>NW_011889171.1:1645999-1772409 GCF_000151845.1 Pteropus vampyrus
CAAGGATGAGAGCAGAAAAGGGGCCAGCTGACAAAATTATTATCAGAATAAGTATAATGAAAATGAAAGCTTTCCAGAGGAAATTTTGTTGCACTTTGTTCCACCACAACCCCAAGTAGTCACAGGGTCAGTTGAATGTAATTCAGGTCACATGTAAGAGAAATTATTTTCATGAAAATAATTTTTTGGATATTTACCAAAAATTTTTGAAAATAATGTAACCCACTACTTCCTTTGTTATAGAAACAAAACTCAAAAGTTTTACCCCTGGAAAGAGAATCTTCAGGAGGAAAAATTCCAGCTCTATCCCCATTTAACTATCGTGTGATTTTTCTCATTTCTCTGAATTGCCACCACCGTGATGGCCCTCAGCGATGTTTCATGATACTTATGCTTGTAGATGAGGCTCTTGGCAAGGGCCAGGCTAGTTGAGGGTCCCCGTAGCTTACCTAGGGGCTTTTGCTGCCCCCTAATGATGACTCTTATTTTTAGAGTTTTGGCATTAACTTCTATGTAGCATCTAGTGGTTAAGTGCACAGACTGAAGCCCTGCTGGTTGGATGATAATCCCTATCCTGTCATTTACCAAGCTGTGGGACCTTGGAAACATAACCTGTCTTCCTTTATTTTCTCATCTGGAAAAGGGAGGCATTAATTATACCTACCACTTAACATTATTGTGAAAATTCAATGAAATATGTAATGCATAGAAAATGACGCCTGGCACATCTACATAATTATTAACATCTATATACATGTTACTCCAAAGAATAGCAGAATTTTGTCAGCCACCACATCTATGTCTCTGGACTCATCCCTCCAATCCAGATGGAAGTGGAAGAGGGAAAATGGATGGGTCAAGGCCAGAACATTTTTACCATGTGATATTCCACAAATCAACTCTGGCCTCACTAGATCTTGCCATATGATGGAGATCTTTGCCCCCATGAAGCGACAGTATGGTATAGGCGCCAGCCAATATACACAGATGCTAGCTGTTAAGAACCAGTGCTGCCATACTTGTGCATCTTGGCTAAATATCGACCCTGCCTGTGTGTCTTCCTAGACAAGCCAATTTATCTTCATAGGTTCCATAAACATCTGAGCATTGACAAGTGGTCCCTTATGCACCGCTCCCAACTGTAGAGTCTCTGTTTACTGTCACCTCCCCTGGCTTCCTTGCACTATCAGAATTATACAGAGTGGTTTTGGATTTGAGATTGAACTGGTGGGAATTGCCCCCTCAGTATTCCATCTGTAAAGGCTCTAATACACAGCTCGCTTCAACTGAGCTTATACCTCTCATTTGAAATTCCATTATCAACACTCACAGATAATTATTTTACAGCTGTCTTAAAATAGATCAGAAAGCCTTTTAGAGTTCCCCTTCCCCATCTTCTGCCCATTTCTCTGTAGCTATAGAAACCCTTTAAGGGAAACTGCCCAACCAATCTCGTTTACAGACATTTCATTCTCATTTTTGGTGATGGGACTTAGAGTTGAGGTCTACTGTCTCCTTGTATTGTAGTAAAGCGCTGGCCCTTATCTCCCAGTGCCCTCTCACACTCAGTTCTATCCTCTCCAGGAGCACCTCCATACTCCTTGCTGTGCACTCTCCTCACGCTAGCTTCCCAATGCCCACTGTCTGAATAAATCAATTTCCACAGTTATGACCTATAACTCCAGCCTATCTCACCTAAGGACCTTTCAGCAAGGCTCTGCAGCTGCTGCATCTCAGGGAAACACTTAGTCAGGATCTGACAAGCTTCCACTAGTAAATGTCTTGAAGTGGAATTAACTATAATTTCCCCCACTCCACCCAAAATATGAAATTTTTCTCAGAGGTAGATACTTCTCTGCCTTCAGTCTCCCTCCTTCAAATGGCCATCAAGTAAATCAGTCTCTGCCCCTGTTCTGCTGCTTTCATCTCCTGCTTTGATGCTGAGATGTCCCTACGAAGTCAGCTACCCCACCATCCCACAGCCTCTAAGAGGATGTAGTATAGTGGGGGCAGGGTATTTTGCACTTCCCCTTTCCAGGAGGCCAGTTGACTCTGAATTGCCTAGACACCAACCTTCACCACTGGCACCCAGCTAGCTGACCTCACACTGCTCACTTTGGTTATTCGTTTGCTTTGGGGTCCCTTAGAACTTAGAGCAGTGCTTCCTAATTGGGAGTCATTTTGGCAATGACTGCAGAAATTTTTGGTTGTCACAACTGGGAATTGGGGAAACTACTGGCATTTGATGGGTAGGAACCAGGGATGTTGCTAAACACCCTACTATGCTCAGGCAGCCCCCCACAATAAAAATTTACCTGGCCCCTAATGTCAGTAGTACACAAGTTGAGGCATGCTGTCTCAAAAAGTCTGCCTGCCTCACTGGACTCTTGGATGGCTACTCCACAAAGTGAATTTTCCTCAAGGAACCTTTTACTGCTCAGTCCACCAACAGATCCACTGGGAGATCTTTCTTTCCTACTAATTAACGTTTTTGCTTTCAATTGCAACTATCTACCCCTTGCATGCTTGCATACCACAAGCAATAGCTGTCTGCCTGACCTTTATTTCTAACCCAGCATTTAGTCTACAGCTTGGCAACACTCAAGGACCTAAGGATGCTCAAGGTCTGCTTCGTGATCTCTGTAGCTATATCTTCCACTTTCTGGTGAATTCTATCTCACTGCTAACAACCTTCCAACTTGCTAACTAGACCAAACCATTGCATTTTTTTTGCTGCAACCACCTAATTCCTTTCATTAAACAAAATCCAAGATACCTAAGATATGAGCACAGAAGGAAAAGCAGTAGGTCGAGAAGACTATCTACCGAAGGGCATAAAGTCCTGAATCAATGGAAATACATACAGTGCTACAGTTATACAGATGTGACTTCTCTTTTTTAAAATTAAGTTTATTGGGGTAACATTGGTCAATACAATTATATAGTTTTCAGGTGTACATTATAATTTGGCATCTATATATTCTATTCTGTATTTACCACTCAAAGTCCAGTTTCCTTCAGCTACCATATATTTGATCCCCTTTACCCCGTCTACGTCCCCCCACCTCCGGCATCCCCTACACTCTGATAACCACTAGTCTATTGTCCATGTCCATGAGTCTGATTTGTCTTGTTCATTTGTTACTTTTAGGTTTATATCCCACATATAAGTGATATCATGTGATTTTCAACTTTTTCTGTCTGGCTTATTTCGCTTAGCATGATTATCTCGAGGTCCATCCATTCATGTTGTCACAAATGACAGTATTTCATCTGTTCTTATGGCTGAGTAATATTTCATTGTATATATGTACCATAGCTTCTTTAGCCAATCATCTATCATAGGACACTTTGGTTGCTTCCATGTCCTGGCTACTGTGAATAATGCTGCTATGACTATTGGTGTGCAAATATATTTTTGGATATGGGTTTTCAAGTCTTTGGGATAAATATCCAGTAGAGGGATTGCTGGATCATATGGTAGATCAATTCTTAGTTTTTTGAGGAACCTCCATACTGTTTTCCATAGTGGCTATACCAATTTGCAGTCCCACCAGTAGTGTATGAGGGTTCCTTTTTCTCCACATCCTCTCTAACATTTTTTATTACATGTTCTGTTGATTATAGCTATTTTAACAGGTGTGAAGTGCTTTCTCATTGTGGTTTTGATTTCCATTTCCTTGATAGCTAATGATGTTGATCATCATTTCAAATATTTGTTGGCCATTTGTATGTCCTCTAGGGAGAAGTGTCTATTCAGGTCCTCTGCCAATTTTCTGATTAAATTGTTTGGGTTTTTTTGTTGTTACTGAGTTGTACGAGTTCTTTGTATATTTTGGATATTAGGCCCTTATCAGAGGTGTTGATTGCAAATATATTTTCCCATTTGAGTGGTTGTCTCTTTACCTTGTCGATGGTTTCTTTTTCTAAGCAGAAACTCTTTAGTTTGATGTAGTCCCATTCATTTATTTTAGCTTTTACTTCCTTTGCTTTTGAGGTCAAATTCATAGAATCCTCTTTATGTCAAAGGTCCTTGAGTTTAGTTCCTATGTTTTCTTTTATGCATTTTATTGTTTCAGATGTTATATTCAGGTCCTTAATCCATTTTGAGTTAATTTTGGTATGTGGTGATAGACAAGAGTCTAGTTTCATTCTTTTGCAGGTAGCTTTCCAGTTTTGCCAAAACCATTTGTTGAAGAGGTTTTCATTTCTCCACTGTATGTTTTTGGCTTTTTTGTCAAAAATTATTTGCCCATATAAATATAGTTTACTTCTGGACTCTCGATTCTGATCCACTTGTCTGTGTGTCTGTTTTGCTGCCAATACCATGCCGTTTTGATTACTGTCGCTTTGTAATATAATTTGAAGTCGGGCAGAGTGATGCCTCCAGACTCGTTCTTTTTTCTCAGGATAGCTTTGGCAATTCGGGCTCTTTCGTGCATCCATACAAATCTTATGATTTTTTGTTCTAGTTCTCTAAAAAATGCCAATGGGATTTTGATGGGGATTGCATTAAATCTGTATAATGCTTTAGGTAATATGGGCATTTTAACTATGTTGATTCTTCCAATCCAAGAACACGGAATATCTTTCTATTTTTTGTATCTTCTTCGATTTTTTTTAATAGGGTCTTGTAATTTGCATTATATAGGTCTTTCACATGTTTCGTTAAATTTATTCCTAGGTATTTTATTCTTTTTGGTGCAATTGCAAAACAAATTATTTTTTCTACTTCTTTTTCTGAGACTTCATTATTATAGGAATGCTATGGGTTTTTCAACGTTGATTTTGTATCCAGAAACTTTACTGTATTTGCTTTTTGTTTCTAATAGTGTTTTAGTGGAGCCTTTAGGGTTTTCTATATAGAGAATCATGTCATCTGCAAATAGTGACAGTTTAACTTCTTTCTTTCCTATTCGGATGCCTTTTATATCTTTCTCTTGTCTGATTGCACTCGCTAAGACCTCCAATGTTATGTTGAATAACAGTGGCGATAGTGGACAGCCTTTCCTTGTTCCTGATCTAAGAGGGAAGGTTTTTAGTTTTTCATCATTAAGTATAATGTTGGCCAAGGGTTTGTCGTATATGGCCTTTATCATGTTAAGGTACTTTCCTTCTATACCGATTTTGTTAAGTGTTTTGATCATAAATTGATGCTGTATTTTGTTGAAGGCTTTTTCTGCATCTATTGAAATGATCATATGATTCTTATTTTTTAATTTCTTTATGTGGTGTATCACATTAATTGATTTGCCTGTGTTGAACCTTCCCTGTGCCCCTGGGATGAAGCCCACTTGATCATGGTATATAATCTTTTTAATATGTTGCTGTATTCGGCTCGCTTGTATCTTATTTAGGATTTTTGCATCTGTTCATGAGAGATATTGGTCTGTAGTATTTTTGTTTTGTTTTGTTTTGTTTTATTTTTTGTTATCCTTACCAGGTTTTGGTATCAAAGTAATATTGGCCTCATAAAATGAGTTGGGAGTTTTGCCTCCTCTTTGATTTTTGGAAGCATTTGAGGATAATAGGTATTAAATCTTTCAATGTTTGGTAGAACTCACTGGTGAAGCCATCTGGTCCTGGACTTTTACTTTTTGGTAGGTTTTTGATGATTGTTTCAATTTCCGTACTGCTGATTGGTCTATTTAGATGTTCCAGTTCTTCTTGATTTTGTGTAGGAAGGTTGTATTTTTCTAAGTACTGGTCCATTTTTTCTAGGATATTAAATTTGGTGTTATATAATTTTTCATAGTATTCTTGCATAATCCTTTGTATTTCTTCAATGTCAGTCATAATTTCCCCTCTTTCATTCCTGATTTAGTTTGCATCCTTTCTCTTTTTTCTTTAGTGACTCTAGCCAGGAGTTTTTCAATTTTATTAACCTTCTCAAAGAACCAGCTCTTTGTCACATTTACTTTTTTCTTTTTTTTTGTTTCGAATTGCATTTATTTCTGCTCTAATTTTGATTATTTCTTTCCTTCTACTGACTGAGGCCTCATTTGTTCTTCCTTTTCTAATTTTTTAAGATGAAGTGCTAGGTTGTTTATTTGGGCTCGTTCTTGTTTTTGGAGATAGGCCTGTAATGATATGAACTTTCCTCTTATGACTGCTTTTGCCATGTCCCAAAAGTTTTGATATGTTGTACTATCATTATCATTTATTTCTATGTATCTCTTGATATCCCTTTTTATTTCTTCTCTGACCCAATTATTCTTCAGTAGCATGTTGTTTAATCTCCATGTATTTGTGGTCTTCCGTTCAAAGCAATTATGATCAGGAGAATATGGTTGGTATGATTTCAATCTCTTATATTTGTTGAGGCTATCTGTGTGTCCCAGTATATGGTCGATTCTTAAGAATGTTCTATGTGCACTAGAGAAGAAGATATAAGCAGCTGTTTGGGGGCGGAAGCCTCTGTAAATGTCAATTATGTTTGATTGGTCTAATATGTCATTTAAGGATGTTATTTCCTTATTCATTTTCTGTTTGAATGATCTGTTCATATCCGACAGTGGGGTATTTAGGTCCCTTACTATGATAGTGTTTTGATCTGTTTCTCTCCTTAGCTCTGTTAGTAATTGCTTTACATATTTCGGGGCTCCCTGATTGGGAGCATAAATATATTAATGTTATGTCTTCTTGCTTTATGATTCCCTTTATCATTATGAAATGTCCCTCAGTATCTTTCTTTACCTTTTTTATTTTGAAGTCTATTTCGTCTGATATTAGTACCACTACTCCCACTTTTCTCTGATTGCCATTTGCTTGAAATATCATTTTTCACCGTTTCACTTTGAGTCTATATTAGTCTTTGGAACTGAGATGTTCCTCCTGGAGGCAGCATATGGTTGGGTTTTGTTTTTTGATCTATTCTGCAACTCTGTGCCTTTTTATTGGTGAGTTCAGTTCATTTCCATTTAGGGTGATTACTGAAACATGAGGTTTTCTTATGGCCATTTTATCTTTTGCTTTCTGGTAGCTCAGTGTTTCCATTGCTTCCTTGTCCTCGTGTTTCTGTTTTCTTTATTTTGGTTGGCTTGTATGGGTTTTCCCTCTTGTTCTTCTTGTTTTATGTTATATACTTTAGTTCTAAATCTTCTGTGTGTGGAAGGAAGGAAGGAAGGAAGGAAGGAAGGAAGGAAGGAAGGAAGGAAGGAAGGAAGGAAGGAAGGATGGAAGGAAGGAAAGAAGGAAGGAAGGAAGAAAGGAAGGAAAAACTTGGTTCACTGACACTGGAAGGCAGTTGCTAGATGGTACCCAGCCTCCTCTAGCCACACCCAGGCCCTTGCAATCCCCACTTCTGTCTCTGTTATCTTCCTAAGATCATTTGATTTGTAAAAAGCGTTCAAACCAATGAAATAAATGGTGTCCAGAGGAATCAATATTATCTTTATATCGTGAAAAACAATTGTTTTCAGAAGGAATCCATGCGAATTCAGAAATAAAAAAAATGCTGCCCTTTTGGTTTTGTTTTTCTCCTCTCTAAACACAACCTAGAGCAACAAAATCAACAGATCCACTTACGCCCTTTCTCCCACCATTGAGTTGTAATTTAAAAAAGAAAAGGCCTTACATCCTGGGAAGACTGGAGACTAAACTGAAGATGACTCCAGTTTTTCAAATAAATTCTTAGAAGTCCTCTCTCTAGTCTTCACCTACTTTGTGCCACAACTTTAGGGTTCTGTAAGAAATTAAAGCTTTATGTCTAAAGCAAACACTGAAATTGAAGATAAAATTGGAGCTCCAAGCCCCCTACCAAAACAATGGGAAGCAGCTATGGAAATGTAGAAATTCACTTCTGGTGAAAAAGCAGAGTGCTAATATTCACCTACTCGTTCTCTAGCCCAGTCTCTCTCCTGAGTGCTAGAGTCTTATACCCAGTTGCTTGCTGGCCTTTTCCCCTTAGGGACCCACTGGTACCTCACAATCGCCATGCCCCCACTTCTTCCATAGGAACCTCCTCCACTTCCTGTGTTCTCCATCTCAGTGATGACACCACCTCCCATCCAGTTACCCAGGCCAGAAACCTACAGGTCATCTAGATCAGTGGTCTTTTTCCATCAAGTGCTAAATATGAAACATTTGAAGCTTTGAATACAGCCATACAGTCTCTGTCACAACTACTCAACTCTGCCGTTGCAAGGTGAAAGCAGCTGTAGACAATATGTAGCAAATGGATGTGTCTATGTTCCAGTAAAGCTTCAGTTATATACACTGAAATTTCAATTTCATATAGTTTTCACATGTTATGAAATATTATTCTTTTGATTTTTTCCAAACTGTTTAAAAATTGAAAATCTATTCTTAGTTCATGGACCCAATAGTGATAGGTGGGCCAGACTGGGCTGCTTGGTAATCTTCACTTTCTTTCCTTCCCACATCTAATCAGGCAAGTCCTACAGATCTCACTTCCTAAAAAGTTCTTAAATTTATTTCACCTCTTCATCTATACTTACACCATTGTAGTTCAAGTACTTCTCCATATTGCTTTCTGAAATGGACAGTTAAGAAAAAGTGAAGACTGCTGAGAAAGATCCTCTGTAACTAAGGTATGCGGAAGAACACATCCTTCTTGTGTTTAAGTTCCTCATAGTGCAAGGCATAAGCTATAGATAAATTTGCCTCTTCCTTCACCTGGCACTGGAGAAACAATATGTTATTATATGCTCCTGTTTTCTGTGGTGGCCTGGGAGGAGAATAAATGGTGCTCTGTAATCTAACACCAGTGAAAGGGACTACAAAGCAAAGAATGCAAGAGACAACTTGAGTGCATGCTGACTCTTTCCAACCTCAAGGGGATGGCTGGACTAGGTCTGGCCCATTTTCTCCAGGGGTCTCTGGACTGGACATTCAGATCTTTTTTCACTTGGAGCCATACCATCTGCATGTGACTAGACCCAAGCTAATCTGCCAAGGACATCTGAGGCATTTGCTCCTCAATTTCTAGTTCCCTGCCCTTCTACACTTTCAGTGTAGCATTGGACAGTGGCAGCATTCTTCTTTGGAAACATGACTAGCAGCCAAACATGTGAGTTCACCCTACCTACATGATAACAGTTACCAAGTCTTTGTGGGAGCAAGAGACATTAGGTAAATCATTCTTTGATGATACCTCTCCTGTGTAAATAAAGGGGGAAGGTGATCCAGTTCTTATTTTATCCATTTTCTGGAATTTAAAAAACAATTTAGATTTTTGGTGGTTCTTTTTATGTTGTCTAATAAGTTAGTTTCTTAATAAAGCATCTTTTGGCTTATTTTGGATAGTATAATTGTGAGTATCTACACGTCTTTTAATTTAAAATGGCCTTTTTTCCTCATAAAAGTGAGCTATGTCAGCAAGCTGCTCATTGGATAACACAAAAATCAGTCTTACAACAAACACCTAGAAATGTTTTATAAAATATAACATCACAAATAGATGTTTCATACCATCCCCCTCTCCTCAAACCTCCACTTTCCTCACCACCATCTCACTGTCAGCAAACAATCTTTCTTTTGATTTCACTGAAAAAAAACAAGAGAAATCAGAAGAGAATGCCCTCATCCTCCCAGTTGCAAAATCTACCAGCTTCCCTGCTGCCTTTCCTGGTGATCTCATCCAACCTACTGGCCATGGATATGCTGATGGCGTCCAAATTTGTATCTCCAACCAGATTTCTCTGAACTCAAAAATCCTGTGCCCAATTGTATAATGACCTCTTCCCTTGCATATCTCAAATTTAACCTGGTCAAAGAAGACTCTTGATTTCCATCCCCCAAACTTTTTCTTTTCCCAGACCCTCTTTCTCTCACATCTTACATCTAATCCTTCAGCAAATATATACCTTCGATATTACATCTAATCTTACCCTTTCTCACCACCTCCATTACTACCACCCTAGTCCAAGTAACTTGAGATGAAAACTGCCTGGTCAACCATACTTCTTTTCTGACTTATTTCCTTGCATCTACTCTTTACTACCTTAGAGTCTATTCTCAACAAAACAACAGAAGCGATCCTTTTAAAATATAAGGCAGTTCATCTCATGCCTCTGTTTTAACCTCCCAATGGCTTCTCTTCTCACTCCAATAAAAGCAAAAACCTACAAATCCCTGGCTGATCTAGCACCTTGGTACCTCTGGAGCACCGTTGCCATCCCCCTCCACTTCCCCGTTCTTCTCCAGTCACATAGACTTCTTTGCTGTTCCTTGAACACACTGTTTCTACTTCCACCTCTGTCTGGAATGCTCTTGCCCAAAATGACACCGTAGTTTTTTTCCTCATTTCATTCAGGTTTCTATTCAAATGTCACCTTATCACAGAGGCCTTCCCTGAAATAATAACTGCTCACCCCACTCCCAGCACTCCCCATCCCCTTATAAGGTGCTTTATTTTTCTCCATACCAACATTATAATATTGCATTTTCTGGTTTGTTTATGGTTTGTCTCCCTCACTAGAACATAGAATTCATGAGGGCAGGAACTTTGTCTTGTTCACTGCTGTAGCCCTAGCTCCAAAAACAGTTTCTGGCCCATAGTCAATGCCCAACAAATATATACTGAATGAATGGCTAAATGGTACAGTTGAGTGTGAAAAATATATATAAGGTGTCAAGATGAGAGAACTAAAAACTAGAGTGGTACACAGGTAACCAGTGATCTAGTGACTTGAGATTTAGCCATTGTGGCCAAGACTACTTGTCATCCCCCAATATCCATTCTCCACTACATTCACAGTAACAGAACTAATTTTTAGTTGGACAAATGGCCACCCGGGATAAAGACTACCATGACTGAGTTGTGACCAATGAGATCAAAAAGCATATGTCATATGGAAGCTACTAAGAATCTTCCTTAAAAGACAGCAATCATGTCCCTTCTTCTTGACTTCTTACTCTTTCCTGCTTGCTGGAATGTAAAAGTGAAGGTAAGATCTGGAGCAGCCATTTTGGACCATGAGGTGATCTTAAAAAAAAAAACAGAGACCACACAGAGTAAAACAACAAGATAGAAAGAGCCTGGGTGCCTGAGAACATGGTGGGGACATATACTCCATACCAGCCTTTCTCTGGACTGTTATGTGAGACAAATTTTTCTCTTGTTTATGCCACTATTATTTTGCAGTTCTGTTGCTCTGGCTGAACCTAATACTAATCAATACAATGCATATACAGAGAGAGGAGCCTAGGTCTTGGAACCAAGAACCTCATATAACTCCTAGACCCTCAATTAGCTGTTCCCTCAGTGAAATGGCAAATTAGAAAAAAAGCCTGTTCATTGGCAGAGGAGATTAAATTAAAAAATTTCTAAGTGTTCTGAGCAGAGAAATATAGCTCCCTTGAGAATTCATAACCACTTATAGAGAAGAATTTTCTAAACAAGGGGGAAATGATAAATCTGAATACATTAAAATAAAAAATATAATTTTGAATGACAAAAGACACCATAAATGAAGTTACAAACATTCCAGAGACTACATAAGCAACAAAGAGTTAGCATAAGAAAATTTAGAGAACTCTATAAATCAGTAAGAAAAAGAAAAATAACCTAGTAAAAAAAGCAGTGGAGAAAGGACATGAGGAGGTACTTCACAGAAGAGGAAACTTTAATGACCAGCAAACCAAGGAAAAGCTACACGACATCCATATTGATTATAAAAATGTTAATTAAAATAATAACTCACCCTCATTGAGAATCCACTATGTGCCAGGCAACATTCTGAATGTTTTACATAAGAGATCATTTCACAGCCATCAAATTGGCAAAACTTTAAAAACATGACAAATAACCAGTTTGGGCAAAAACGTGAAGCAATGGAAACTTGCAGGCACTGCTGATGAGAGTACAAGGATTTTACAAGGCAATTTGGCAATACCTAGTAAAGTTGAGAAACTTGCATGGGTGCCCAAGGATTTTTATAGCAGCCCTATATTTGTAATAGTGAAAAAAAATGGAAACAATATAAATGTTCCATCAGGAGAATGGTTAAGTAAACATAGACACTCTGGAATATTCTACAACGAGGAAAATGAACTAGAGTTACATGTGTTGACATTGAGTCTCACAGCCAAAATGCTGAGTGATTCACAGTGTAAATATATATATGCCTTACTGTTAAAGTGTACAGCTGCAACATTGAATTTAGTTAATCAATGTCACCATAAAAAAATAAATTAAAAAAAAAAGGTTGAGTGAAGAAGGCCAAGTCTCAGAATGACATATGTACAGATTATCATTTGTATATAGTTTTAAAATATGTAAAACAACCCTATATTACTTATGAATACCCTCATTGTAGCAGTAGTATAAAGATGTTCATCATAATGAGACTTCTAAAGAGAGATGATGTAGGAAAGACTCTGAGAAGAATGCAAATGGGGTGCCAGCTCTGTCTATAATGTCTTAATTCTTAAAAAGAAAGGAAGCGGACAAATATAGCATAGGGTTACAATTTAATAAAGCTAAGTGATGGATATATATGTGTCCATCATGTTGGTTCCTATATATTTCTATAGGCTTGAAATATTAACAAGAAAAATATTAAACATACAAAAGTAATCCAGTCATTTTGAGAAAAAACTGAGAAAGAAGAAAAAAATACATAATCCTATCATCCAGAAATGTTAACAGTTTAATCTAAATTTTTTTCATTGAATTCTAGTTCTTATGAAACCCCTACTTTGTGCCTAATCAGGGTACCGGACATTCTAGATACCCCAAGGCAATAATACTGTGGTATTTCTGAATGATACCCTGCCATGTGCACTGCTGAAAAGGTCACAGCTCCGTTAAGAAGTGTCTTTAAATATGTTTCAACATTTCAATATTCAATATTCATCAATGGGATTATCCATTATTTTCTGGAAATAATAGTTACTAATATTTTTATTGAGCATTTTCTGTGTGCCAAGACCTGTTCTAAGTACTTTACATGATTTAACGCATCTAATCCTCAGAAAACCCTCTGACGTATTTTATGTCTGAGGTATGTTATTATTATAATCACTCCCATTTTCAAAAGGAGGAAGATAAGGCACAGAGAAGTTAAGTCACTTGCACAATGTCACACAGTTAGTAAGTGCTGGAGCCAGGATTCAAACCAGACAGTCTGGCTTCAGAGCCCTTGCTCTTAACCACTATAAAATCTTATTTTCTGTATCACTAATATTACAATAATAATACTTTGGTTGGTTGTATGTGGCAAGTGGAATTATTAACGTGAGTTGATAATTGGCTTCCAACGTGGCATTGCCTTAATTAATATCATTTTATGTGTGTATGGCTTATTTCCTTAACCAGAGAGCAAGTTTCTGAAAAGCAGACACCATATTTTGACAAGATTTTTTTTATAGATTGCTACATACCTTAAATACTATTATTTGCCCACAGACAGTTTTCTTTTTTTAAAAAAAAATTCATTTATTTATATTTATTAATTTCAAGTATACGGTACATTTGTTAGACATTTATATAGTTTATAAAATGATCCCCCTAATTGCTCCTTCTCTCCTCTGGTTACCCACAGAAAGTTTTCAATACATACTTACTGAATGATTGAAAGGAAATAGAAGAAAACTCACAAAGCTTTCCACACTGAGGCATAAAAGTTTAATTCCCTAGGTCAAGCAAGAAAGATATTCCTCAAGAGAGTCTTCTCTTATTTTGGTTTTCATTAACCTTTTGATTAGCAACAGCTTTATTGAGATACAACCCATTCATTTAAAGTGAATTCAATGATTTTCAGTATATCCATTGTGTTGTATGACTATCGCCACAATTAATTTAAAATATTTTCATCCCCTGCCCCGCCCCCCCGCCCAAAACCCTGTATCCATTAGCACCATTAGCAGTCATTCTTCTTTACATCCCACGTCTCCTCTCAGCCCTAGGCAACCATTCAACTAGTTTCTCTCTCCATAGACTTGCCTCCTCTGAACATCTCATATAAAGGGATCAGACAATATGTGATCTCTTGTGACCGGCTTCTTTCATTGAGCATAATGTTTTTAAGGTGGTATATCGATACAATGAACTATTGATTCAGTAACTATTTTAAGTAACCAATTTACTTATGTATTGCAAGATATCAGACATATTTATACTTTTAAAAATATTTTACTTTTTTATCTTGGTAAAATATACATAAATAAAACAAAAATTTCCATTTTAACCATTTTTAAGTGTAAAATTCAGTGGCATTAAGTACATTCACATTGTTATGCAACCATCACCACCATCTATCTCCAAAACTTTTTCATCATCCCAAACTGAAACTCTGTATGCATTAAGCAATAACTTCCCATTTCCCACTCCCCGCTGGCCTCTGGCCACCACCATTGTACTTTCTGTCTATGAATCTGACCGTTCTATATACCTCATATAAGAGGAATAATACAGTATTTGTCTTTGTTACTTGTTTATTTCACTTAGTGTAATATTGTCAATGTTCATGACTGTTGTAGCATATGTCAGAATTTCCTCCTTTTTTAAGACTGAATAATATTCCATTGTATGTATGTATATACCACAATTTGCTTATCCATTCATCCATCAATGAACACTTGTGTTGCTTCTGTGTTTTAGCTAATGTGAATAATGCTGCTATGAACATGGATGTACAAACATCTGTTCAAGTCACTACTTTCAATTCTTTTGTATATACAACTAGAAGTAAAATTGCTGGATCATATGATAAGTCTGTGTTTAAATTTTTGAGGAACTGCCAAACTCTTTTCTACAGCAGCTGTACCATTTTGTATCCATTTTGTATACCAACAATGCACAAGTGTTCCAACTTCTTCACATCCTCACTGACACTTGTAATTTTCTGTGTTTTTTTAAAATAATGGCCACCCTAATGGGTGTGATTTGTATTTTCTAATGATTATACCTTATTTTTAAATAAATCCTATTATCTGATAAATATATTCAGAGATTTAAAGAATATGTTTACAAAATCTATAATCCCCACATATGTCTAGAAGTTATTCAATTTATTCAAGTTATTCAAGTTGGTTAAAGTCAAAAATATTGTAACAGAGGATACTGCTTCAATATTTCAAGCATAAATATGGCAGGCAGTGTGTTAGACATTTGTCACAGGTTAGGTTCCTCAGGACGTAAACTCTGAGACAGAGTTTAGAACGCAGTTATTAAGTAGTGTCCTTGGGATGAATACCTGTGGGACAGAGAGAAAGAAAGTAGAATGGGGTCCTCAATAATGTTTAAGAATTTAAAGGAGTCCTGAGATTAAAAAAAAAAAATTACGAGAGACACTTCAAATGTTTAGCCCACTACTAAACTTGGAAGACTCTCTCTCCCAGTTCTCATTTCTCTCTCTCTCTCTCTCTCTCTCTCTCTCTGTCTCTCTCTCCCTCTCCTCTCTCTCTTTCCACCTCTCCCCTCTGCTTTCTCTCTCCCTCTTCTCCTCTCCTCTCCTCTTTCTCTCCTCCATTCATTCCTTTTCTCACTCTTTCCTAAAACTCTCTCCCTTCCTAGATGTGTTTCACTCTGCACCCCTGTCTGCCACATATGTTTATCTCTCCTTCTACTCCATATTCTTTCTGTGGATTGCTATAAATTAAATTGCTCCTGTTTCCATGCTGGCAGTGGCATTCTCTATGATGAAGACAGATACAATACATTATAAATAGTTTGTTTTTTAGAATTTTTGAATCACGGAGAGGCATTTTGTTAATGTATAATGTTATCTACACTATAAGTTGAAATTGCACTTTTGTAATAAAGAAATTTGTAAAATACCTTTAGCATCTTTTTAAAATTTACTGTAAAGAATAAAAGTATGTGCTTAATTTCCATTAAAAGATTAGACTCATATGCAAGTGAGGCTCATTCAAAATATGGAAGTTTAACACCTCTGTTTATTTCAACCCAAATGTGGAAATCACCAGAGAACAGAAAAACACCCAAAACTCCACCACATGACAATGTTCCTTCAGTGACACAATCTATCTTGAAAGAATGTCATGCTACAAAGAACATAGAAAAAGCAAAGATCTGAAGTAACTGGAGTAAGGAATAGCCATGGCAATCAAATACCAAATTAGAAGAGGGCTTCTTTTCTGGTCCGGGAATTTTTTTGCTTTTTGGAAACATAATGTGTTGCTTTCTCCAAGCATCATCATCATCTCTCTCATTCTCTCTCTCTCTCTCTCTCTCTCTCTCTCTCTCTCTCTCTCACACACACACACACACACACACACTCTACATAGCTTGCTAAATTTAGTTGTAGCTCTGTCACAACAATGATGACAAAATTTTCCTCTGACCACAACGTGTTTGAGCACAAATGGTTCCTCTTTCCAGGCTCTGGTTTGTACATATTTCTAGTGAGGTAACATCCACTCTCACACAGCAAGATTCCTTCTTGAGAATGGACAGTGAACATCTGGCTGTACTCTACAGGTGAAGGTGCTAAGGAATGAAACTATATCCTAGCTGGTGATTTCTCTGGCTTTATACCCAATTTCACCACAGCCAGCCTAAAGTGACACGCAGAGTTGGCTGTGTGTCGGGCAGTACTTTTGTCACCTTGTAGAATGGGAATCAGTGGACAAGGCACCACTGTCTCTCCTCCTGCCCCTGCTATGCCATCAAGCCCCTCCACCCTAACTCTCTTCCCCAAGAGGTTTCACCATGGCAGCTTGCATACGTAGCTGGCCTGGGGATGAAAGGGTAAGAGGAAACAGGAAATTGAATGGCAGTAAAGGAGAAATGAAAAAAAAAAAAAGGACTGAGAACAAATGGAACAATGTCAGCAGAAAGTAGAACAGCAGAAGCGGAACCACAAGAGACAAGGGAACCCTAAAGATGAAAGCATGCTAGAACTTCTAATAATAGTTCCCATTTATTAGTGCTTACCATGTGCTAGGCACTGAATACATATCTTATGTGAGTTTCTTCATCTCATTTAATCCTTACAACAATCCCTGTGCTAGACACTATTATGATGCCTATTTTACAAAAGATAAAAATGCTCTTTTAATGAAAAAAAGATCCCAAATCCCCACCACGACATTTAAAAGAGGTTAAGAGAGGAGAGGATAATAGAAATGAACAAACAAAAATGAGACAAATAGAAAGCACCAAATCAGATGGTAGAAATAATTATAAATATATTAGAACTAAACTCTACAGTTAAAAGTCACTGATTGTCTATTGGATAGAGAAAGAAATTTGCATTATATGTTGTTTACAAGAGCACATCTAAAACATAATACTAGAAACAGGACAGTAAGGATATGGGTAAACATACCAGTCATGTAATAATGACAAGAAAGTTCATGAAGTTATAACCATAATATTAGTTAAAATAAACTATAAGACCAAAAGCATTACTAGATTAATGAATGTTACCTCATAATGATAAATTACTTGGTTTACTATCAAGCTATAACGATTCTAGATTTGCATGCATTTGATGAAATAGCATAAAAAACCATCTATTGCTCATTGAACACGGGGGCAGCTGTCTGGATCTTTATTTGCAAGTCACAAATACACTGAAGCAACCATGTCTAAGGGATCTGCAGTTGGCATTGATCTCGGCACCACCTACTCTTGTGTGGGTGTCTTCCAGCATAGAGAAGTGGAAATAATTGCCAACGATTAGGGAAACCGAACCGCGCCAAGTTATGTGGCCTTTACTGATATGGAGCAATTGATAGGTGATCCTGCAAAGAATCAAGTGGCAATGAACCCCACCAACACTGCTTCTGATACCAAACGCCTGATTGGACATAGATTTGATGATACTGTTGCCTAGTCTGATACGAAGCATCGGCCCTTCCTGGTGGTGAATAATGCTGGCAGGCCCAAGGTCAAGTAGAATACAAGGGAGAGACAAAAAGTTTCTATCCAGAGGAGGTGTCGTCTATGGTTTTGACAAAGATGAAGGATATTGCAGAAGCCTACCTTGGGAAGACCATTACAAATGCCATCATGACAGTACCTGCTTACTTCAATGACTCTCAGTGGCAGGCTACTAAAGATGCTGGAATTATTGCTGGTCTCAATGTACCTAGAATTATCAATGAGCCAACTTCTGCTGCTATTGCTTATGGCTTAGACAAAAAGGTTGGAGCTCAAAGAAATGTGCTGATCTTTGACTTGGGAGGTGGCACTTTTGATGTGTCAATTCTCACAGTTGAAGATGGGATTTTCAAAGTGAAATCTACAGCTGGGGACACTCACTTAGATGGAGAAGACTTTGACAACTGAATGGTCAACCATTTTATTGCAGAGTTTAAGTGCAAGCATAAGAAGGACGTCAGTGAGAATAAAAGGGCTGTTCAATGCTTCTGTACTGCTTCTGAACGTGCTAAGTGTACCCTTTTTTCCAGCACCCAGGCCAGTATTGAGATTGATTTGCTCTATGAAGGAATTGACTTCTATACCTTTATCACCCATGCCCAATTTGAAGAACTGAATTCTGACCTTTTCCATGGCACCCTGGACCCTGTAGAGAAAGTCCCGTAGGATGCGAAGCTTGACAAGTCCCAGATCCATGATATTGTCCTGGTGGGTGGTTCTACCCATATTTCTAAGATTCAGAAACTTCTACAGGACTTCTTTAATGGAAAAAAAGTTGAATAAGAGCATCAACCCTGATGAGGCTGTTGCTTTTGGTGCAGCTGTCCAGGCAGCCATCCTATCTGGAGACAAATCTGAAAATGTTCAAGATTTGCTGCTGTTAAATGTTACTCCTCTTTTCCTTGGCATGGAAACTGCTGGCGGAATCATGACTGCCCTCATTAAGCACAATACTACCATTCTTACCAAGCAGACACAGACCTTCACTACCTACTCTGCTAACCAGTCTGCTGTACTCATTCAGGTTTATGAAGGTGAGTGGGCCATGATCAAGGATAACAACCTGCTTGGCAAGTTTGAACTCATAGGCGTACCTCCTGCACCTAGTGGTGTTCCTCAGATTGAAATTACTTTTGATATCGATGCTAATGGCATCCTCAATGTCTCTGCTGTGGATAAGAGCATGGGAAACGAGAACAAAATTATCATCACTAATGACAAGGGTTGTCTCAGCAAGGAAGATATTGAGCACATGCTCCAAGAAGTTGAGTACAAAGCTGAAGAAGAGAAGCAGCAGGATAAGGTGTCTTCGAAGAACTCACATGAATCTTATGCATTCAACATGAAAGCAACTGTCGAAGATGAAAAACTTCAAGGCAAGATTAATGATCAGGATGAACAGAAGATTCTTGACTAGTGCAATGAAATCATCAACTGGCTTGGTAAGAACCAGACTACAGAGAAGGAAGAATTTGAACATCAGCAGAAGAAGCTGGAAAAAGTAGACAACCCTATTATTACCAAGCTGTACCAGAGTTCAGGAGGCATGCCTGAAGAAATACCCAGGGGCTTCCCTGATGGTAGGGCCCCTCGTTCTGGTGATGCCTCTTCTGGGCCCACCATCGAAGAGGTTGATTAAGCCAATCGTGAGCATAGATTTAGCATTGTTTCACACAATATGGAAGGACCTGAATTTGTAGCAAATTTCATGGCAGTTTAAAAGTTGAGCTGCTCTGTATTAAATAACTGGGCATTCTTGATACTTGAATATGGAGTATGTGCACAGGGAAAGGAAATAACTATGCACTCTATAAGATCTGTATTGTAAAGTGGAAAATGCAATGTTTTAAATAAAACTATTTAAAATTGGCACCAAAAAAATCATCTATCACCTCTATCCATCTATCTATCATCTATCAATCACCTATCATCTGTCTGTAAAGCAAAAATCAACAGAATTATAAGGAGAACTTAACTAATCGTCATTATAGTATCATAGTGGGAGATTTTAACATGTGTTCCATTAACTGATAGGTCCAACAGAAAAAAAAATCAGCAAGTATATTGATTTGACCAACACCACGATCCACAAACTTGATTTAATGGACACATGTAGAATATTGAACCCAACAATTGGAGAACATACATTTTCCTCAAATACTCATGGAATGTTTACAAAAATAAGGTATACATTGTACCATAAAGCAGAGGTCATCAAATTCACAAGGAGTGGTACCATTTTGGAAACTGAGGCTGCAGAGAAGTTAAATGACTAGACTTTGCTTCTGTGGCTTAGAAGTGGCAAGGCTGGCCTCTGATTCTTGGCCCAGCATGCACGCAGCCACAGCACAGCACGAGAGATGCTGCCAGTGAGGTCAGGATGCAGTTGTCTTGCTCTAAGTAGCTAAGAGCCAGAAAGGGTAATCCAGGTGAAGCATTGTGGAACAGATAAAGTAATTCAGAGACTAAATTGGGGTGTGTTTTGCTGCTCCCCAAAACCCCAAACCCAGTGTTTTCCCAGTGAAAAGCGAGGCCTCAATTCCCTGATTGTATAGGGAACTGTCCAACAGGCAAAGTGACTTCTGGGGATGTGCAAATTAGAACATTGATTCCTGGGGAGGAGTCACAGCTATGCAAAGAGCCCCTTCCTCCAAAAGGCTTTGCGGATTGAGGGGACAACTCAATCCCCTCAGAGAAGGACTGGAACTTTCTAATGTTCAAATGTAAATATTAATTATCCTAAATGTTTGAGACAAACAATGGAGACTTTTCAGGGCAACTGAGGTGCAGGTGACTAACATGCAAATGATGCATTTGAATCTTTAAACTTAAGAGTCTTAAGGCTGTGAAGACAGAGAGACAGACAGACAGACAGACTAAGGAGCTGAGTGGTGAGGCACCAACAGGGCTGTTAAAGGCTGCCTTTGACAGTGTGCAGCTGGGCAGGGGAAAGGGACAGAGCCGAAATAGGGTTGTAGGTCCAGGGTAGAGAAGGTGTCATGAAAAGGTGTCAGGGGATCCTGGCTAAGATGCTGGAGTAGTGGCAGCGATGACAGCACCCCAACCAGAAGCCAAAGGAGGAGCCTTAAAGGCTGATGCGCAGAGGTCCTTCCTCTTTCAGAGTCAAAGTGTCCGAAAGCAGAACAGGGCTACTTTCAGAGAGGAAGGTTTTTAGCCCAAAGAGAGTGAGGCCATGGAGCTTTCAAAGAGAACAAGAGAGAGTGAGGGTGGCAGGCCACAGGGGCACACTCTTTCATAGAGCAGCACCTCAAGTCATTAGGCCCATGGAATAATCAGCCTAACAGCCCTTGGAGTCTGATGGCGACAGCAAACTGCTATCCAGGAGGCTAACTAGGTCCGTGACTGCCAAAACCTCAAAGGGTCTTTCCCCAGCCTACTTGCTGCTGGGCAAGAATTAAGGAAGTCTTGGTAATTCATCTTAGAAACCAGATCTCCCAAACTCCACTTTGATCATGTCACCACCTTGCTTCTAAAAGTCGTATTGCTTGAGATCCAGCCATAATCCGACTGCTGCTCACTGCTCTCCTCTCTCTTCTCTCTTCTCTCTCTCTCTCTCTCTCTCTCTCTCTCTCTCTCTCTCTCTCTCTCTCTCTCTCTCTTCTGGTTATCCTTCAAGATCTAGTTCAATTCCATCTCCTCCAAGAACCCTTTAAAAGCAATTTCAAGCACACGAGTTTGTTTCACTCTTTTCTGAAACCTGTACCACAAATGAGCATTTTTACTATTTCTATTTGTCTTGCGTTTTCTCTAATTGCTTTATGCACTTTTCTACAACTGAGATTGGGAGTGTCCCAAGGGCAACAATAAGAACTGCTGCTTTTTGTTGGTCGGTTTGTTGATATCCCTCATAGCACCAAGCAAAGTGTAATTTCTTTATTCATTAAAATATTTATTGAGTATGTATTATGTATCAGGGACAGTTTTGAATACTGGGGACACAGCTGGGAACAGATCAGAAAAAATTCCCTGCCCTTATGGAGCTTACATTCAAGTACAGAGAGATGGAATCCCCCCGGAAGGGGGATAGTGAGTAAATGTGGATGGGGCTTGCAATTTTTGGTATAGTGGCCAGGGTGGCCTCCATGAGAGATCTGAATGAAGGGAGGGAGTTAGACCTGTGGTTCTCTTGGAGGGAGGAGCAAATAGCAGCGGAAATAGGCAGAACAGAGGCCCTGAATCAGGAGTGCACCAGGTTGGTGTAAAGAATGGACAGAAAGTCAGTGTGGCTGGAGAACAGAAAGCAGAGGAAACTGAGGATGTGGAATAGGGCAGGGCCTTGGGGGCAGTTGGAGAGTTCTCAGCAGAGGAGTATCTTTTTTAATTCAAGATTCAATTTAATAACTGCTATAAAGTTTGGAGACATAGAGGTCGGATAGGCACACCCCAGCACCATGCTACTTCACCTCAGGCTAAACCCAAAGGGTCCTGTCACTGGCCTCTTGCGCAAACAGCACTCACTTGAGTGAGCACCACTGAATTTGTAGAAGAAAAGCACTTGCTGAAGAATAAGAACCTTCATTCAAGTCAATTAAACCTGCACATTGAGGGCATGGTATGTCACTGACCATGTTACTTTCATCTTTATCTTCTCTGTGGTACCAGACAGTGTCTTCCCTCAAGCTGCCCTAAATAAACTTAGAATCCAAGTAAGAGCAGTGTGTTTGCTGTACACACATGGCTTCAAGACAAGCCCCCTGGTTGTTGTCCCTTCTAATCAGATTACTGCCCCTTGGCTTCTCCTATGTGGAAATTCTGGAGTCATCCTGAACAGAATCTCTGGCCTCCAGGGGCCTGAATCCAGTGGCAGAAATAAACATGCACACAAACCTCTGTGTAATTTGTGATGGTGGAGGAATTTTTCAAGTGTTATGAATGTACATATAGGAGGGAGTAAAGAATTTTGCATTTGGGGGTTAAAGAAGCCAAAAATAATGTGACATTTGAAGAATGAAAAAAACTTTCTGGGCAAAGAGAACAGCAAGAGTAAAGGTTTGGAGTGAGAAAATATCAGAGGTGACAAACAGGGGCCAGGAAAATAATAAGTGAAGGGAGCAGGCCTGGCCAGGGAGCACATGTCCTGTTAAGGTGGTTGCCCCTGCTTAGTGCCTGCTGATTGTTGGCACGATGGAACGCAGGTCTAATGTTACCAGAACTTCTAATTTCTTAAGAAAAGCTGGAAATTTGAGTTGTTATGCAAAATCTGTGATTTTTTTTTTCATTTTTGTCATCTAAATACAAATAAATTTAAACATGATGTGAGTCAAACAAAACTGCCTACAAGGGACATTAAGCCTAAAGATGCCAGTTGGCTAGGAGAATCAGAGCTCTGAGTGACTTGGACAGCTTGGCTGGAGATGAAGCTGGGAAAAGTTAGAGGAATCTGTCATGAAGAAGCAATCTTGCAGGCAAAGGAGTGGGACTTCTTTTTGTGGCATTTGAGGGGAAACATGTGAAACGATCAAATGTGCACATTGGGAAGATCTGTCTCCTGGAGGGTTGATTTGAAGGTCGTTTTGATAGTATAAGGAGAAATGTGATAAGGACCTGAGTAGAACAGTGAAGGTGAGGAGGGTAGAGAATAGATCTTATGACATAAGTGACTGCATGGCTAGCTGGTAGAGAAACTACAAGCACTAGATACATGAAAAGGAGAAGTCAAGAATAAGTACTTTTAGCATTACCCTTTCAAGAATTTTTAGTGGGTATGAGGACAGTGGGTGGGTAGGGGTGAAGGACAAAAGATAACAAAGAGTATATTACCTCAGGGTTTCTCAACTTTGGCACTATTGTCATTTTGAGTTGAATAAGTCTTTGTTGTGGGGGACTGTCCTGTGTATAGTAGGACATTTAGCAGCCTCCCCGGCCTCTATGTACTAGATGCCAGTAGCACACCCATCACCCCAAATCATGACCACCGAAAATATCTCCAGACATTGCCCATTGCCCCCCGAGGAGGAAAAATCACCCCTGTTTGGGAACCATTGCTCTAGTGTCAGAAGGAGGGAAATTCCCTATTTGCTACTTCTTTTTTTTCTTTGCAGTGGTGGTGAGGATCTGTTTACGTTTTGCTTAGTAAAAGGTAGAGGACACTTTGTGAGATTTTTGCCTAAAGAGACAAAAATCTTAGCTAAGCCCTTGGTTTATGCTGGTGTCTGTGTCCTTTATGAACTCAGGAGGATGTTTCTAACTGTTTAGAAGAAGACCTGATTTTAGAAAGAGGAACGTTATCCTCTCTTCCCAGATATTTTCTGGTTTTTGCCCTTTTCTAACTTTACTTATACAAAAGGAGAAAGCCTTAGTGAGTAGGGGAAAGATCAAAAAAGCCAACTGGAGTGGCTGAGATAGACAGGTCACCCTAGAACTCCAGCCACCTCAGAGCAAACCACAAATAAAGGGTATCGGCAGTCTCACATCCATAGAGTTATAGGGCTCCATGAATTAAGGGTTAAAGCTAAACTTGATGTTAACTCATCATGACTTTGATTATACAAAGGCAGAATGAAAGCTCTGTTTATTGCAGTTCCTGGAAAGCCTTCCATTTATTTTCATTTTCCTGCAGACAAGAACAGTGGCCTAATTTCATCCGAGATGTTCTTTGAGTAAACATACACAGAAATTACAAACAAAAGTTCAAGAAATAGCATTCTGAACCCTCACTACCTCCTTCAAAAAAATTTTTTTACATGTTGCTTTATGTTTAGGGTCAAAAGGAAGTGCAACTGACTACAACAGTCTTACAGACAACAGGCCAGAACTCTTGCGGCCACATCACTGCCTTTTGTCTTTTTGTTCACAATGTTCAAATTCTCAGGGTCTTTTCTAGAGGCTAATGACAAGTCGTGACCCTATTTTCCTAATAATTTGCTGCCATTACTGTTCTTTCATCAAGCACTCTCTCAGTCTATTAAGACAATATCCTCAAAGCACTCAGCCAGTCCTCAGGGGCTCCTGTCCCAACTGGAGACTTCTTAAAGGCAGGTGACATAATCATTTTGGAAACATTATTATGAACTTATTGTATAATGTTTATGGCAAATGTCAATAAGTGCACGTATGTGGTGATGGGGAGGGGCATTAAGTTAGAGAGTGGTTGGTCTATTTGCAAGGGGATTTAGAAATTACAGTATAAGAAATAACTGGGAAATAATCTCTCAGTTATACAGGCTTTGATAGTTTACAAAGTGTTTTCATAAACATTATTTTGTTCAATAATATGTGCAGGCAAGGATTTATTCTGAACCTTGAACTGCAGGCCTCAATATCTCAAGATTCAGCACAGGCAGGCCTGCCCCCTGGAAGCCTCCCTTGCCTTATCCCTCCCATAAGGTGTCCGTCCCTTCTTTGTGTCCCATACAGTTCCTTGTTCTTGCCTTTATTATAGCCCTTTGCACTAGTTGCACCTTTTAAGGACTGTCTACCACAGTTACTGGAAGGACAATATTTATTAAATTTGAGGGACTTAATTACAAGAGCAAGGCCTTAGTTTTGAATAGATTAAACATCCTTACGCACTTTGGGGAAGGTCTAGACTAGATATATTATCAGCATTCTTATAGTTATAGTCTTTGCAACAGATTCTTCCAAAATATACCTCAGCTAGTGGGCCTTATCATCCATCCAGACACGATTCTTTTTGAGGTTGGTGACAGACTAATGCCCCCCCCACACACACACACACATGATGTCCATGCACTAATACCAGACAGTTGTGAATATGTTACCTTGCATGGCAAAAGAGACTTTGCAGATATGATTAAATCAAGGATTTTGAGATGGGGAGATTATCATAGACTACCTGGTAGGTCCAACCCCATCACAAGGGTTTTTATAAATAAAAAAATAGAGGCGGGAGGGTTAGAATCAGAGAAGGAGATTTGACAAGGGAAGTATAAGTCTGAGTGGTATAGCAACGAGCCAAGGAATGTGGGACAATTTCTAGAAGCTAGAAAAGGCAAAGAAACAAATTCTCCCTTAGAACCTCCAGAAAGAAGGCAGCTCTGCCCACACCTGGATTTTAGCCTTCTGACTTCTGGCCTCCGAAACTCTAATGTAATAAAATTGTGTGAAGTCACTAAATTCATGGTAATTCGTTACAGCAGCAATAAGAAACTAATAAGTGTTCCCGTTTTACCTCCATCCCCAGCCTGAATGACCAATGTGTAGGTATCCTTCTGATACATTTTCCATCCTCTCAATGTATACTTACAAAAAAGAAATATGTGGAAAGTTAGTTGTGTGCTTTTAAAAATACAAGTACATAGTAAGGCACGGTCCCTCATATACAGAGTCGTGTCCCTCTCCCCTCTACATTACGTATTATTCAAATACATCTCTTGTCTTTTTCACAAAGCCACTCCTGCCAAGTCCCCTCCATAGTCTTCCAAATCCACCCTGCGAGGTCCATCTGGGATTGCTAAGCCTGGAGTCACAGTTTAGGCAACAAGGGCTCAGAGGTCAATGATTGGGAACCATGTCTCCAGACTCCCAGGCCAAGGCTCTTTCCCGTAGATGTCCCTGCTCCGGTGCCCAGTAGGGCACACAGCCCTTGGCACCCCCGAGGTCCGCAACAACTGGGGCCGGGGCGGGGACCCGCAGGCGCTTGGCTGGGCCGCGACGTGGCCGAGGAAGTTCTGCTTAGCCCATGAAGACATTCGGGAGGAGCCAGGGGCGGCGGGGCCAGGTGTCGGACAGGGAGGCCGGGAGCCCCGGCACCACGCCCCCGCCCGCGCTCGCCCACTCGGGTTACCTGCGGCCAGTGGGCGGGGCGGCCCTTCCCGTCTACGCCGGCCCCCAGTCTCCAGGGCGCCGGAGCCGGGAAGTGGGAGCAGGAGCTAAGAAGGCGGAGACTGGCGAGGCTGCCACCGCCCGCCGAGCTCCGACGCAAAAAGGGGCTGCATGGAGCTGCCGGTGCGGCTCTTCGGACTGTGGGCGCTGCTGTTTTGCGCCACCAGTGAAGGAGACGCGGCGCCCAAGGGTGAGTGCAGACCCTCGGGCTCAGGGGCGGCAGCCGAGGGGCGGTGGGGGTTCGGCCGAGAGGCGAGTAAGGGTTCCGCGGGGCCGAGGGCCGCGGCAGAGGTGGGTGTCGGAAGCTGTTTTCTCGACGCCCAGCGCTCGGCGACGGCAGCCTCCGGAGCCTGGTTCGAAGTGGGGGACCCAGGAGCGGCGGGGCTTTCCTGGATCCTGGGTGGTGGCGGCGGCGGCGGCGGCGGCGGCGCCGCAGGAGGACGACTAGCCGCGTACTTCCCTTGCGCGGAAGGGAAGATTCAAGGAACCTGGAGCTGGGGCGCGGGACCGAAACATGCCCACAGAGTCGGGGGTGGGTGCTGCTTGGGACCTGGAATGTGGCCAATGAGTCCAGGAGGAGATGAGGGGCTAGGAGCCAGTGGGAGCAGTGACTGAGGTCCGATCAAGCCTGGCCCAGTGAAGGGGTGGGAGTGAAGGGAAACTCTAAAGAGCCTAGTCCTCATAGAATAAGGACATGACGATCACGGCCTCCTCTGGCATCTAAGAAATCCGTTGGGAAACCCAGAGTAGCATCCAGAATGATGCCTTTCCCCTCCCCCCCTTTTATTTTGGAATAATTTTCGATTTACAGAAACCTTGCAAAGAAAGTACAGAGAGATCGCGTATACCCCTCACCGTGTGCGTCAACTTTATTTAGCCAGTCAGAGTTACTGTGAAAAGTTGGGCTAATGACTTCCTCATGGACAATTCCTGCCATGAGTGGCCTTCTGGACATTTTGGGCGATGATAGGAGCTCCAAATTTCATAGGTTTTTATCACATTGACACAAACACCCACAATTTGATCATAGCATTTCATTAGCGTGCTGTGCTTTGAAACCCAAGTTGAAATGCTGCTTAGGAAACCTTGACGTCCACTAATGATTCAGTAAACAAAAGGTATGTGGATTCTGCTCTGTGTCAGTCAGTGTTCTAGGGGCTGAGGATGCAGCAGTGAGCAAAACTGATAAACTCCCTGCCCTGTGGAGTTTACTTGCTATTGGCAGAGTCAGACAGGGGTAAAAAAAGTAAAATATAAGATGTGTCAGATGGCCCTACGTATGTACTGTGGAGAAAAACAAAGCCAGGAAGGGGTTTGCCATTGCAAAAAGGGAAGACCTCACTGAAAAGTTGGCATTTGAGTTGAGACCTGAAGGAGGTTTGAAGTTTGTCAGTCAATAATTCAAATGTCTGCTTTATTTAGTACTGAGCAAGGCTCTATAGGTTCATTTAGAACCTGAACATGTTACAGCATCATTCTTGTCTCCATGGTGCCTTTAGTTCAGTGGGGGAGATACAATTCCCATAATAATTTGGGGAAACTGTTGTCCAGAGAAGGGAAAGGACTTGTCTAGGGTCACCCATCTCATTAGTCTCCTGATTATCACAGTGCTGCTCCAGCACCCTCCCTCCTAGAGACTCCCACACACCTGAAACAACAGCTGGCCTTCTAGATAATACTTGCAACCTCTAACTTACTCAGTTTTGTCACAGAGGTTCATTGATAGCTTGGTTACTTAGAATACGGAAACTTTTTCCTATTAGAAATATTGATAGAATTGCATTGAGGCATGGAGAAGAAAAAAAAACAGTCAAGGGATTTGAGTTTTAGCGGTCTCACATTTCCAGCTGTGAGACTCTGAGTTAATCATTTCCCCTCCCTTGTACAGCAGTTTTCTCATTTGTGAAAGCAGGAGGTCGAACTCTGTAAATTCTAAGAGCTCTTCTAGCTCTAATCTGAGAATTTATAAAATGATTAGGTTACCAGCTTAGTTTACTCTGGTTAGGTTGGTAATCCACATTGTGGTATGTCTTAGTAACACCAATTAGCATTTATGTAGTGTTTACTCTATGCCAAGCAGTGTTCTAAGTTTTTTCCCCTTGTACTCTAATCTTTAAATAAAATCTATCCTGTAGGTGCTGTTATTAGTTCCATTTTGTATATGAGGAAGCTGAGGCACAGTGAGGCTAAGAGCCTTGCTTGAAGTCTCATAGCTAGTAGACTAGAGGAGCCAGGCTTCTAACCTGGGCAGCCTGATTTCATAAGCCAGGCCCTTACCGCTGTATTCAGTGCCTATCTGATTAGAAGTGAGGGAAGTCCTCGATTGAGAGAGGAGCTGGGAGCCTCCCAGAGTAGCAGGGCAGGACTGGTTGAGACCCATGAAAGTATGTACAGGCCATTTGTTAAGAAACGAACGATCATAGCTTGGAGGCTCACTTTATATTTGCCAGACTGTGTGGTCCAAACAATAAGTACTATAGGCATTCAGGAGAGGGGAAACAAAAGGGCTGGTATTTTCATGGAAGAGGTAAAACTTGAGCTAGATCTTTAGGGTGAGTGGAATTTGAATAGGTGGAGGAGAAGTTATTCTCATAGCTGGGGCGAGGGTGGTGGTTGAGGAAGCAGGAGCAGAGACCTTGAAGTGAGAGGGTTAGAGTGTTCTTTTGTGGTCAACAGAGAATGTAGCTTGGCAGGAGGGCGCATCCGCAAAGTCAGTCCAAGCAGAAGAGCTTCATTTGCTCTTGTAGGTTTTGAGCAGGGGGAAGCATGAGGGAAATGACACTGGAGGAGAAGCATCAGAGAGATTTGATAGGGTGAGGGGAATCGCTGGAGTGGGAAGCTACGCCTGAATCTAGGTGTGAAGGTGTCCATTAGAAAGATGTGCTGTGAATGTTTCCTGTCTTGGACAATGAATTACTGGTGTCTGTCTGCTTAACAGGGCCAAGCAGAGCACATTAGTGTGATTGATGACAGTTGCAAGAAAAAATGCACAGAGGTTGATGACTGAGTAGATGTAAGGGAAGGAGATGGCTTACTCATATGTGATTCTTGTGATTTCCTTAACTTTTCCCAAAACATGCATGCAAAACTATTAGCTAAGCAACATGCCTTATTATTTGAATGAGCCTTGATCATGTTGATTTCTAATTAGAATAGGATATTGTGCTAGATGACCATACAGACTCACTTGAGGTTTGAAGTTCAGTCAGGGGAGCTATTTGAGTCCCTCTCTCCTTCCCATTTCACTTTCTGAAGTCAATGATCAACCTCTAAGAAATAGGTGAAATTAGATGCCTAAGGAAAGCTTACCAGGCACAAGAGATACATATTCTGTCTCAAAGGCCACGGGCACATATTACTTCTAGAGAAAACCAAAGCAGTTTTTTAGAACTGTTTTGTCTCTTAAAAAAGAAAGAAAGCAGCTAGCTAACATTTATCTTGCACTTGCTCTGTGTCAGGCACTGTTCTGAGCATTTTATCTGTATTAACTTATGTAATATTCATAAGAATTGTTAGGTTATTATGATCACCCTCATGTTATAGATGAGAGCACTGAGGCATATAGAGGTTAAATAACTTGCCAGCTAGTAAGTAGCAGAGCTGGCATATGAACTCAGGCAGTTTGGCTCCAGAGTCCATGTTCTTGGTCACTGCACTATACTGGGGCAGCTGTTAGAGACCTTTACGAAAAGTACAGTCTTCACTTATTTATGTAGATGTCTGGATGTATTATACACACATACACACGTATTCATATATATTTAAACATTTGGACATTGTATTTAAAGTTTCAGTGTGTGTGTGTGTGTGTGTGTGTGTGTGTGTGCGCATGTGTGTTAAAGTATAGGAAGTAGAAAAATCTCAAGAGGAATAGAAGGAACCGTTAGGTGGGAAAAAAAGGTTGACAGATAGCCACAAGGAGCCTAAAATGCAAAAACAATGAGAAGATCTGACTAAAGGATACTTCAAAACAGATGGAGAAAAAATTAAACCTATTTGCAAGATTGGAAACAGGGCAGGCTACTGTTCTATTAAAACACTGAGGTTAAAAAATAGACTTAGAAAGGTCTTAAATTACCTTGAAAATTGGGGTCTGATTTATGTGAACCATAAATTGGTAATATTTTATTAGCATGGCTTCAAGTTTTATGTGGGAGTGGGAGGTAGGTGGGAAGGTAGTGTTAGGAAGTTTGCTGCATTGTGGTTCTGGAACCGGCAGAATAAGGTAGATAATCCTAAAGTAGATAGTAGTCTTCAGTAGGAGCAGGTTTTTATTAGAGGCTCTATACCTGACAAATGATTTGTTTTCAAAAACATCATTGATGTGATGTTAGAAAGGCCAAAACGGAATAGCTGTACACTCCTGTAATCACTTAAAATTCTAACACTAGCACTGTTGCCTGAGCCATTGGTGCTCCCTGGCACTAGCTGGGTTTGAATGCAGTGCAATTGGAATTCCTTATTTCCACAAGGACTTGGTCTGCTGTAGGCTGTTCCTCCTCACACCTTGGCCTCTGATCTATCTTACAGAAAAGCTAATGGTAGTAGTCAGGACAGAGGGAATTAATATTGAGAGTCAAGGGCTTTTGCAGGCTTCTATGTATAAAACTAACTGTTGGGGGAAATCCCAACTACATAGGCCTGTGGGGTTGATAATTTTGGGATACATGGAATTTTTTTGTTCAGTTAAAGAGAAAGGAAATGGTGTATTTCAGATTATGTAAGAAGCCCAGTGCACTCCAAAGTGTTGTCATAGAGTATAAAATATAACTCTGTCGACTGATAATATAACTGTTGTCCTCAAATAATTAATAATGATTAAGTTTGCCACATTAGACAATTTGGGGTGGGGTTAAAATTAGTTTAATAAACTTTATTTTGGAATAATTTTCTATTTACGGAAAAGTTGCAAAGATAGGACAGAGCATTCTATACACCCCTCACCTAGTGTCTGGGGGATGGTTTTGGTAGTCCTGGTCTCAGGAGAAGTTTTCAGAAAAGTTTGAAATGTTTTCTCTCCCATGCCCCAATGTATTTCCCTGTATTTGGCAGAAGTGGTAGAACTCTTTTCCCTGATCTTAGAGCTGGGTCCAAAATAATAGTCAGTAAATATTTGGTGGAGACAGTGCGGGGTTTTCTCCAAATGAAACATTTTTAAGGTACTGGTTCACAGTTTCTCTTCTTTTCCTCCTTCTTCAGATTAGTTAAAGCTACAATTCTAGTTGTTTAGTGTCAGACCTCAGGGGAGCAGCAAGGGCTGTTAAATCTCTTTCTCAGTACTTTTTAAGAAAAGTTATAAAAACGATTACTATATCATGTTAGCAAGCATGATTAGCAATGAGCTGCTTTAGCTCACTGGCAGAACTACTGAGATAGAAATATCAGTATTGATGGAGAAGTGGGTCCCAAGTGTAGGGGCCCCCAAATTCCTGCAGCAAGAAAACTTAGCAATGTAAGAATATACTCTTCTCTGTGTTCACAGTATACGAAGTAGTTAAGAATGTGGCCTTGGAGCCACACTTTCTGGGTTTGCATCCCAGCTCGCCCATTTACTACCCTTGGGTAGTTGTGAGGATTCAATGGATGAATATGTGGAGTGTAAATAAATGTTTGATATTTTTACTCAGTGTTCTTATTTTTGGCCTCTAGGACTTAGAGGAATGAATTAAATGAATCACTAAAAACACTGGCTGATGATAAACTTATTTCTTGTGCTTTGAACAGAAACTCAGCCACCAGTGACGAATTTGAGTGTTTCTGTTGAAAACCTCTGCACAGTAATATGGACATGGAATCCTCCTGAGAGAGCCAGCCCGAATTGTAGTCTGTGGTATTTCAGTCATTTTGGCAATAAGCAGGATAAGGTAAGTTTTCTAGAACATATGGCATTGATGAGGTAAAGGGAACACTATGAATTGAAGCCAAGAATAAGCCAAATTCTAATCTTACTTCAAAGTAAAAATTTTATTTGAGGGCTCTGTCCACATTTTAACTAGGAAAATTACAGAAACAACTGTTGACAAAATTGCACATTTGAAAATAATTGCTAATTATGTGATAATAAAATGCAATTGAGATTCTCTGATAGGAAATACTAGATATCTTTATTTATTAGGCACTCAACAAATAATTATGTTAAATTGGTTCCTGTATTCCCCTCTGTCACCTTGTATCTATGTAACACTTTCAATTTCTCAGGGAATGTTCACATTCACCATCTTGCTAATCACATGCACAGATAGGCAAGAAGTATGTGATTCAAAGCAAATGGCCCTATCGAAGGTGAAAAAAAAAAAAGATGTTGGTGAGTTCGACTAGGTTTCCTGATGCCTGAGGAAAAATGAGAGGAACTTTCAGCCTTTCCAGTGAGATATAGTCGACTGATTTAAGTGAATTTTTGTTAACAAGATTGGATGATTTTGGGTTCTTTATGATAATCTTATTCAATGGAATTTTCTCTTGGGCTTTATTGGTTTGTAGCCCCTTCTAATTGACAGGTTCTTCAAAGTATGTAACATCTGTTCAGATCTGTCTCATATCTTTATACCTTCTTTCAGTGGGGGTGTGTGAGGGAGGGGGAGTGTTTGGGGTTGACTTTTTCCAGGATTTTGAGGGAGCCAAATGAGAAATTGTTATTAGCAGTGAATGTGAATCACCATGTTCAAGTAGCTAAGTGGCAGGAAGAGTCTAAGGAGAATTAGATTCTAGCTGGTGTGCCACTCAGCTAGCTCAGCGGCCTGGAGTAAATTACTTAGATTGAAAAGGCCTCTCTGAGCCTCAGTTTCCTTGTGTGTAAAGTGTGGCTTTACTCCCCTGGCTTGCTGAGACACAGAAAAATAATGTATGTGAAGGCTTAATAAAGTAAGGATGGAACAAGCTCTTTCACTGGAGGGAAATTTGCTAATCTGCCTTCTTGGCCCTTTTCTTGCTAAGGTGTTAATTAAGGTTTAGGTGTTAATTGATAAAGAATTGAGTCAAAAGCATGTACATTGTAAAAGAGGTCTTCTAAATGGGGAAGCCTGTAATACTTCTCCCACGTGAAACTAGTAGTCAAGTTCCCCTTTTCACAATGTTGGCTTCCTCTTGTTCCTAAGGAGGGGCTTTAAGCATTTGGAGTGTTAGTAGCAACTTTTGGTAGTTCAGTCTTGAGAAATTCCAGGAAAGACCCTTAAGTCTCCCTAAGTATCTAATTGAAACGCCGAGGGAAGGTCACCTTTTATTCTGACAGGTCAACCATGCTTAAGGATCAGTCAGGTAGACATGATATTTTAGTTTAGAAACAGGGTTAATGCCTCAGTATACTTACAGAAATTTAAACTTAAAAGTAACTTTAGGAGGTAGTGAAATCAGAATTGGATTTGAAATTTTGTCTCGTCCCTTTTCAAGCTATGTGATCTTAGACAAGTCACTTAACCTCTCTGAGCCTCCATTTCCTTGTTTGTAAAAGGCTGGCAGATATTATCTAATAACAGTAAAGATGACCCTTGAGCAACATGGGTTCGAACTGCACAGGCTCGCTTATACGTGAATTTTTTCAATAAATATGGTTGACTCTTGGTATGTGCCAGTTTAGTATCTGCAGATTCAACCAATCGCTGATGAAAAACAGTATTTTCTCATTCGCAACAGTGGTTTCCCAACTGTGAATCGAAAATACTGTTTTTGACCCGTGGTTGGTTGAATCCGTATATTCAAAGGGTCAACTATAGGTCAAAAGTTACATGAGGATTTAGTGCCCCCAATCCTTATGTTGTTCAAGGGTCACCTGTACCTACTTTACATGAAGGGGATGTGTATTAAAAGGAGACAATGTTTGTAATACACATGATATAGAGTTAGTATCCAATAGTTGTTAACTCTTATTATTATTATTATTGTTAGGTTGAACCAGAAGCGATTGGCAATTTTTAAAAATTTTTATTTATTTAAATTAGTTTCAAGTATACAGTACATTGTTTAGACATCCATATAGTTCATAAAACGATCCCCCCCAATTGCTTCCTCCCTCCCCTGGCTTTCCACTTAGCCAACATATTAATGCTAACTGCATTCCCTCTGCCGTGCTCCCCATCCCGGTGATCAACTATCAACTACTAATTTGTACTTCTTTAACCCTTCACCCCATTCTCCCAGCCCCCCAAACCCCGCCCTCTGTCTGTCACCAAATTGTCCACTATATTTCTGACTCTGTTTTTGATTAGTTTGTTCTTGTTCCTTAGATTCCGCATATAAGTGGAATCATATGGTATTTATCATCCTCTGTTTGACTTATTTCACTCAGCATAATAACCTCTAGGTCCATCCATGTCGTTGCAAATGGTAGGATTTCATTTTTCTAATGGCCGAGTAATATTCCCTTGTATATATGAACCATAATTTCTTTATCCAATCATCCGTTGATGGGTATTTAGGTTGCTTCCATATCTTGGCTATTGTAAATTGTGCCGCCATGAATATTGGAGTGCATAGATCTTTACAAATGCGATCGTTACTTTTATAGGTTATACTTATGGTGCAACCTAATATTGTCGTTTAATCTTGTTTCCTCCATTTTGCCTCTGAAGAGACCATAAAGGGTGACTTCTGCTTAAAGCCATTTTTATCCCTGCTATTTGACAGCATTCATGGCTATCAATACTGCAGTTGTGATAAATAAGTGCTGGGAGATTTCCTGTCTGGATCTTTTGAAGTTTACAATCTTGAGGCTGAGAATGAATGGTGGAAATGATTTTCCTTTCCTCTTTCTGTTCTTTGGACACAGCATTAACATCACCAGACAAAACTGGGATGCATGTATCCTTTGAAGCATATTGAAGAAGTAGCATTATGATAGTTTGTATGTGTTAAGGGACTTATATGAACATCTAATGTTCTCAGATTGCTAAAGCGTTGAGGTCATTTTCAATTTTGAGTTTCGAGGACCATTACGAGTCAAGGATTCATAGATGATTTTTTAAAAATAAAAAATTATCTTAATTTGCTGTCTTCCACCACTGTTTTAGTAATCTGTAATAGTTTCCCAACCTAAATAGAAGAAGGATCTGGCATTAGATTTTTAGATATGTTTCATCCAAGACATAGGCAAGTCTCACCAAGTGAATAAATTAAAAGGTTGTTCTGTCTAGGCATCCAAAGAGGTAGAGCTGAAGCTGGCACTCTGTTACTTCTGAGAAAGGAATCTGCAACTGAGAAGGGTTCAATCCAGCCAAATGAACATTGTTCCTGAGGGGGAGGGATCAGTTCAGAGCTCTGGCCTTGGTTATTGATAAATTTTCAAAGGAGGCCAGATTCCCTGAGGGGTGGAGCATAATGTCATCAGTTAGCTACCAATGGAATGAGTCATCATAGCTGAAAGTCACATGGGAGCCATTATATATACCTCATCAAGATCTGCTGGGAGGGCTTTAGCTCCTTGTCTGATAGAGGGAGGTGTGCTTGACTTGGCAGTCATTGACAATTAGGATTTCTACTTTATTCATGCCAATTTAGTATTAGTTACCTTGAGCTTTGAAAGAGATTTTAATAAATGATTCTGTATTTTCCCCTATTGTCTCTTTACTAAGTCATTTTATTATTCTAATGCCCAAAACATAAGGTTCAAATTTAGGTACAAAATTTTTTTTTAATTAAAATAATTTCATTATAATCAAAATATGTGTGTAATAAAACTCCTCAGCCCTCTCACTGGATCAATATCTAATATAATAAGAGAACTGAGATTTTTTTTATGGTGATTCTAACTTATAGCATTTGACCATACATTTTTGCCCCTCGTGTCCTCACAGGGCAAATGCAACTTCCAAAGAAGAATTATCAAGGATCCTTGGGTCAGAGTGGCTCCTTCTAGGGTACACAACAAGTCTGGGAATTCCATCCTTTCATTTAATGTCATTTTGTCATAATGTGAATGAGATACCATAGGAACTAAACTAATTGTTTATATCAATTAGCCTTTGGTAAAATTGGTTTTGTTATATTTCATTTCACTTAAAGTCACAGAACCTACTGATGATGTTAAGTGAGGACTTACTGTGTAGGACTTGTACTTAATAAAATTGTGAGGTTGGTGAAATTTGTATTTGGAGCTCTCCTGCCACTTTTACCATGATCCTGGGGCTGGTCTTCAACTTCACAGGCTGAGAAACCTCATTTCTTCAGCACATATTCACCTCTCAAGGGGTACTTTCTTACTTTGCCATGAAAACTATAAAAATGAAATATTCTAGAAAGCCTTCTGTCAGCCTAACTGGTGTGTTTTGTTCCTATAAACAGCAACTGTATGGAAAGCCAAATGATACGTAGGTTTCTTGGCAAGGAATCAGGAATTAGTTGTGAAGATGTACTTGGCTAAGAATAGCTGGAGTCCTCACTGAGAGTACACATAGCTTTGTTGGTGGGACAGAAATAATCAATGTCCACGGAGCAAATCACTCTCTTTTGTCTCTCATCCAGAATTTTGCTCACAGACTTTTTTTCCTTTTCTTCCAGGGCTTACCAACTAATTTCCTTTTCAGAGTGCTGTCATGCTCAGGCCTAAGAGCTGTTCAGCCTCTGTAATGTGATTTTTTTTTCCATGTCTTTGCTATGATTCATGAATTCTTGACTTGCTAGCTACCTCGCCGAGGGCATCTTTATGTCCTGGTTTTGGGAGTATCTCACAGTTGCCTTCATGTTCAGCTGGCAACATGCATGTAAAATGGCAGAGCAGCCCCTTAGGGTGGTAAATAGAGATAACTGACAAATTTTCCTCTTTATGACCATCAGCACATATATAAAAGGAAATACTGTCTCCAACTTGAGTCAGAAACTATTGCAAAACAGGAAACTCCTTGGAGTTTTGATTAAAAGCAGTTCCATTCCTAATTATTTCAACTCTATCACCTTGGGAAATGTTTATTTCCTGAAGAGCCCTTTAATCTCATTATTCTAAATCATAATGACCAGATTTTTTATTTATGTCTGTATGCTGTCTATAAGTTGGCTTTCTGTGGTTTCACAAAGCTTATCTACTTTTCAGAATAAGAGTGTGGAATACTCAGTGCATATAGCAACCCTTAAAATGTATATGTGTATGTGAGATAGTCAAAATGGTCAAACAGTAGAGGAAGATGTTTAATTAAAAGTCTTTCTTTGACCCTCAGGTCCCCCTTCTTTACTTCCTCTCCTCAGAGGTGACTAGGATCACTGGATTCTTAAAACAGTCCCATTTACCTTGATCTTGATGGCATACGGTGTCTGCTTGGAATTGAATTGTGATAATCTTATTGTGTTTCCTTTAGAATTGCTTTTAGACAGTTGAAAATTTTAGTATGGTGGGTTTATAGGTAAATGTCATGATGTTTCTATATCTAAAATGTCAGAAGTTGTCTTTATACCAAGATTTCTCCGTGGTGGCCCCACCAACATTTGACACAGAGTAATTCTTGTTGGGGGAAGGGAAGGGTGTCCTGTGCATTGTAGCATGTTTGGCAGTATCCTTGACCTTTACCCACTAAATGCTAGTAACAGCCCTCTTCAAGTTATGACAACCAAAAGTATTCTTAGACATTACCAAATGTCTCTCAGGGAGGGGTGGGGAGCAAAATCACCCCAAGTTGACATGACTCATCTATACCATTGAATAACTTTCCATTTTTTGCACATATGGACATGCTGATGTTTTATTATATAAGTGTATTTCTGTGTGTTTGCTATAACAATGCCTATTTTTATTTCTTAACCTTAGAAAATCGCTCCAGAAACTCATCGTTCAAAAGAAGTGCCTCTGAACGAGAGGATTTGTTTGCAAGTGGGGTCCCAGTGTAGCACCAATGAAAGTGACAATCCTAGCACTTTGGTGGAAAAGTGCATCTCACCCCCCGAAGGTAACAACTGAAAGCAATTTCTCTTGGTATTTAGAGAATAAATCTAAATTGGTATTTAGAAATTATACATATGCTTATGTTCAGTGTTCATTAATTCATTCAGTTTCAAACATTTGCTGAGTCTAATAAGTTCCAGGCACTTGTACTACGTACTGGCAATGCAGTGATCTATATGAGGACATCCCTGCCTTCAAGGTGCTCACAGATACCTTGAATAACAATGCCTAATAGTTATATAGCACTTATTAATTTGGAAAATGACACATACATACATACGCACTTTCCCTAAATCAAGCCTCACAAACTTAATGAACAAGGCACGTATTATTATTACCTTGATTCATTTTATAAGGAAGAAAGGAACAGAGTGAGTTGCTGTAAGTACTCAGAATCCAGGTCCAGTGCCTCAGAAAACCCCAAAATATGTACTGTCTTACTCATTCTATAGAGAGCTTAGTTTGATATACAGGATACCTTTGGGGAAAGATGTTTAAAAGGGAAAATGGGCATGCTGGCCTGATTCCAATTCAAGACTAGCCCTAGGAAAGACGTCAAGTAGTCAGGTTGATCATCGTCTCCCAACTGCCTTCCCACCCATCACTCAGGGTCCTTTTGGCTTTTATGTTACATGCAGAAAGTAGTGTATACTGATTAAAAGCAGGACTACCAGAGCCCAGATATTCAAGTTTAAATCTCAGCCCTGCCAGCTGCTAGTTGTGTGACCCTAGGCAGATCACTTAGCCCCTCCTCCCTTCAGTTTCCTCATCTGTAAAATGGGGATGATGATTGTACCTGCCTCCTGGGACTTTTGAAAGGTGCTTAGAATAGTGCCTGGCAAAGAGTAAATTCTTTGTACTTATTATCTATTAAAATTATCTTGCCTTTTGGTTGTTCAGGGCCCCATCTCCGACCTCCAAATCTTAGCACTACATGCCTTGTTCTCTAGACCATTCTGTCTACCTGTCTTGCACTGATCAAAAGTATGTGAAGTAATATTTGTAAAATTATAAAATTCATACTGCTAGGAGGCTGGGAGCACAGTTTAAAACAACTTACCTCCCTTATTCTCATTTCTTTGGGAATTTCACGAATAATCTGAAAAAAAAAACTAATTTGTATTATGACAGTAAAATGGTTGATGATGACTCAATACAGTTCTACTTCAAGGGTCCTGAGGGAGAATAGGTTTGCATTTTAAACAGAGACATTTAATTTAGAGACACATTGCCTTAACTCACAATACTATGTAGAGGTGGAGACTGAAGATTTTAGGGCTCTTAAGGTCATAACACACAATAGGCAACTACTAAGAGTTATGTTATACTTACAGTTTCCTCAAATTGCTTCAGGAAGAATGCTTTTTTTTAATTTTTAACACAAGATTTGTCAGCATTGATCAAAAGACGGGAAGGTAAATTATAATTCAATAAATTTTTTTTAAATATAGGTAGATAGAGGGATTGTTTATATTTTCACATTCATTTTTGAATCCTGTAGTCATTTTCTGTTACTGAAATATTTTTTGACCTTTAAAGCCTCTTTCCAGTTAGGAATATAAGAGTTAGAGGCCCCTCCATTATGATAAAGATGTTTTCTGAGTATCAGGAAGTGAGAGAGAAAGTTGTGAACATTTTAGATTTGGGTAAAGCATCATGAAACACTCTCCTCATCCCCATGCCCAGAGTGACTGGCTAGTATGCCTGACAAGGAAAGAAGGGTCTTAAACTCTTGTCTGGCATTCTAGGTGATCCAGAGTCAGCTGTGACTGAGCTACAATGTGTTTGGCACAACCTGAGCTACATGAAGTGTACTTGGCTCCCTGGAAGGAACACAAGTCCTGACACTAACTATACCCTCTACTACTGGTGAGTATGGACAGGAGACTTACAGGAGAAGGACTGATTGTGATGGTGTTGGGAGCCTTTGGATATGACCTAGTTAAAAAGAAAGAACAGCCTATTTTTGGCACACCCAAGAAGATGGGCAGTTTGTTTCAGTGGAAAATGCATCTACTTTGGGGGACTACTTTTTTTAAAAAAAAATTACAAATAATTATAGATGCACGAGATGTTACAAAAAATGTATAGGGAGATCCCATATACCCTTCACCCAGCTTCTCCCAATGGTAATATCTTGTATAACTAGAGTATGATATCAAAATCAGAAAATTGGTGTTTGTACAATCCACCAACCTTATTCAACTTCTACCAGTGTTACATGCACTCATTTGTGTGTGTATGTGTATGTGTGTGTAGTTCTAGGCAGTTTTATCACATGTGTAGATATAAAATAGTTCCATTACCACAGGGATTCTTTGAGTTGCCCTTTTATAACCATATCCACCTCCCCTCTATACCCCCTCCCCCTCTGCATCTTTCTCCTCCTCCTCTTCCCTAAGTCTCTAACCTCTAGCAACCACAAATCATGTCTTCATCTCTATAATTTTGTCGTTTTAAGAATATTACTGGAATGGAATGATACAGCACATTTTTTTTAACTCTGCATAATACCCTTAAGATTCGTCCAAGTTGTTGTATGTATCAATAGTTCATTCCTTTTTATTGATGAGTAGTATTCCATGATATGGTTATACCAGTTTGTTTAAACTTTCATTCATTGAAGGATACCTTGGTTATTTTACTTTTTTTGTTATTATTAATGAAACTGCTATAAATACCTGTGTTGAGGTTTTTATGTAAACATAACTTTTCGTTTCTCTGGAATAATGCCCAAGAGTACATTTTCTGGGTCATATGGTAATTGCATATTTAGTTTTATAACAAACTGCCAAACTGTTGTCTAGAGTGGCTGTACTAATTTACATTCCCACCAGCTCTGTAAGAGTCATGGGTGTCTGCCTTAAAAAAGGAAAATTATACCATGCCCAGGGTTGAAAAGTAATTTAGCTCCCCATAAAATAACTTCTATTTGATATCTGTGACTATAGCTACAAAATTTATTAAATTTTAAAACTAATCTTTAATCGTTTCCTTTCCTTTAAAGCCTAGAATTATTGTCAACAGAACAAGGAAGAAAAGACCAAGTTAATCAATTCAATTCAATAAAACTTTAATTAGTACACATTGTGGATAAAGCACTGAATAAGCAACTGAGATAAGAAACATGTCTCTATGTTCCTAAAGCTTAAAATGTAGAAAGGGAGACAGAGCTCAACACAATTACCTATATAAAAAGAAGAGTGTATGATGAAGGCTGTTGCAGAAGTATAGACAAACTTGTGAGAAGCTAGTGTTGAGCTTAGGGTAGTGTGGCAGGGGAAGGCTGTGAGGCTTTGTTGAAGGGGTGAATAGCACAGATGTGGGTTTTCTCAGAGTCTGGCATTTAGGAGTATTGTGAGGAATGGGGATATTTTGGCAGGCTGGTAAAGTGGGATATCTAGTGTTAGCAATCTGCTCTCCACATGGCCTTGTTCCTCTTTCTCTTGTTCATTCAAAACACTTCTGAGAGATTGGAGTGTGGAGGACCATGTCCGGGACTTCTGAAGCTATAAGGTAAACATGGCCTTTCATCCTGGAGTGTCCATTTTGCCTGATGACTTGATGAAAATTATTTTTGGTATATTAAAAACTCATGGCTAAGTCATAGAATAGAATGCAAAAGTCACATGAATTTCCGAATGCAAACCTCCAAAGTTACCTGGGTGTTTGCATTCACTTGTACCACAGGATACTCTTGGCAAAGTTGAAAAGCCCTGCAGGTGAATCCAGACAGCACTGAGATTGTGTGGTTGAGTGTGGAATGTTTTTTTTCTTACATAAATCATTCTCTTTTGAGGTTTTGTAATGTCACTTGCACACGTGTGGTACCTGTTGTTTTGCCTTTCCTTAAAACCTTCTTCGGTGGCTTCCTGGTGGCTTTGGGATAAAGTCCAAACCTTCAGCATGACAGGCAAAGCCCTTTATGGCCTGGCTCCTGTCAGTCTCTCTAGCTTAGTCTCATCTCCCTCCATGTACATCCCCACCCGTCTTGTACCCTACCATCCAGCCCACACTGCTTTCAGTTCCTCAAACTGACTCTTCAAACCCTCAAACAGAATAATGGAATTCAAACAGAAGAGTGGAACCATTCTATGTTCCCTTGCAGCCCATGTCTTGCCTTGTCCCCTTGATGCCTCTTATTTGTCCTTATCTTAGCTCAGACATCACTTCTTCTCCAGAAAGCCTTCCTTGACCTCTCGGGTCTAGATGGAGGCCCCATCATTGTTGTGTCCCATGGTACCTTGCACTTTCCTGTGACAGTACTAAGCACATTGTGTTGTCATTTCCTGTTTACTTAGTGGTAGCCCTCCCCAGACTGCAGTTTCCCTTGAGAGCAGGATCTGTGTCTTGTTTTCCCCAGTGCCTGACACATGGCAGGTGCTCCATAAATAAGTTTCAAATGGTAGGATCCAAAGCTAGAGAATATTTGGAACTTGGGTGAGGACTTAGAAGGGATAATCAATTCAGGAGCATTATAGTTCAGGAATAAAAAGAGAGGAGAATTGAGTTGCTCTGACTTCCCAAATAATTGCTAGTGAAGGGGCCAGAGAACGACACCTTAAAAAGAGTAGCCTGGCTCTGATGATATTGCAGTGAAGTCCACAGAGAGCTGTTACTACAGGCTTTTAAGAGATTCTTAAAGTTGGTAGCATCCTTATGTTTATTATGCTATTAAACCCTCTTGCTTTCCCTGGAGTCATTTATGGTAAAATCACAGGGAAAACCTTTAAAGAGTCTATGTCTATAGAGTGGACAGGGAAAAAAAGGAAAGAAGTCTTAAAACTGTGTCTTATTCCATGGCAGACTGCTCAGGAAAGTAACCCAGATATAGGAATCCTGGTGACACTAGAGGTGGATGGTGGCCTAGCCCTCGGAGTTCTTATAATGCAAAAATAGGAAAGTGCCTTGGGACATACACTAGCACAAACCAAGTCTTAGAGCAAATTGCAAAAGGGTCAGGCCTCCCCCATCCATAAATAAATTACAAAAAAACTGGACTGACCTATTTGAAATAGCATTTTTCTTTCTCTGACTTGAAGCATTCCTCCTCCTCTAAGCTGATGTCGTGTCTTGCCAAAGCTGACAGCAGACGGTGCTTGGGCTGGCTTTCAGCCCTCAGTTGATGCCTTTGTGCAGAGCACAATCTACCATCATTGGAGGTGCTGCAAGAGGTCATCCCAAGAGAGTGGTGGTTCACTGGCACCCAAGGGGAAAACGATCAGGGATAGCACTTCTTGTCATACACATTACCAGAGTTGGTCAGCAGTGTGAACTCTTGTGTAGCGTCGACCTGTGCTGTCCAATATAGGAGTCACGAACCACATGTGACTATTTATATTTTAATTTAAATCAATTAATATTAAAGCAAATTAAAACTTAAGTTGCTCAGTCTTACTAGCCAATTTCACATGTGACTAGCGACTCCTGTATTAGACAGCACAAGTATCAAACATTTCCATAATCCCAGAAAATTTTGTTGGACAGTGCTGATAAAGAGTCTGTATCTTCTGCCCTCACCATCTTGTAGCTTATTCTTTTCTGGAGCCACACTGCCTGGGTTCAAATCCTGGTTAAAGTGTGATTTGGGGCAAGTACCTTATTTCTGAGACTTATTTTTTATAATCTGTAAAATGGGAGTAGTAATAATAGTACTACTTCTTAAGGTTGTTGTGAGGGCTGCTATTGTATAAAACTGTTTAGAATCATGCCTAACCATTAACGTGTAGAGTAAGCACTCAGTACATGATAGTTATATTGTTTTTTATTATTCATTCCCACTCCCTTGCAGATGTAGCCACTATAAATTTCAAGCCTTTTCCCCCACCTTGCAGGATTAGCACATAGCCCATACTTCCTCCTCCTCTGCTCTCCCCTAGAGAGATTCTTTCCAATCAAAACCACAAAAGAAAGGGAGACACATGGTTCATTCATTACCAGACACTTGGAATTGATTTATGTACAAGTTTAAATTATGTCAAACTGCCAGTTGTTCCCCTAATCCCCAATCAAAAAGTGTAGTGTCATTTTGATGTTCCAGGGCAGTGACTAGTGGCACTATAGCAATAGTCTGGCATTGGAGGGGCCTGATCCTAATAGCTACAGACTAGTCATGCCAATGAATTTTAGGTACTTTCTTACCACATTAATCATCTTCAGAGTTTGGGAAATAGTCTTTCCTTTGCCCATTTCCTCCTTATGTCTGCATTGTGAGTCTGGAGGATTTCAGTGTGTGAATTTTAACAGGAAGCACCTGAATGCTGTCTATCTTAGGTTATCCAAACTTTCACAAGTCCCAAAATATCATCTATTCAAAACCAATATTTTCCCTTTTCTTATTTGTTCTAAATTACAACAAAAAAATTTTTTTTAAGTTTGTATCTGGGGTCTATGAGAATATGTAAAATACTCAGGGTCCAAAAATGAAAAAGGGATCTCAAAGACTGCCCATTAGAGGATTTCCTTTCATTATTTGAAACAAAAATTATCTACATTGTTTTGTTATATAACAAAAATGTCATAAGTGTCTTCAGTTTCTGTTTCTGGCTGTCGACAGAAAACATTCCAGGCCTGTCTGATCTAAAAACTAGCCAAAGCGGTAACTTATTTTTTAAAAGACTGTTTTCATTCATGAACCAATGGGGCCTACAACTAGGAGAAAAATCTTATGTACTATTTCTTAATAGACAAAAGCATTTTCTACATTGAAACATTTCTTTGCACAGCCTTCGAAGGATTAAACATATTAGATCTGAATTTTTCTTTTCTTTTTTTTAAGGCTTTTTTGGGGAGCGGTTCTATGTTTACAGCAAAATTGAGAGGAAGATACAGAGATTTCCCATATAGCCCTGTCCCCACTCATGTATAGCTTCCCGCATTAACAGCATCCCCCAGCAGAGTTTTACATACCAAGGGTGAACCTACATTGAAATATCATTATCACCCAAAGTCCATAGTTTACCTTAGGGTTCACTCTTGCTGTTGTGCAATACATAGGTTTGGACACACGTAAATCGACACGTATCCACAATTATAGTATCATGCAGTATCACTGCTTTAAAAATCCTTTGTTCTCTGCCTATTCATACCATTCCCCAACCCTAACCCCTGACAACCACTGATATTTGTCTCCATAGTTTTACCTTTTCCAGATTGTCATATAGTTGGAATCATACAGTATGTGGCCTTTTCAGATTGTCTTCTTTCACTTAGTAATATGCATCTAAGTTTCCTTCATGTATTTTCCTGGCTTGATTGCTCATTTCTTCTGAGGGCTAAATAATGTTCCATTGTCTGGATGTACCACAGTTTATTTTCCATTCACCCACTGAAGAATATCTTGGTTGCTTCCAGGCTCTGGCAGTGACAAATAAAGTGGCTATAAACATTTGTATGAAGGTTTTTGTGGACAAAAGTTTTCAGCTCCTAAAGGTAAATATCAAGGAATGTGATTGCTGGATTGTATGGTGAGAGTATGGTCAATTTTGTAAGAAACTGCCAAAATGTCTTCCAAAGTGGCTGTACCATTTTTGCATTTGCACCAGCAATGAGAGTTCCTGTTGTTCCACATCTTCACCAGCGTTTGGTGTTGTCAACATCTGGATTGGGACCATCTGATAGGTGTGTAGTGGTATATTTTGTTGCTTTTATTTGCATTTCCCTGATGACATGATGTGGAGCATCTTTTTATATGCTTATTTGTCATCTATATCTTCTTTGGTGAGGTTTCTGAAGATCTTTGACCCATTTCTTTAGTTGAGTTGTTATTGTTGAGTTTTAAGAGTTCTTTGTATATTTTGGATAATAGTCCTTTATCAGATGTGTCTTTTGCAAATATTTTTTGGCGGTTTGTGGCTTGTTTTCTTACTCTCTTGATTTTGTCTTTTGCAGAGCAGAAGTTTCTAATTTTAATGAAGTCTAGCTTATTATTTCTTTTATAGATCATACCTTTGGTGTCATATCTAAAAATTCATTATTATACCCAAGTTCATATAGGTTTTCTCCTATATTATATCCTAGGAGTTTTGTAGTTTCACGTCCCGAATTTAGGTGTGAGATCCATTTTGAGTTTATTTTTGTGAATAATATAAGGTCTAGATTTATTTTTTTTTTTGCATGTGAATGTCCGGTTGTTCCAGCACAATTTGTTGAAAAGACTATCTTTGCTCCCTTGTATTGCCTTTGCTCCTTTGTCAAAGACCAGTTGACTGTATTTGTGGGAGTAGATCTGAGTTTTATATAGCCCAATTTGCAGCAGAATCTCCTGGAGAATTGCTGTCAAAATGCCGATTCCTAAGTCATGGGCAAAGCCTTCTAAGTAGGATCTTCTGGAAGAGGGTTTGAGGAATCTGCATTTTAAATGACTACAGGTGATTCTGAGGTAACAGATCAAGGGTTTGGGACTCTTTACTCTTAGTTAATTTTTTAGATCATTTCCCTTTTTCTGGAGAACTTCTGCACAGTTCCCACTGTGGCTGATGATGTAAGGCTTGACTGTGTCTTCTGCTGGTTACTATAAAAGAGTCCTTTAATAGTCTAGACGAAAAAGTGTAATGAACACATTCTGTCTGCCTGTACTGTGCCAGGTGCTGATGATCACTGGGGAAAGGTATATGTAGAAGTTTTCAAAATGGAAAATAAGATACCAACAGTACTAGTTATGGAAGGCATTTAAAGCCACACTTAGAAGTAAGACACTTAGTGTGTTCTGGAACTTTGATCTGGCAGTGATTAGAGGGAACTGATAATGAAGGTCCAAGAGGTCAATCTGGAGAAAACATGAAGCCTGAAGTGATTAGGACATGAAACAGGGTGAGGGCAATGGAAATTTCACAGGAGAGAATCCAAGAAGCTTTATAAAGGAAGAAATAACAAAATTTGGTGATAGACTATAGGGAAAGGAGAGGAGGAAAGGCGATTTCAAAGGCTCTAATCAAGGAGCCCAGAGAAAATGAACTCTGATGGAAATTGAGAAGGTTAGTAGAAAAGGCAGTTTGTCATGGGAGAGGAGGCATGTGTTTTGGACATTGAATTTGAGGCAAGATAGAACACTCAGATGGAGCAGTTGGAAGTCTGAGACTGGATCAAAGGTGAGAGGTCAGGACTGGGTATCCCCAGTGTAGAAATTCTAGTCAAGAGATGGAAGTGATAAGCTGTGGGTGAACAGATGACGGAGTAAGAAATAGAAATGTGCAGAGAGCTGAGGACTGGATGGGAACCCTCTGAGAAGAGGAGAAGGGAGAGGAACAAGACAAAACAAAGAAGGAACAGACAGAGGAACCAGAAGAGAACCATGGAATTCAGCAGATGGGATATGTTTAAGAAGCATAAAACTTCTCATCCTGGCCTCATAACATCTCATATACAAAAGAGGAAAAAGAGTCAGGACCCCTATACTTTCCATAGCTATTGGAAGTACCAATGTTCATAAAAAAGGAATATTTATTTCTTTCTAGAGTATGAAATAGAGCCACATAAAATAGAGTTTTAGAAAAAGCTATCTTGACATGTTGCAAACATCGCTTTTCATGGACATCGTCAGTATTTAAAAACAAAACAAAACAACAAAAATATTTCTGCCTTTGTTTTTTGAATATCTTGTTAAAAATAATGCAGAAGATTGTCTCATTTTATCTTGTAGGCATAGCAGCCTGGGAAAAATTCTTCAATGTGAAAATATCTATAAAGAAGGTCAACACATTGGTTGTTCCTTTACTCTGACTAAATCGAAGGATTCCAATTTCGACCAACACAGTGTCCAAGTGATGGTCAAGGATAATGTAGGAAAAATTAGACCATCCTTCAACATAGTGCCTTTAACTTCTCATGGTAAGTTTTAGAAATCCTCTTTGCCAGTGTGGATAAAGTGTTAGGTCTTTAGAGCAATCAATACAAATAATAAAAAAAAAAATGATGATTTTGGTGGTTTTAAGGTCTTTCCAGACAAAAACAAACAAACAAACAAACAAACAAAACAGTTTCTATACCTTTCTTTGATCTTTTTTAAAGTACCAAGCTTGGAAATTTTAATATTAAGCTCATGTGCCACATGCTTTCTCCTTGTTTATTCATGAATAAGCTGAAACTGAGAGCAGGCAATTATAGAACCAAGATTGGAACTCAGGGTCTCTGACTCTTAAGATCTACTCTCTTATACTTATAATACATCATCTGCAGGATGATGCTATAGAATAAATATAATCAAATATACTCCCTGAATAATCTACCTTTTGGTTAAAAGAAAAAAAGCTTAAATTGGAGGTGGAGTGCTTGGGTTGATATTCAAATTATCCAACATTCTGGGTGGCCCAGGCACTGATCAATCAGAAAGGCCAGTGCAGCCAAGAATCAGCTATTAGAAAGAGCCCTCCACTTGAAAACAAAGGTCTTAGCTTCTTCACTTTGGACAAGGCATATACTCTTGTTAAGTGTTTTTTACTTATCTGTAAAATGGGCTACATAGTCCCTCTTTACATCAAGGGATTGTACAGTTGACCCTTGAACAACACAGGTTTGAATACTATACTGAAAGTGAAAAACGGTAAATGCATTTTTTCTTCTGTGTGATTTTTTAAATAACATTTTCTTTTCTCTAGCTTACTTTATTGTGAGTACAGTATATAATACATATAACATACAAAATATGCATTAATTGACTGTTTATATTATTGGGAAGGCTTCTGATCAATAGTAGGCTGTTAGTAGTTAAGTTTTGGGGGAGTCAAAAGTCATATGTGGATTTGTGACTGAGTAGGGAGTCGGCTCCCCTAATCCAAATGTTGTTCGAGGGTCAACTGTAGTAAGGTATAAATGATGTGAGGTGTATAAAAGTGTTTTGTAAATCTCTAAAGCAAACTACTATAAGTATCATGTTTATTTATCTATCGTAATATCCCAACAGGGATCTCAGGTTCTGGCTAAATGGTATACAGAAAATGTATAGGCAAATAATCATGAATTGACAAAGGCTCCCAAGTCTGTGAGCAAAGCACTATTTACTGCCTTTTCAGATAGTCATGGAAGTAAATTCTAATAGTGAACAAAGGCAGCTTAGTTTGTAGGCCAGGAGAGTGAGGTCTCAGTAACTTGCCAAGTGGGATCACCTGAAGCAAAGCCCTCCTCTTCCTTGCTTGGCAAGTTGTCCTTGAGAGACCTTTTAAAGCTCATTTTGCTACTTTTCTTCCCAGAGATGAGTGGTGACATAAAAGGAGATCTTTCTCAGCTAAATGACGTCTTCAAGTTATTTTCTGTTAATTACCCATTTTCTTCTCTTGACATGGTCGTAAGCATAGTTGACTTCCAAAAAAAACTAAATTTATTAAGCTAATTTTTTGCTTTATTTTAAATTATGATTATAATTACATAACATTAAACTTAACATCTTAACCATTTTTAAGTGTACTATTCAGTAGTGTTAAGTATATTCACATTGTTGTGCAGCTCTCTAGAACATTTTTCATCTTGTAAAAGTGAAACTTGGTGTCCAAAAACACTAGTCTCCCTTTACACTTCCCCTAGCTCTTGATAACCACTTTCTTACTTTCTGTTTCTATGATTTTGACTGCTTTAGATACCTCATATGAGTGGAATCATATAATACTTGTCTTTTTTGTGATAGGCTTATTCACTTAGCATAATGTCCTTGAGGTTCAGCTATGTTGTAGCATGTGACAGAGACTAGGCTAATGTTTTAATTGTGATCTTTTATTGGCACAAATGAGTGACAGCTGAGAAAACCCCTTGTACCTGGTGTCTCTTGTTACCCATCAGGTGGAGGCACATCTGGACCCAAGCACTTCTTTTCTTTATTCTCTATGTTGCAGCTGTGGATGTCCTGATCATGTTCTAACCTGATGCAGGTCAGAGTTCCTGTCACCTGCCAGAAACTCAAAGATGTTCCTTTAGATCCATTTTTCTAGCAGTTTAGAATAAACTTCCTACATTAATCGTGGTTAATCAGAAATCTAGAACTATATATCTGACCATGTAAGTCCATTAAAAGTATCAGTCCTATTTTGATTTAACTTTGTGACCTTCTTTATTTCTGCCCATATACATATCTCATTAAAATAAACTCTGGAAGCTAATTTATATTCATCTGTTTCTATCTTTCAGTGCAACCTGATCCTCCACATATTAAAAATCTCTTTTTTCAACATGGTGACTTGTACGTGCTAGGGAAGACTCCACAGAATTTTGTTAGCAGATGCTTATCTTATCAAATAGAAGTCAATAACAGCCAAACAGAGACACATTATATTTTATCCGTAAGTTTTTTTTTGATCATTTTTATTTGAATATTTTTCTTTCCCTTGAATTTCTTACAGTGTAATAAAGTATCAGTGAAATGATACTTTGGATTTGGCACATGATGATGATGAAACTTCTTGTCTGAAATAGGGTGGTGGAAAGTTTGAGGTTTTATGATAGTACTGACTGCAAGATTCAAACTCTACATTAATGCATTTGCTCAACAAATTTTTATTATGTGTCTACCATGTGTCAGGCATGCGACACCTGACAAAATTTTTTTCCATGAAGCTTACCTACTAGAAAAGTACGTAAATGAGCAAGCTAATTTCAGAGAATGGATACTATGAAGATAATTAAACAGGGGGATGTAGTAGAGTGATGGGAGGGCTTGAGAGAATACTGGGTAGGCTAGTCATCCTGAGTGATGACATTTGAGATGAGACCAGAATGATGAGCAGAAGCTAGTCATGTGAAGATCAGGGGTTGGATGAGACAGCAAGTACAAAGACTGAGGCAGGAATGAACACGATGTGTGTGAGAAATGGAAACTGGTGCGGCGTAAATATATTAGGAAAAGATGTCTAAGCATGAGACTAGGGTCAGATCAGGTAGATATTTGGAGGCCCTGGTATGGCCATTCAGTTTTCTTGGAGTTTGTGGCAACTAAAGTAGTCAAATTTGAGTAGTCATCATCGGTTGGATTATATACAGTTCTGCTATTTGGAATCTAATACAAAACATGGGGCATAACAGGATGTGACATAACCTCAGGGCATCAGTTTCATTGTTACACTTTACAGGTTACAAATCGGACCTCAAACATTTTTGTATGGACCATGAAGTGGGGTTTTGTTTGTTTATTAAATTTCAATTTTTTGCCCAGATTTAAAACTGTGGTACCTGAGGAGTGTAGTTTCCATAAGGTGGCGCCTCAACACCACAGGGATTGTGCCATTCACCTGCCTGGGTCTTGTATGCACTTGAGTTTTAGAGGTTAGAAACCAAGTGTTTTATATTGGCTTTTAAAGAAGCCCAGCATCTCACAGGTCGGCAAATTCCTTGGCTCAGTTGTCTTAGCTCATCGTGGGAGTTTCACAATATAGATGGTCCCCAACTTACCATGTTTCAACTTATGATTTTGCAATTTTATGATGTTGTGAAAGTGATAAGCATTCAGTAAAAGCCATACTTCAAATTTTGAATTTTGATCTTTTCCTGGACTAGCAATATGTAGTACGATACTCTCTCGTGTGTAATTAATTTTAGTTAAATGCTTCAAACGTTCATCAGGCCCAGTGTGCTTTCAGCTGTGTGCATTAATAGTGAGGACCCATACAACCATTCTGTTTTTCACTTTCAGTACAGTGTTCAATAAATTATATGAGATATTCAATACTTTAATCTAAAATAGACTTTGTATTAGATTTGCCCAACTGTAGGCTAATGTAAGTGTTCTGAGCATGTTAAGGTGGGCTAGGCTAAGCTATGATGTTTGGTAGGTTAGGTATATTAAATGAATTTTCAATTTATGATATTTTCCATTTACAAAGGGTTTATTGGTACACACTCCCATCATAAGTTGAGGAGCATCTGTGCTTTCTAAAATAAGCCAGTGTTGACAGGCTGTAACTCCAGAAGGAGTGACCAGGTCTACAGCTGAGCAGAGCTCTTCTGGGCATTTGCAGATGAATCTGTTTCTGAAATAGAATAACCATGATGTGGACCAGAAACTGGTGTCCCCATATAGTATTGCAAAGGGAAAAAGCAAAGGACTTCCAAATGAGGAAGGGGTGCAGCTTGGATTTCCAACTAAGTGAGCTATCAGAAAGCTGAAATATACTTGACTACTCCAGCCTTTACTGTTCTTTTCTGTCAAATCCTGAGACACATGCTGCTGGTATTACTCATTTGGCACTGAATTATGTCCTGCTAGATACCCTGACCACATGTGTAGGCCTTTTCTCTCCACTAAAAATATAAGCTCCTGTAGGGAGGAGTTAGGTAGTATTTACTTTGTGCTGTTCCTGCTATTAATAGCAGCTAACATGCATTAAACTACTACTATGTCGGTATTTTAATAAGCATTTCATCTGAATTGTCTCATTTAGTCTTCATAACCTTAAAGATCTAGATCCCGTCGTTTTGTCTCCATTTTACAGGTGAGAAAACTCAGTCTCAGAGGTTACTTCTAAGATCACATTTCTAGAAAGTGGTGGAGTCAAAATTTCAGCAAAAGTCTAACTCTAGTGCATTTGTTCTTAACCACTGAGGACCACCTCAGTACTTCCTCTTAATTATAGCCATCGTTTATTGTTTATGATATGCTACAAATATATTCTTTTGTGTACTTCTTATAAAGTAGGTCATAATAATTCATGAAAAAGGTTACATTTTATTGAGAAACTAAGGCTCAGAGAGGTTAAGTAACCTACTATAGGCCACACAGCTAATAAATATGACTTCAAAGGTTGGTTTCCATGTATTAAACTTTGATCAAGAATATCTGATATACCACCCTTTGCTTAGTCATCACTTAATAAATTTTTGTTGAATTGAGTTACCATTTTTACAAATTTCTGAACCAAAGAGAACACACATACTATGGAATTTATCCACCTAAGTTAGAACTATAGTCTATGTGGAATTAACTCTGTTTATACACTTGAGTTTAATGTTCTCTCTCCTAGCTGATGGTTACCAGATGCTTCCTCCCCTAGAATGTCATCAGCTTTATGTGTGCTCACCGATCTTGAGCTCTGCTGGTTAGACCCTTTTTTTGTCTTTTTGCTAAACTTTTTGAGGAATTATTTTGCCTGGTATTCTAGTTAAGAGGGGGAAATAGGCTGGAACTTGAACTGGTACCATCACATGGAGGCTGTGGTCAGAGGTCGCTCATAACAGAATCATAAAGTAAGGAATTACTTGACCAACCCCATCCCTGCAAATGGTCTACTTGGTGCTCTGTGCTCTTGTTTTCCTTTTTCCACAGAGGTATCTGAGCCTCTGATGAATAAACCAAGAGGCTTTACATTTAAACAAATTCCCAGAGCCTTCAACTGACACAATGATTTGCTGACTTTGGAATATTAAAAAAAAAATTTATATATAGGAGATGGTCCAGGGGAAGGAGGACATCAGCCTACAACCCGATTGCTCAAGTACTAGTTGACACTTGTGACTTCTCAGCAGGCCTCTGATTCCAAATGGGCGGCAGTGGGGTACAGTAGCCCCTGAGTGGTTTTTTCTCTGCCCCTATATGAAGTATTGATAGGATGGCCCTTCACTATTCAGTCGGCCTTTCAGCTCTTCACAAATGCTTGTAGAAACCATTTAGTGAATGACATTGAATGCCAAAATTCATAGTTATGTGTTCTGGTCTATGACCCATGTTTAAACCTCTCTTTGATAGCTGACTATTTTTCCCAGCTTTGTTGAGGTATCATTGACAAGTTAAAATTGTATATATTTAGTTTATACAATGTGATTATTTTCAAGGTATACAACTTGTTGATTTAATATGCATATACATTGTGAAATGATAACCACACTCAAGTTAATTAACACATTCATTCCCTCACACAGTAACCTTTTCTTTCTTTTTTCTTTTTTCTTTTTTGGTATTTCAAGTAAATAATACAGTATTATTAACTACAATCACCATATTGGACATTAGTTCCTCAGAACTTATATGTGTAAGTTTGTACCCTTTGACCAACATCTTCCCATTTTCCCTATCCTCAGCCTCTGGCAACCACCTTTCTACTCTCTGCCTCTATGAATTTGACTTTTTAAAATTCCACATATAAGTGAGATCATATAGAATGTATCTTTCTCTGTCTGACTTATTTCACCTAGCATAATGCCCTCAAGTTTCATCCATATTGTCACACATGACAGAATTTCCTTCTTTCTCATGGCCGAATAATATTCTGTGGTATATATGTGCCACCTCTTCTTTGTCCATTCATCTATTGATTGATACTCAGGTTGCTTCCATATCTTGGCTATCGTGAATAATGCTGCAGTGAATATGGAAATGCAGATATCTCATCGAGATCCTGATTTCATTTCCTTTAGATATATACCCCAAAGTAAGATTGCTGTATAATATGGTTGTTCTATTTTAACTTTTTTGACGAACCTTCATACTGTTTTCCATAATGGCTGCATCAATTTACTTTCCCACCAACAGTATACAAGGGTTCCCTTTTCTCCATACCATCTCCAACATTTGTTATCTCTTATCTTTTTGATGATAGCCATTTGAACAGGTATGAGATATCTTATTGTGGTTTTGATTTGCATTTCCCCGATGATTAGTGATGTTGAACATCTTTTCATGTGTCTCTTGGCCAGAAGTAGATTAGGTAACAGATTTTCATGTGTTGATTATTTTTACTCAGTTTTGAAATATTTGCATTTCAGGAACTGATTATCTCTTTATATCAGACAGCAAATGATTTAAATTGTGTGGAGGAGAATTTTGCATTATACTTCCTTTTATGTAACGCAGTCATTTTTGATATATTCTCTACAAGGAAGATCGGTCTCTCTATTTCTTTTTTTTAAACTTTCAATTAATGTACTATAGAAAAATTATACAAATCATCACATAGAGTTCAACAATTTTTCATAAGTGATTTCACAAATTATTTTTCACTTATATAACCAGCACCCCAGAAACACCATCGTGACTTTGGTCACTACCCTCCCAAAGAGCAACTGTTATCTTGACTTATAATCCCATAGATTAGTTTTGTTGCCTCTTTTTAAACTTCATATAATTGAATTATAGAGAATTTACTTTTTTGTGTGTCTGTGTTCTTTCATTCAGTGTTATGTTTATGAGATTGACTGATATTGTTGCCTGTGGTTGTAGATGGTTCATTCTCATTACATTCATTCCATCATGCCAATATACCACATTTGATTTATCCATTCTCCCATTAATGGACATTTGGATAGTTGCCATTTTAGACTTTTATGAATAGAATTTTTATGAACATTTGCATACTTACCTCTGGTTGCACATGTGCATACATTTAGTTTGAGCATATATGGGTCACAGGGTTACATCTGATTCTCTATAGGGGATAATACCACTTTTCCAAGTAGTTGGGCTAATTTGCACCATTAAGAATAGAAGTTGAGAGTGCTAGATCCTTCACACCCTCACCAACACTTGGTATTGTCTGGTAGATGTGTGTATCGTTATATTGTGGATTTAATTTGCATTTCCCTGATGATTAATGAAGTTGAACACTTTTTCATGTTTATTGGCAATATGGATATCATCTTGTAAAATGCCTATACAAGTCTTTTGCCTGGTTTTTAAATTAGGTTTTCTGTCTTTTCCTTATTAAATTGTAGGATATATGTATATATGTGTGTATTATGTATAAATATAAATATATGTTATATAACATGTGTATACAAGTCCTTTGTTAGAAATTGCAAATATCTTCTTTCACTATATGCCTTGTCTTTTAATTTCCTTAATAGGATACGTTTTGATAAACTGAAGTTTTTAATTTTAATATAGGTGACTTTATAAAAATTTTTCTTTTATGGTTAATATTGTTTGGTCCTATTTAAGAAATCTTTTCCCACTTCAAGGTCATGAAGATGTTCTGTGTTTTTCATCTAAAAGCTTGCTGTCTTTATGTATTTATTTGTTCATTTATTTCAACTTTCACATATTGATCCTCAGTCCATCTGGAATTAACTTTGTAAATAGTGTGAGGTGGGGGTCAAGATTCTTTTTCCCATATGGATATATAATTGACTCAGAACCATTTATTTAAAAACCAACCTTTTTTCACTGCACCTGGTTCTCTTTTAATGGGATAAAAGGAAACCTTGTTAGAAATGGTTGAACAATGTAAAGTATGTATGGCCTTTTTAAATTTGAATTTATTCTTTTTTTATATTTTCAAGGTTGAAGAACCTAAATGTGATAATTTGGAATTTGAGGGAAACCTGGAGGTCAGTAAATTTCATTTTAGCTATTTGGGCTTAAACTCATAAGAATAATTGGGGGTAGGGCAGGGCAAGCATAACCTAAATTTGAACTGCTTTGAGAAGAACAAACTACTTTGTTTTGTGTGTTATTGCCATTTTTTTTTCAGGAATTAAAGTCAGATAACTTGGATTATAATCCAAGTCTTAATCATATACAGAATTTGGCAGATAATTATATTTAGGATTCAGAAGCAAAGAGAAAAAACTGATAATATTCCTTTTGTGTTTTTATTTTATATCTAAGGGTACAATCTGTTTCTGGGTCCCTGGTGTTCTTCCTGATACTTTGAACACAGTCAGAATAAGAGTCAAAACAAATAAATTATGCTACGAGGATGATAAACTCTGGAGTAATTGGAGTCCAGTGATGAGTATAGGTAAGAGAAGAGGATTTTATTACAATTTAAACCATTGATATATGGAAACTAAGCTGAAGCAGAACATAGGATGGGGAGAAAGGACCGTTCTGCATTCTTAATATCAATCAAAGAGTATTACAATTGAATTATTTTCTGTTTAATTACTGTCATATCACCCAGCATTAATTTGCAATATACAGTTCTAAAAATTCACAACCCAAATGCTGTTTTCCTCTCTTCTGCTCTGTCTCCATCTTTTTCAACAACCTGAACAAAAATATAGAAGGCAGGCATAATTAAATCTGCAGATTATGCAAGGCTTAGAAGACTAGCCTATATGCTGGTGACAGAATCAAGAGTAGAACAATGACCCTTAATGGCATTTAATAGACATAAACCTGTATCTAGGTTTGAAAAAATCAGTTTCATTTATACATTGAGAGGCTGAATAAGCCATGTGCCAGGCTCAAGTATAGGATTGAAAAGATCTGTGCTTTATGAATGTGTGTGTTGTGGGTTGGGGTATAGGATTTTATTTGACTGCAAACTCAAAGTGACTCAATATTGGACCCTTAAGCATCCCCAAGGCATATGTAGTCATAGGCAGCAGTGATAGTACAGCACCGAGAACAAGGGAATGCTGCAGGTTGGGGCGCAGTGTTCTGGTCACATCAGAAGTGTGCTGTATTCATTCTGGGCACCACATTGTATGTGCTGCATCAGCAGACTGGAATATATCCTTGAAAGGGTAATCAGGGTATTGAATAATCTCAAAATTTGGGGAGTAACAGTTGATGAAGTAAGCTTGAGGAGTCATGATTGCTGAATTCCAACATTTGAGGTATTATCAGGTAGAAGAGGGAATAGGCTATCTTTTTTGTTGCTTCATGGAGCAAAATAGGACCAACTTAAGGACTTTCTAACAGCTGTCTAACAATCAGAGAGATAGGTCGTTAAGGTAGTCAGTTCCCTATTAATTGAGAGACTGAGCAAACTATGTGCTGAATATGGTTTTATTAGTTATCTATGGTTGTATAACAAATTACCCCCAAATTTAGTGGCTTAAAAAATACATATTTACCATCTCACAGTTCCTGTGGCTCATAAATCTGGGCATGGCTTAGCTAGGCAGGTACTTCTGGCTCAAGTTCTCTCCTGAGGTTACAGTCAAACTGTCAGCTGGTACTACTGTCTCATCTGAAGGCTTGACTGGGGCTGGAGAATCAACTTCCAAGCTCAAGCTCACTACTAATGTGGTCACTGGAAAGCCACAATTCCTCTCTGGCTGCTGGATGGAGGCTATAGCAGGTTGAATTGTATCCCCTCAAAAGATATGTTCAAGTCCTAACTCCTGTGACCTTATTTGGAAATAGAGGTTTTGCAGATGTAATCAATTGAAATGAGATCATACTGGTTTAGTGCAGACCCTAAATCCAATGACTAGTATTCTTATAATAAGAGAAGACATACAGAAACAGACACACAGACACACAGGGAAGACCATGTGAAGATAGAGGCAGAGATTGGAGTGATGCAGTTGCAAGCCAAGGAACAGCAAAGATTCCTGGGAACCACCAGAAGCTAGGAAGAGGCAAGGAGGGATTCTTCTCTAGTGCCTTCAGAGGCTCTGTTGATACCTTGATTTTAGACTTTTAGCCTCCAGAACTATGAGAGAATATATTTCTGTTTTTTTAAGCCAACCAGTGTGTGGTGATTTGTTACAGCAGTTCTAGAAAATTAATACAGAAGCCTCCCTCAGTTCCTTGCACAGGGCTACCTCATGACATGGCAGTAGCTGGCTTCCCCAAGTGAGTGATCCAAGCAAGAAAGCATGTATGAGAGAATACCCAACATGAAAACCACAGTCTTTTATAACCTGATTTTGGAAATGATATCACTGTTGCTATCCAGTTCTTTACAAACGAGTCAGTTAGTTCAGTCGGTCCACCCTCAAGGGGAGAGGATTGCACAAGGTTGTGAATATCAGGAGGCAGGGATCATTTGGGGTCATCTTAGAGGCTGCCTGACACAATGATGCTAGGCTCTGATGATGCTTCCTAGATGTTCATGCCCTAGAGGAAAAGATAAGCAAATAAATAGACCTATGACATTCTATGTATTAGGTGTAGCAAGGCAGTTAATGAAATGTTTTAGAATTAGACAGTGCTGGATTTGAGGCCTGACTCCATCCATCATTTACTAAGCCCTTTTGGATAAGCCAGCGAACCACTCTGAGCCTTATCCTTCTCAACTGTATAAATGAGAGATAAATATCTATCTCTATAGCATAGATAAAAACATATAAAAGCACATAGTATGGTATCAGGCATATAGTAGGTGCTCAGTTAAAAATAGTAGTAGTGGTAGTTGTTAGGATTATTTTAGGCGTTCTAATTGTATTAAGTAACCAATAGGAAATGATAGTCACTGTTAATGAGATGACGTATTTAACAGATATAACATCTTTGTTAATAGTGTCTAAAACCAGTTAAGATATCCTGGTTTCAGATAATCCTTAAGATGTTTATTCACTCATGGAATTTTAGGCACCAGAGCAGGGCTTTTTTTTTTTTTTTTTTTTTTTTTACTATTAAGATAACGGAAGATAGGATAATTGAAGAGTTTTGGAAAATAGGTTGGGGTAGAGGGCAGAAACATCTGTGACCTCATTAGTCTAATAGAGCTATTGCTTGGTTTATTTCTAAAAGTTATATTTCTCATATCTTTCTGTTTGCTTTCCATTTTCTAGGTAAGAAGGCCAATCCCACATTCTACATAATCATGTTACTCATCATTCCAGTAATTGTTGCAGGTGCAATCATAGCCCTTCTGCTTTATCTAAAAAGGTAAGGCAGCTATCCAGGCACGTTTGACAGTTTCTGTTAGCCTGGTTACTGTGGTTATTACTCTTTGCACAGGTGTTTTATGTTTGCCCAGTACATTAGAAGTATTTGGGCTATAACTGACTTTTGGTGGTATATCATGGCAAAGAAGTATTATCGTGCCCATTTTCTGGTGTGGAAATTGTTGGATGTGTTTCCCAGAGCTATGCTCAGGCACTGCTCTCTTTGCATGTGCCTAATTTATCAGCAGTTGGTAACTGTTGGAGACCATTGTTAGAAATGGATACCATTAATAATTAAATTACCCATATGGTATGAATGCAAAGTAGGTTGTTACTTAATGCTGTAGGAAAGAGAACTTCACCAGATTGTCTGTGATATATGTTACTCATTCCTTGAAAATGCTTTACTTTATCTCACCATAGAGACTGGTCTTCTGCTATTATTTGCTCTTTCAGTAAATACCTGTGGTTGGAATAAAGTTATTAGCTGGGCCCAGAAACAATATTTTATCATATGTTAATAGTTGTTCAACATACATTTGAGTGCTAGTCACTATCCTAATTGCTGGCGTTACAGAAGTGAACAGGACATAGTCCCTATCTATGTTCTAGTTTGAGGGATTATCTATATATCTATGTCTATATTTATGTCATATATATATATCAGAGCATATATATATATATATATATTTTTTTTTTAAACAAACAATAAATACTATGACTTCACATAGCGTGTAGTAAAGCTTTGGGGGTTTGTGGGAAGAAAAGCTAGGAAGTGAGATGAGACTCATGCTATATAGGATGGCCAAGGAAGGCCTCTCTGAGAAAATGACATGTAAGGAGAGACTTTAAAGGAGTGAGATATTCAGAGAAATAATGTTCCAGGCCAAGGGAACAGTAAGCTCAAAGGCTCCGAGGCTAGAATGATCTTCCTGTGTCTTGTTGGAGCAGAGTGTGCAAGGGAGCGAGTGACAGGAGATGAGGCTGGAGAGGATCCCAGGGTCAGATCATGTAGGCCATTGTGAGGAATTGAGATTTTATCCTAAGCATGATGGGGAGACATTGAAGAGTTTTAAGCAAGGGAAGGATGTGATCTGATTTACTGTCATGAAAGATCACTGTAGTTGTTGAGTGAAGAATGGGCAAGAATGGAAGCAGGTAGTTTAGGAGGCATTGCAGTGTTGGCAGGGGTAGGGAAGACAAGGGTAGCCTAGGTTATGTGGTTGGCAATGGAGGTAGTAAGAAATGGTCTGATGTGAGATATATTTTGAAGGTAGAATTGATAGCACTAGCTGATGGCTGCTTCTCTGTGAAGGCGTGGGGGAAAATGGTTATTCAAGGATAACTCTTAGATTTTTGGCTTCAGCAACTGAGTGAATGCTAGAGCCATTTACTGAGGTGGAGAAGACTGTGAGGACAGCTAGCTTTAGTGTAAAGATGGGAACTTCAGTTTTGAACATAAGTTTGAGACGCCTATTAGATATCCAAGTAGAGCTGTTAAATAGGTAGTTGTATACATTAATCTAGGGATTTATTTAAGGGAGGGGTCTAAAAATTGAGAAGTAAGAAAAAGAAAAAAAAGAAAAAATAGGAATGTACCCTGTTCTCAGAAGATTATTTTCAAAATTATAAACTGCAACTTCCCATCTGGTCTATGATAACTAAAACATTATTGTTATTTAAATGATAGGGTATCACACACAATCATAACTATATGAGATGATGGATATGTTAATTACCTTGATTGTGATTATTTCACAATGTATACATATATCAAAACATCATGTTGCATACCTCAAATATATACAATTTTTGTCAGGTATATCTCAAAACATTTTAAATGATAAGATATAAGTAGTCTGTTTATCCTAAGAGCTCTTTTGCTCTACCCATCTTGATGCTCTTTGGACATTGATTTCTCAGATTGCTTTAGAAATTTCTTCACAACCGCTCTATCACTAAAGATGATTTATGTGCCATGTCTTTTGTCCAACCCTTCTTTTAATAGATGCTCCTGTTTGGTAGAAGATTTGATCAAAAATGTCTCTGTTTTCTTAAAGGCTCAAGATCATTATATTCCCTCCAATTCCTGATCCTGGGAAGATTTTTAAAGAAATGTTTGGAGACCAGAATGATGATACCCTGGTAAGCATTGACTCCATGAGATTAAAAAAAAAATTTTTTTGAGGCTATGGGATTTAAAACAATTTTTGGTAAAATATGCATAACATAAAATTTATCATTTTGACCATTTTAACTGTACAGTTCAATGGTGTTAATCATCACTATTTTTAGAATTTTTCATCATCCCAAACAGAAACTGTGCCCAGTAACTCCCCATTATCCTCAGCCCTGGTAATCTCTATTCTACTTTCTTTCTCTCTGAATCTGCCTATTCTAGATACCTCATTATAAGCAGAATCCTGCAATATTGTGCCCCTTTGTGTCTGGCTTCTTTCACTATGTTTTCAAGGTTCATCCATGTTGTAGCATGTGTCAAAATTTCATTTCAAAATTGGTTCTCTGAAACTACATTTTATCTAAAGATTAAAGAAAAGCTCATTGAAAATGTATCAAAGACCAAGTATAGCATTTAAGAAGTCCCCAGAACACTTTGTCCATCTCATATCACTGGGCTTCATTCTCTCTGTGGGGTAAAGAATATATTTGATCTAAACATGAGGGGGACGGAGCCTCTGTTATGAAACTAGCCTAATAGTCAGGGCTTCTGACTCTTGGCTAATTTTTGCAACTTAATTTGGGGAAATATAAAGATAGTCTAAACTATTGAAATAGATTTTGTTCATGCTATTGCCTGGAAAGCTGACCTCCGAATTCATGGAAGCAAAGCAAACCCGTTACATTTATTTTGCTGCAGACTCTCATGCTAGAATTTGTGGCTAGGAAACCTAAGACTTTATGGGAACAAAGGAGTTTGAAGTTTCTCTGATAAATACATTCACCCAAATAGAATGATAAAGACATTAAATGAAATAAATATCAATATTATTATATATATCTTAAATGAGTAATAATAGGTATAGGACAGTTAATTTATGGAAGTAGTTCAGCATAGTAGATAATATGATAATATTATCTACTATGTAGATAATATTCAGAGCCTGGGCTCTGAAGTCGGATTGTCTGGATTCAAATCTCTGCTGTGTCATTTACCATCTGTTTGACCTTAGGTAACTTCCTCAACCTCTTTGTGCCTCAGTTTCTCCATTTGTAAACTGCATGTAATGATAACACCTGTCTCATAGTATTGTTATGCGGATTATATTCATTTAATACATAAAAACTGCTTAGCGTGCCTGACACATTGTATAGGTGCTTAGTAAGTGTTAGTGATTAGTATTACTATTGATAATACTGTCCATTCATCTTTAGGCTCCAAACAATTCTTGTAATAATGAGTGGTTCACAGTGGCAGTGATGATATGGCTAGGGAAGGAAGGTAGAAAAACTGACATACTAGCCAAGGACAATTCATCTGGATCACTTTTTCACCAAGTCATGGTTAGAGACAGTGGGTATCTCTGTCAGATTCTGGGGGTTAGGGTACAACTAGGAAGAAGTCGGCTACCTGAGAAGGATATAGTATACTATAACTTTAGTTGAATCACAATCAACTGGAATACTTGTAAAAATATAGAATACTGGACCTTAGCTCCAGAAATTCTGATTTAGCAGGTCTGGCCTGGGGCCCAGGAGTCTGCATATTTCACAGGGGCCCACAGACGGTTCCTATCCTGGCAAGATAGTCTGTGGACCAGACTTTTTGAAAATCACTGTTATGGATATTTGTCTTAGGGTTAACCCTGTCTTCTTTCTTCACTTTACCAGCTACTATGATAAATCCTGGAGGTTGGGAATTGTGAAAGTACTCAAAAAACAACACTAAAGAGCAATTGAAAGTCTACTCTGTGCCAGGCAGTGTACGAAGTGCTTTGCTTATATTCCCTTATCAAATCTTAATAACCACTATGTGGTATAGGTGCTGTTAGTACCATTTTACAGATGAGGGAATGGAGCCTCACTGAGGTTAAGTAACTTTATTGAGATCACAGAGCTACTAGGTGGGTTTTGACCCAGCACTGTCTGATCCCAGAATTCCCTCTTTCCACTATGCTGCATTACCTCTTATAAGGTAGAATGCTTGTTCACAAGAACCTCACTCTCTTCAAAGTGTTCTTCTTTGTGATAGCAGTAGAAGGTTGGGGTATGGGTGTTCTGAGAAAAAGATGTGAGGTCACATTATGGCTGGCCTTATATGAGAAGGTATTAGGGATATCATTCTGACAATAGTCCGAAGGGAACGGATTAGAGAGGGGAAGCACTGGCATGATAGCAAACTGGGAACCTGGTCCTGCATTTGTTCCACAGATGTTTTGTTTGGACAATGTGGTTTATTTAAAATTTTTTATTTCAAATCATAAGCAGGGCACAGACACTTCATTTTATCTCAGATCCTAACATTCCCAATTCCCACTGTGATTTCACATGTTGACCTAACATGCCAAACCCCCGAAATGCATTTGAGTTTGCTACCCCTGTTAGCAGAATGGAGACCAGACAAAGTACCATGGTACAAATGCCTGATATCTGTGAAAACATCTTTGGACTCACTAATATACATATGATAGTATCCAGTGTTAGTAAGTGGGTGGGGAACTGGCACTTTTCATGCATTGCCGGTGTGTGTGAGGGGGGTGTAAAATGGTATATAATTCTGGTTGGAGAGCAGCTTGATAAAATGTAACAAGAATCTTTGATCTTGTAATTATTATTTTAGGAATCTATTTTAAAGAAACAATAATAGCACAAGGATGGTCAATGCAGCATTTATTTCTAACATGAAAAATTAGAAAACAATTAAACATCAACAATCAAAAATTAGTTTAAAAAAGGTTTTCAAAGCATTTAATGTCACAGTAAAATATTTATGATGTGAAAGTAAGAAACATGTCATAAATGCGTAGTATGTGACAATCCTAATTTTGTAAAAAAAATGAATGAATATATACATAGAACAATGAGTGGCAGTAAATGGATTAAAATGGTCATCTCTGGGTAGAAGGATTATGGATAATTGACATTCTCTCTCTACCTTTCTGCAATTTCCAAATTGCCTAAAATGAGCATGTATTACTTTTATGATAAAAAGAAACCCATACAAGTTATTAAGGAGAAAGAGAACATTGTCGTCATCTAGGTCTGAGAGATAACAGGGACTTGAACTTGGGTGGTAGCAGAGTAAATTGATACAAGAGACATTATTAAAGGAAACTCATTATTAGACTTGGTGACCCTGTGTGGGTAATGAAAGGTAGAGAGAGTAAAAAATAATTTCAAGGTTTCAAGCCTGGGTAATAGAGTGAATGATGGTAACATTGGCAGCACAATCAGATCAATTATCTTTCTCAGAGATGGGAAAATTGCTTTTTTTTCAATTTGCTGTCTAGAGGATAATACATTGTCCCAATGAGTCAGATAATTCTATAATTTAGTGAGGCGGATACACTGACAAAATGCACTACTAAAAGCATACAATGTTTTTGTTTGTGATGGTTGCAGACCATTAAATAAAATCAGTGTTTCAAACTAAAAGTATAATAAAAATCCCAGACAGGGGAAAGGGTAATAGAACAAATTTTCATGTTTCCTTTTTAACCAAATGAACAATTCTCTTTTTCTACATGGCAGTAATCCTCCCAAATTGAACTGTGTATGCAGCAGAAAAACTAATCTTTTACTTCTAGAATTGAATTATAGAATGACCATGGCCTTAGAGGTCATCTAATGAGGTGGAGGTTTACATGATTAATTATATTTCTTTACTTTTATAAATTTTCAGAACTCTAGATTCTAGTCATACTCACTTGAGAGATAGAGACATTGGGGGCCACAGAAAAATTTCTGAAGGGCTAGTACATAGAGAGATAATTGCAGAACCTGAACTAGAAGCCATTTTAGCTCAAGTTACTGACTCACAAGCCAAAGAAATAATCCTTGCCCATTCTAAACACTTTCTTCTTTCACATTACACCATCAGTAGTGGTCCTTAAAAAACCTCATTTAGGTGTGGCCAGAAAAAAAAATCTTCTGTATAGTTTTCCTTAAGATTTCTAGTGTTTTGACAATGTTTTGTTCATTGCTGTAGTAACATTTTGGCCAACAGCATTTCTTCCTGTTACTTTGCTGTTTGCCTGTTCTCTGTGACTAATTGGGCTACTGGCCATAGTGTGTGTAGGGGGTGCACACAGGGAATTGCTCCTCCTTTACATCTGCATTTCTTTTTCATCCATAAAAAATTATCTATTCTTCCCCTGCTTCTTGGAAACCAATTATATTTTCAGTACTGTGCCAATTTTGCATTCCTGATTGGAAAGCAGCTGTTTAACTTGGAGTCGACTTCCAAATACTGCTGATTTTTTTTTTACTAAAATATATCTATTTAGAAACTAAGAACGCTTTCCTATATGGTGAAAATAGCATATGACGGTTTAAAAATTATTCATTTTTTAATATCATCTAATACTCAGTTCATATTTAAATTTTTTCTAACTACCCCAATTGTCAAGAAACAGATAATATCTGGTTGTTCTGCTGTTAGTAAGGCTAAGATTGACCACTGTATTTAAAGTGATAACAGTATATTCCCTCCTGCCATCTATACTTATTTCCCCACTTGTCACCTTCAGATAATCTGTGTGGGATTATGTTAGCACACCATCAACTCTTCAGCTAATGCTTTTTATGCCAGTTGGTATCCTTGCTCGGATCACTAATTTCATTAAAGGATGTAAAATGATGATTTTTCTTATCTATCATTTAATCTGCATTTATAAGATGGCTTTTTTTTTGATACAGTACTTCTTCCAGCCAAAGACTAGGTTCTTTGAAACTAAATGAGAACAGACTCACAGATACAGAGGACAATCTGGTGACTGCCAGAGGAAAGGGGGTTGGGAGGCTGTAAGAAAAAGGTGAAGAGATGAAGAAGTATGATTTAGTAGTTACAGAATAGTCACAGGAATGCAAAGAACAGCATAGGGAATATAGTCAATAGAATAGTAATGGCTGTGTCTAGAGCCAGATGGGTGATAGAGTAATTGGGGGGAACGCTACGTAAAGTATATAAATGTCTAACCAATGTACTGTATACCTGAAACTAATAAAAAAAAATTAAAAAAAAACTAGGTTCGTCGGTTGTTCTGAAATTCAGTTTCTGCTAGGAAGGCAGGATACATGTTTAATTCTTTCCCCTTAATTATCAATTTTTAAAGTGAGGAGTTGGATTATTAGCCACCTCAAATGGCACCAAGTTAGTCCCTGCCACACCACATTCAAATAGTTCTTTTTGAAGCTGCAATGATTTTAAGGCATAGGGATCTACAATTCATATTGTACAACTTTCTGTTGTGAATATTGATCTGAAGAAGACGGGTATGTAATTGATTGACTTGTATACAAAAGGCCAATGTTTTGTGTGGTGTTTAGGTGCATGGAATCCACTTCACTTCTATGGAATATTCACTGTGGGAAATAAGCAAATCTTGAAAGTACTCTTAAATTGAGACTTGATGTTCCATTATACCTGAAATTTGTTTATTTCTTTAAAATATAACAGCCTGTATAGCACGCTATTTTTCCAGGATTAGATGGCTAACAAATAAAAGTCAGTTGTGTTAGCCTCCTGAACACTGAGTTTCTTCATCTATGATGTTTTTCATCTTTGACCATTATTCTGTTGTTGATTATCTTGTTTAAAAAATTGGCAGTGTAAGAGTTGAATTATGGACTGGTAATTTTGTAGATTTATTTATTTTCTACAAGTAATTTTAAAATTAGGCTAACATATAATTCACAAAATTGAAGAATAGGTTAGAGCCTTTCCATTTGTTCCTTTTACCTTACATGGCCATAGTCATAGAAGCAGTGCTTGGGAAAAGGCCATGATGCTGATGATGGGTAAAAATGAGAGCAATCCAAGTTTCAGAAATGAAAAAACGCAATTGAAAAATTGAATGTATTCTTAGAAGCCATTTTTGCTACAGTGTTCACTTCATTAAAACAGATAGCTTTTTTCCTGTCCAACACAGCCAAGCATTGGGTCTCATGACAGAAACCAATGAAAGTGGCTCAGGGTACATTTTTTAAAATTAAAGTGTTTTAAAAGCAATATATATTTGTTGTAGAGAAATTAGAAATAATCAAAAGAGAAGAAAATCAATCTTAATCCTATCACCCAGAAATAACCATATTTAATGTTACGTGAACAACATAGAGAAATGGAAATATTTTTACTGGTAAATGGAATAATAACAATAACAACAGTAATAATAGTTCATACTGACCGAACTTTTACTATTATCAGACACTTTTCTAAGCACTTCCCTCATCGATTTGTCCCCATCCTGCAAGAAGTATTATCTTCATTATACAGATGAAGAAGATGAGGCACTAGAGGGATTATGTGTGACTTGCTCAAGATTGTACTGCTGGTACATAACAGAGTTAGAATCCAAACTTAATGAACGAGTATCAGAATTCGGATCTGAAACCAGACATCCTGATTTGCCTCTCCACACTTTTAAGCAATCATAGTACATAATATGTTTTAAATAATATTCTTTTATTTTATTTGAATTTAACAGATAGGAAAGAAATAGATGAAACTAAAGGAATTTCTGAACTTCTGACAAATTATAATGTTTAATGATTATTCAAAAGAGCGATTTTTCCATTTGTTCTCCATTTTCTCCCCTTTTTTAAAATTGTCCAGTACATTGTCAATGCATAAGGCCATTATATACTATATCGTCTCCCTTATAGCCCTCATTTAGGCTTAATTCTGTGTGGGTATGTATTTGATGCTCACTACTGGCCTTTATGTCTCTCCAGTCATTTGGTTGTTTGAAGCTCTAAAAGTTTTCTCAAGAAGGATTCATGGGATCAATATTTCCTAAATTATTTATACGTTGATGGAGTTTGATACATTAATAATTGAAAATCATTTTAGCTAGATATGAAATCCAAGGCTCACACGTTCTTGTGTTGGGTATCTTAAATATGTCATCCATTTTCTTCTGGCATAAAATGTTGAAGTCTGCTGATAAAATAACTTTCGATCTGCATTAAAACATTTGGTGTCTTTTGCCTGGTTGTCAAAATATTTTTTTTGTCAAAGTCCAGTAATTTTATTAGAATTTGTCTTGCTATAGTTAGTCATTCTGGGTTGATTTCCCAAGGTATATGGTATGCCCTTTCAGTATGTAATTTCAGATCTTTTTTTAAATTTCTGTAAAAATTTCTTCACTGATAGATTTTAGTTATTCTGTTCCCTTTTCCTTTTTTTAAATTGTTTATTTATCAAGAGAAACTATTACTTAGTCCAAATATTCATGTTTCATAGTTCAAGAACACAGGTCAATAACAAACTTCCATGGAAGTCAACTCAAAGAAATTCTTTGCATTCCAAAATCACTTTGCCTCTGAAAGATACTTCCTCATCTCCTCAAAATCTTTCATGGAATCATAATTTCTGTAGAAATCTGCATATGCCTTCTTCCTTGGTTCAGCCACAGCAAACTTATAGAATGCTGCAACCCCCAGAGTTACAATGACTGCTCCAACAATATGAAATCGCAGACACTTGGCCAGAAGTGTCTGAGGTTTCTTCAAAGCACCGGAAGGCCTGGTAGTTATATTTTCCCTTAATACCAGTGTCCTTCCTGATGGAGAAATGTACCTGTTCCCATATTTTCTTGCCTGTCTTCAGTATTTGTCAAATCCTCTTGAATAATTTTAAATAATCTTCATCTACCTTTATTTCTTTTTTATTAAAAAAGTCATCCCTTTATCTTCTATTTCTCTTAAGGTATTATCTATTGTGTTTATTTGCTCCTGTGTTCCATTTAGCTTTGTTTTCATTTCTGAAATGATTATTTTCTTTTACTGGTAATTCTTTCCTGAGTTTTATCATGTCATTTCTGAGTTAGTCATACTCTGAATTTTCATATTTTCCATATCATATACATTTTATATCATATAACTTTTTCTTAATATATTTTATAAAGTTTTATAATATTAGATTTTAATTTTTATTATTTTTGGTGGACATATCTTTTTGGCATGTTTTAATTCTGTAAGGATATTCCGTTGCTTCTTTCTACATGAAATTAGTTTCCATGAAGGTTTAGGCTTGTTTTAGGGTAGATTTTTTTTTCCCCCTAACTTCTTGGCTGTAAAGTTCCATCTTCTGTTGTTTTTGAGAATGTTCAAAATTACAGTTAATTCCTTTCTGCTTCCTCTACTTTTATCTGGATTTTCTATTTTGTTTCTTTTGTCCCTTTCCTGGCCAATGTGGAATCTATTTCAACCAGTTTCTCCTCAGAGTGGGACTTCACTCTGGAAAGAAGCTTTGGATGGTTTTGAGAATTCATGGGGCCCAGGTGATCACAGCTATACCATAGACTCCTTAAGGGAACTCAGTCACTCACCCCTGCCAGTCTCAGTTGTTCATAAATGAGCTTGCTGAGGTTTGAATGAGTTATTTTACACTCCTCAGATCTATTAGATGCCATGCTGATTCTCACTGCAGACTTTTCCATAGCTGATACCATTTTGCTCTTGTAGCTATCTCTAATTTGTCCCCATCCACTCATATTTCAGGGTTAATGGAAGAATCATTTTCACTTTGTTTTGTTGTAGATCGTGTCCATGGAGTTTGTTTTTGCTTTCCTACTTATCTTTTCTACTTGTGGTTTTTATGGTTGCATTTGGGGAGATTAAAAAACTGTGCTGCCAACCAGAATCTTCCTCCCAGGAGTTCTCTGTAAATAACAGACCACAGTCTAAATCCTGCTTGCTGCTTGTTTGTGTAGAGCCTGCAAACTAAGAATGGTGTTCATATTTTTAAATAGTTGAAAAAACCTAAAGAATACTATGTCATAGCATGTGAAAATTATATGAAATTCAAATTTCAGTGTCTATAAATAAAATTTTGTTAGAACACAGCCACATTTATTTATTTATATATTATCTGTGGCTGTTTTCATGCCAGCAGCAGAGTTATTGGGACAGATACTATATGGCCCTCAAAGCTGAAAATATTTATTATCTGGCAATTTACAGAAAAAGTTGGCTGACCCTGGTCATATAATATACTTTTTAATGGCTAAATAGTATTCCATTGTGTATATATGTCATAGTGTTCTTAACCAAGTCCCTATTATTGGACATTTAGATAAATTCTAAATTTCATTATTATAGTCATCATTTCATAGCTAATATTAGCATATATATTTTATTACTTTCTTGGGATAAATTGTTACAAATAAGATTGCTGGATCAAAAGTGATTATATGCATTTTAAACACTTTTATTGATACTGACAAATCATCATCCATAAAATATATGTCCTATTATATTAAGGATGCTAGTTAAATAAGTTATAGTACATTCATGCAATGAAATTTTATGCAGTGGGTAAAGAAAATGAAGTAGATCTATTTTACTGGTGTATAAAAATATACAACGTATGCTGTTAAACACTCTAGTTACATATGTAGGGTCTGATTCCTTCATATTAAGGAAATGGGAACACTAGAATACACATACTTAAACTTTTCACAAGAAGCATAGACTACAACTAGATGCTACCAATTTATATACCTACCAGCAGTATGTCTGAATTGTTGCTTTGGCATGCTTTTGTCTGAATGTATCTAATTTTTAAAATTCTCACCAATTTGATAGATGAGGAAAGGACATGTTTTATTTTTACATATCAACTTATATATTGTTTCCTATGTTCATTGGCTTGAATTAATTCTGTGCAATTTGTGTTCATTGTCAATTTTTTTCCCTGCGATAGTCATCTCTATCTTAGTGATTTATAAAGCTCTTTTTATATATCAGATATTAATCCTTTGGCTTGTCATCTGTGTTTGCTTTTGTATTATATTTAAGGTGATTAATGATGTACAAAAGGTTTTTTCTTTTTTATGCAGTCAAATATTTTTTTTTTTATTTTTTATGAGTGGAATTTATCCATGTAGGCTGTGAGGTAGGGTTTAACTTTATTTTTCAAATACTTAGCCAGTTGTCTTAGTGACATGTATTGCATAAGCCATTATTTCAAGATTATATAATTTTTTCAGATTGTTTTTAAGTGTATAGTTAGAAGAGTTTTAGCAAATGTATGTAATTTTATAGCCACCACTCTAATCAAGATATAGAACATTTCAATTAGCTCCCTTGTGCTCCTTTACAGTCAGTCCCCCACCCCCTGACCCTATACTCTTGCAATCACTAATATGTTTTCTCTCCATAAAGTTTTGCCTTTTCCAGGATGTTATGTAAATAGAATCATACAGTACACAGAGTTTTTGAGTCTTCCTTTTTTCTTGGAATAATGCATTTAAGAGACATCCATGTTGTTGCATGTATAAATAGTTCTTTTTTTATTTTATTTTATTTTTATTACTGAGTAGTATTCCATGATAGGGCTGTGTCATGGTTTATTTAACAATTGACTTATTCAGGGACATCAAGATTGTCTCCAGTTTTTGGATTTTATAAATAAAGCTGCTAAAACATTCATGCAGAGAAGTACAGCATAGGGAATGTAGTCAATAATACTGTAATAACTATGTATAGTGCTAGGTGGGCACTAGACTAACAGGGAGATCACTGTAAATTATAGAAATGTCTAACAACTATGCTGTATACCTGAAACTAATATAAAATAATATCGAATGTCAACTCTAATTTTAAAAAAAAGTATAAATATTAAAAAAATATTCATGTAGAGGTCTTTGTGTGTACATATTTCTCTTGGGTAAATACATGGGAGTGGGATTTCTGGGTCATGCAGTAGGTGTATGTTTTGTTTTATAAGAAACCATGAGACAGTTTTCCATAGTGGCTGTACTATTTTACATTTTCATCAGCAATATATGAGAGATCCAGTTACCCTGGATCCTTGTCAGCACTTGGAATTGTCAGTATTTATTATTTTAGCATTCTATTAGGAGTATCAGGGTTAAGTAATTTATTTAGAGTAATTTGAACGTTTTAAGCAGTGTTTCCCAACTCATCCTTCCATAGGCTTTCTAAGCCTGGTTGCTCCTGACTTGCTCAGTCCATCTCCAGTTGCTCAACCTGAGACAGCTGAGTAGCCATTGTTGCTCTTGTTTCTGTTTTTTTTTTTTCCTTTCCATTTCCTTTCCTAGGCTTATAGAACCACAAACCATCAGCTGAAAAGGAGCTTAGAATAATCTAGTGCAGGCGTTGACAAAGTTTTTCTGTAAAGGGCCAGATACTTCTGTATCCATGGGACATTGGTTCTAGTGACCTCTGCGGATATCAAAATCCAGGGATACTCAAGTCCCTTATATAACATGGCATAAAACAATGCATACAGTTGGCCCTCTGCATCTGCGGAGTCCCAATCTCAGATCAAAAATACTGTTTTTGATCTGTGGTTGATTGAATCCATGGATGTGAAACTTGCACATACAGAGGGCCAACTATAAATATTTTTGGCTTAGCAAGCCACTTGGTCTTTGTCACAACTCAACTCAACTCTGCTGTTGTAGTATGGAAGCAGCCATAGACAATACAGAAACAAGTGGATGTGGCTGTGTTTCAGTGAAACTTTATTTACAAAAACAAGCAGCCTCCTGGATTTTGCCCTTAGGTCATAGTTTGCCAACCCCTGGTTTCTTCTAATAACTTCATTTTACAAATGAGGGGACTGAGCTCAGGTTTTACCGTTTTCCTTTTTTATAAGTAAAGAAAGCAAGGACCAGAATATTGGCTTTCACCAGAAGAGGTACACTTAAATTGAATTCGAGATGAACTTATGCATAATTCCCTGTTCTAGTAAATGGTGTTACATGAAGCTGTTAATATAGGGTCTTTCAAAAGTTTTAGCTGCACTAGACTTTTGGGATATTTTATATTGTCATTTACCTAGATGCTGGTTGACTTTTTGAACCTCTTATATCTCTGGAGCAATGGTCAAATTTGAGTAGTAAGAAAATAAAGGTAAAAATAGTCAAAGTAAGAAAAGTATGCCACCGTTTATTCTTCAAAAGACTTTTCAATTTTGGAGATGTCACAATGTGTTTATCTCTTAAGATAGTCATTAAATGTCACATAACAATCCCATGCTTTTTTCCTCTTTAGAGTTAATTCCTGATTGTTTTATATCATTAAGTATTCAAATATATGAGAATTCTTAGTTCAAAAAAAGAAAAAAATAACAAGAAACATACACTTATGGTTCAATGCATGCAAACCTAAAAATAAGCATTGGCTGTGAGAACTCAGGGAAAGAATATTATTTAGAAAAATAATTGTATACTTGTATTTTTCTTTCTTCTAGCACTGGAAGAAATATGACATCTATGAGAAGCAAACCAAAGAAGAAACTGACTCTGTAGTGCTGATAGAAAACCTGAAGAGAGCCTCTCAGTGATGGGGATAATTTATTTGAACCTTCAATGTGACCTTGTGAAGATTGATCCCATTCTCCATTTGTTAACTGGGAATTTATTAAATGGAAACTGAAACTACTGGACCATTTAAAAACAGGCAGCTCATAAGAATCACAGGTCTTTATGTTGAGTCATGCACCAAAAAAACAAAACTAATGGCACTCTGGAGAAGAGAGTGGAGTCATTCTCACTGAATTTTAAAAGCAGATATCTTTTACGAAGGCTTCAAACTAGGGGACAAAGCAAAAGGTGATGATCACAGTAGAGTTTAATCTTAAGAGTTGTGACAACTTCCTGAGTGATCTGTGTCTGCTTTGTATTCTTTGTGTCATATAATACCAACAAATTTTATTTGTGGGGGAACTCATTTTGGGTGTAAATGCTAATGCCAAACTTGAGTCACAGAGAACATCTAGCAAACAAAATTGACAAAATCTGTTGTTTGGAATCCCACTAAGTAATGTTTGTGGCTGTTAAAACTTAAGAGTCTGAATCATCATCTCTTCAGCAGCATTTTCCTCTGCTTTGAAAGGCCCAGACATCAGTGGTGGCCATGATGATAACTACAGAAAAAGAGGCAGCTTCTTTTTGCCAAGACCTTTCAAAGCCATTGCAGGCATTTTTTTTTTGTCTTCTCTTTTTTTTAATTAAAAATTATTGAGGTGACATTGATCAATAAAATCCAATAAGTTTCAAGTGTACAATTCAACAGTATGCCATATATACATTTCAATGTGTGTTCACCACCCATAGTTAGATTTCTAGGCCTTCGAAGGCAGCAAAGACAGAATGACTTATTGGGTATTAGACTTTGAACCATGCAGTCTCTAATGATACATTGTTTTTTCTTTACTTCTGTTACTCAAATCAAGTATTTACTATGTATCCAGATTGTACTAGGCACCCAGGTGTGAGGCACCGACTCTCTCAAATGGTTGACAATTCTGATTGGGACTCCTCAGTTCTTACCACTTTATTTTTCTCCACAAGTCATTCTTCAGACCTTTCAACTCCCCAATTCCCACACTAATATCCCATTTTACATTCTCCCTCACTGTAGTCTTTCACCTTTCATTATATATTAGAATATAAATCTGCTCAGAATATCTAGGGGAGCAGGGAGTGAGTTGCAGCTCAGGTAAAGTGTGAGTAGACTAAGAAACAGTGATGAATTCTTGTATATTTTGTAACTTTTTTTTGTGAGTTTGCTTTTATTTGAATATTTTCAGCACTTACTATTTCTCTACATATTTTCTAAACAGAAAGGAGGTATTATCTTCACTTAGAACTTTGCTATTTGCTTGATATAAAGAGTAGTTATATCTTTTCCTCTTTCTCCCTACTGCCACAAATAGTTATTAGTAGGTTTTGTGTCTTATATTGATAGCCAGTATCCAGGGCTCCAATGTTTGTATGTGTTTTTTGCATATGTTTGGGTTCCATTCTCACCCATCCTCACAACATATGTATTTCCCCTACTCTTACTTCCTCCAAATTTAAAGAAGTATGAAAATAAGATCTACCACTCCACCCCCAAGATTCTCTCCTTACAGATATAGACTTGGATGACTGGTAGGAACTTGAGAAATTTGTATCACCAGTTCTCCAAACATTTACCCATTTGTATTAATAAGATGATACTCCCTGAAATTCCTGCTCTTGGGGAAGGGAGATCCCTGCTCTTCTCAGGTTTGGGCAAAAGTGGCAACCTCCTCGCACTGCAGGGGAGCACTGTGCCCCAACTTTTCTGAGGAAATTGGGGTTCACAGCAAGGGTACATAGATATCAAGGTGCTGCCTCCCCGCACTTTTATTTTTGAGGTCAGATCGAGACAGGTATAGTGGATGTTCCACTTTGTTCTGTTCTCTAAAAAGAAAATTTAATTTTCATTTGTAGGAATGAGGTTACTTCCTAGCCAGGTGTTTTATAATTCTGGGAAGCAAAACACCTGAATGCTTCACCCAAGGCCATTTTTCCTGTTACCCTATTTAGATGGCAATGAGTGTGTATGTGTGTGTGAGGGGGGGGATGCTTTGATAATCTCATTACCCAAGGAACTACTGATGCTGACAGTCATGCAGACTGGGAGTGGGGAAATTGTATTTGTTTCCATCCTCCTCTTTTAGCAGTAAAATAGTTAAGGGGAAGTGAGGCAGTAAGTCATGGGAGTAGCTATGGCTGTTTTATAATTGCTGAAAAGTGATCCCCAGGTCTTGGGAACTCTCCGAGTCTTTAATACATTAGTGGGATTTTCATCACCTGTAGGAAACTAGTAGGTCCGTTTACTATTTTATGTCTAATCTATACAGACTTTTTTCTCCTTATACCTAAATGACCCTGCTATAAGAATGCTCATTCTTATTCTTTCATTCATATTGTTTTCTTCTTCTGGGCTCTAAAGGGATATGTGAAACAATGTTAAGAACATTTTTGGTAATGCCTTCAATTAGGGCTCATTTTGTTTAACTTCTTATAGGAAAGTTGAATAAAATAAATATCGTCTTTTTGTATGTCACCCAAATGTTTTCCTTTGGTTTTATTTTGGGGAAAGTGTTGTGAGGAGTGGGTGGCAGAAAAAAATTGGAGTTAAAAGAATAAATGTGAAAAATTCCAAGACAGCTATTTTATCTTACAGTCATTTATCATAAGCTTCTCTGCTGTTTTCAGTATGGCTATGTTTTCTCATATGGGCATGCACTTAGTTTAATATTAGTACAGCCTTTGCAAGCACCACCTAAAGTGACATAAGTATATGATAAATTGTAATTATGATAATTAAGGTAAATGGAGAACTAGTCCTTTCTAATATTAAGCTTAGAATAGAGTACAATATACTTAAGGAATCCGTCATGGTATACACAAAAGGGTACCCCTACTTACACATTAATTACGTTTGTGACTAATGTGATTTGTGACTAAGAAAATCATTTCTCAATAGCTGTCCTCCTAAGAGACAGTGATATAGTTTCATATTTTCTATAATGACAGCAAAGTGGTTTGAATGTCAGAGGGTTTTTTCTCATTTGTGTTAAATTATAGGAGTGGGTCTTTAGCAAGACCACATTTGCTAATTACTCTAAGTCTTTACAGCATCCAAACCCTAGGGGTAGTGGATGCTGGTCTTAGGTTACTTGTGTTAACTATCTAGGATTATCTAAGAAGATTCTGGAAATCTACCTCCAGGTAAGTATAGTTTGTTTTATTTTTAATAAGAAAACTTTTGGTCAACGCACTGATTATTATGGCAGAAATCAGTTAACAGGACTCTTGAGGTCGTATATCTGAGATCTATGGAAAACACATTCCTGTAGCAACAAACACGCTCACCTTATCTCAGAGGGAAAAGAGCCAGAATGATCTAAGCACACTGATTTCCAGAGTCTCTTTTCTTTTAAACCCTAATGATTAGATTAAACAACTTTTTTTTTTTTTTTTTTGTAAATACTGTGGCTAAATCTTGGCATGCTTTTATTTAAGCAAAGGAGGTTTACTGACATTTGAATGTGCTAGCTATTTTTTATATCAATCCCACGGTGATTTCTGCTTGACGGTTCTTTGGACTTTAACTCTCTTTCCTAATGGCCACACTTTTAGTTTACCGTTAGCAACAAGTAAACAATTCACTGCTAGTTTTCAACATTTATTAGGTAGACCATTACATAAAAAGAGAAAATTCATAGTTACTGAATAGCTACTGTGTGCCAAGTTACATGTATGATTTCACTAAATTCTCATGTGAGTTCCATGAGATAGGTTGCATTATTATCTTAATTTTATAGGGGAAGAAGCGGACAAAATGATTGATTTATGTGTGCAAGATCACATAGCTACTAAATGACTGAGACGGAATTGGAAAGTAAATCAGCCTGACTTAAGAGCTTATGTAATATAGCCAGTGATGTATTTATTTGTCCTAAGGAGGCAACTACCTAAAGTAGAAACATTTCACAGTATTACCAAATTGCTGATTTACTTTTAACTGGAAGACTGTTTGAGAATTTAAATCATTTAATTGCAAAGTAAGCTTTTTATAGTATTTTAATATTCGTATGTGCATTTATTCATCCATGTGCTGGGCAATGTGCTAGGTACTAAGAATTTAGAAATGAATAAGATTCAGCTTAGTTATCAGGCAGTTAGTCTGGGGGAGGCTATTTGGTCAGAGGAAAGAAACCTAGGTTAGAATTAATGAGTTCCAAGGGACTTTGGGCAGGTATTTCTCCCTGTTTGCATCTGCCTTGCCGTCTCTAAAATGAAGACGTTAGACTCAGCGATTTCTCATCCTGCCCAAGGCTCATAACAGTGACCATAAGTTATGGAGCTCATTTGGAAGTGAGGACCATGGAAGATCCCTTCTCTCTGGGCATCAGTGTTCTCATCTGTAAAATGAAGAGATTGGACTAGATTAGCTCTATTCTGACTTCCAACAAAAACTAAGATGACTTCTGTTTTACATATCGAGAAAACATGTTTACAGTCATCTCTTACTCTTACTACAGGAAGTAGTTAGCTATTAGCAGTAACTGCCAAAAATAACCAGACTAGGTCTTTTAATAAAAGAAATCAATACATTGAATGACCTTGTGGTCCATTCAAATTAGAGTTTCCACAAGGGCCCAGCCAAGGTTGTACCTAACAAATGTTTCTTAACAAGTTTTGCAGGTCGTTTTGCCTAGAAACATAAAAATGGATTTTGTATAATATAGATTGCTTGTATAATGACTACATTTGATACATTACCTAAAATGGTGTCCATTTGATTTCAATACTTGCAAATTTGATTATTGAATTTAACCTTGTGGTTTTTGGTTGATCAAAAAAAAAACATGAACATAATTTAAAAAGTCAAAGAGTACCACGAAACTTGTAAAAACAAACAAACAAACAAACAAAAGAACCCTGCCACACCCCTCTTTGCCCTGATTCCTGCTCCCAGAAAAGAAGCCCAAACCTTAATTCCTGGAACCTGTGAAAATGTCATTTTACATGGCAAAAAGGACTTTTAAGATATGGTTAAGATTACAGACCCTTAAATGGAGAGATTATCCTGGATTATCTGGACTGGCCCCATCTAATTACTTGACCTCATAAAAGCAGAGAAATTTCTCTAACTGGAGGAAGGAGAGGAGGAGAGATCCAAAGTACAGAAAGGCATCAAAGTGCTATTGCTTGCTTGAGGATAAAAGAGGCCATGTGGGAAGTATTAGAAAGAACGGGATCCTGCCAACAACCAGAAGGACCCTGGAAGCATCAGTCCCAGTGCCTCCAGATAGAATTCCAAGTTTGCCAACCCCATGATTTCAGAATCCGAGCAGAAAATTCAGTCATGCTGTGCTGGACTTCTTCTTCCTTTTTTTAATTGAATTTTTATTGGCCAGATTGGGAAGATAGAATCTATTTTTTAAAATACCTATAAAAGTATAATACGTGCACAAACTAACAGTCTTCAACAACATCTTAACATTTTTTCAATCTTGTCACAATAGTATACATTTAAGATCTTAGCAAATAAGCAAACTTTTGTATGGTTTTATTAAGAAAAAAAAAGTAGTATTTTGATCTCACCACATCCTTGATAGGTAAGAAATAGGAAGGAGTGAGAAATGAATAATCTAGTTGAAAAAAGCACTTTTATTACTGGGAAAAGAAATATAATTTGGATTGTGCTGGACTTCTACAGAAAAAAAGTGAGATAATAAATTTGTATTGTTTTAAACTACTTTTAATGTGTTTAGCTGTTATTTTAGTGTATAACTCTTCTCAATAACACCCTAATACTTAATGATATTTTTTATTTTTATTTACATTTATAGAAGATGAGGAACTAGCTTTCTTATCCAACACACATGCATATGTCACATGCAGTCACAATTCTCTACCACAAATACAAAAAATTTTGGTTAAAATATTCAACATTTGCTTTATACCAGGGGTCCCCAACCCACAGGCTGCAGACAGGTACTGGTCTGTGGCCTGCTAGGAACCGGGCCACACAGCAGGAGGTGAGTGGCAGGCAAGCAAGCAAAGCTTCATCTGTATTTGCAGCCGCTCCCCAGCAATAGCATCACTGCCTCAACTCCACCTCAGATCATCAGGCATTAGATTCTCATAGGAGCATTAGATTCTCATAGGAGCCCTGGTGCCAAAAAGGTAGTGGACTGCTACATTATACCATGTAATTATTGCTCACAGTTGATCTATGTAGAGTACCATTAATTATATTTCTTTTATTTTGTTTTTCCCAAATTGTCCCTTTTTTAGTTTGATTGTTTTTTCTGTGTACCTGTCATGAGTTTAGCCCCAAATTTTCTGACAGAACCATAAAACTCCACTCAGTATGGTCAGATATGTTAGGTAATCTATGAGTTACATTTCTTTATCTTGGAGACAATGCTCATGGAGTTTGCTGCCCTCCTGATCCATTCTGGAATGGTTGCCCTCTGGATCTGCCACCCAGCTGTCATCCTGGGAATTCTCCTTGATACTCTTCTGAATAGATTCTATTTGCTAGATCTCAGGTTGTTCTCTTTCTTGCTTTAATGACCTAGTTTTGCTGGACCACACCCTACACTAACTTAAAAAGATTGAATGGGAGATAATTTTAATAAAACCCTCTGTGTCTGAATATATCTTCATAATGATTAAAATTTTCATTAGATAAAGAATTCATAATTAGAAACAATTTCCTTTAAGAATTTTGAAGACATTATTCCAATATGTTCTTGTTCCTAGTGTTGCTTTTGAGAATTCTGATTTCCTATTGATTTCTAGTTTTCCATATGTAACTTTTTCTTTCTCTGCAAACTTTAAAGGTTTTCTTTTGGCCGCTAGTATTTTAAAATTTAACAATGATTTTCCTTCTTGTGCATTTTGTTTCATTTACTGGCTGAGTTTTTGTGAGCCTTTTCAGTCTAAAAACTTGTCCTTCATTCTTGAGACATTACCTTGTATTATTTCTTATGCAATATTTTTCTTTCTATTTGCTCTAATTCTAGAACTCTCGAACTTCTAGTTGGATATTTGATATCCTGGACTGATTCTCTGATTTTAATCTCTTTCTCTCATGTTCCATTTAATCGTCTTTGGGTTCTACTTTTTGGGAGGGTTCCTTAACTTAATCTGAGTCTCAGTTCTCATCTGTAAATGGTGATAAAAGGACCTACCTCTTAGGGTTATTGCATGGTATCGGTGAAATAAACCATGTAAAGTGAACTTCAATAAATGGAAGCTGTGATTGCACATGCTGTTATTCTGGCACCAATTTCTTCTTTCTTCTTATGTGAAAATGACAATCTTGGTGGCAGCAATAAAGCTAGCTTTTACAATATTCTCCTATACCATCCATTAACCATTGTACTGAATTTATAATGGAATGACATTTTCTAATTGTGCTGTTTTAGTATAAATCTAGTTAGCGATATTAGAATGTTAGGATTTGAATCTCAACTCTTATTTATGATTCTAAAAATGCTTCAAATCAAAAATCAAAAGTAGTTTATTTTTCTTCCTATTTTTAAAAACGTTTTAAGTTGTCAGGAAACAAACAAGCAAATAAACAAACATAAATCTACTCTCTCCTCACCCTTGGAGTAGATTAAAAACTGGAAAAATAATGCTCCCTGACAGTAAAATAAGTAGTTTGGAGTCCAAATTAACCATTTTCTCAGGATGAGAGTTCAGTGCAAACCTTTAACATATGAAGATTAATGTACATTCTGCCATGCAGGCCCAAATAAGGTTGACCAGTACCTGGGGCCACTGAAGAGTCTAACAGACAATAGATAAACCTCAGCCCCCAAAGGAGGCCTGGATTAGCCATGTGCTTCACAGTCGAGAGCTGCCCTGCCTGCAAGTAAGGCTCCATGGAGACCAGAACTAGAATTACAGAGGAAGAAGTTCTTAAGTCAGAAACAATCTAACTTTGTTTTTGCTATTTATTTGTTCAATCTTTTTCCAACCAGGAGTGTTATTAAAACTATATAACATGGGCACTTACCAATCAGATCTGATACCAGCTGTAATTTCTTGATAGGGTCATACTAGTATGTATTAATCCTAGATTCAACAGGGGTTTCTTAAGTGCCTACCATATGCCCGCCCCATACAATGCTGGGCTAGTCAATTTCTTACTCTTAGTTTCAGTTTTTTCACCAATAAAAAAAAAGTTTACAGGGGCTCATTCAGGTCTTACATTCATAATCAATAAAATGATAACTTTTAATTATTTTTAAAAAATAATGGAAGAAGATATAGAAAAACAGCTGCTGACCCAAGACTCGTAATTTGAAAATATTGACAAAAACAGAAAATAATTTATGAGTTATTGTTTGACTTGAAAATTTGACTAAGAATTAATTCTAAATGTCTTATCTCCACAATGTTTTCAAAGTCACTAGGAGGGAGAGAAGGATAGCTCTACATAATGGGTGAGTTTGTTTTACACCTCTGCCATTCAAACTTCCTCCCACCAGTCCCCACCAACATGCATACTCAAGATATCTTCTCCTTTTTAGTCTCTTACTTTCTTTTAGCATTCTCTCTCAAGCTTCTACCACCCCCAAATGCTCTCTTTCAGTGGCTGGCAGTGGCTTGTCTACTCTGGCAAGAGTCCATGATCCAAGACCTTCTGAACTTACTCTCTTCTCAGATTTTCCCTGCCTCATTTCCTCTTCCTTTTGGCCTCTGCCTCCTTATAAGACGTTTGATCAGTTCACCATTGGTAATGTGGTTGAGGAAGGCTAAGATGTTTGTGGATTATTATTCCTGGATAAGATTCACATTACAAGGAGACACCCCCAAGCCATGCTACCACTTCAATGGTAGGTTTTGAAATCATTTTATTATGGAAAAGTTTAAACATAAAAGTAGAGAGACTATTACAATGAATGACCAACCATATACCCATCATCCAGCTTCAAAAGTTATCATTGTAGACAATCTTGTTTCATTTATACCTCTACCCATTCCTTACCCCCCAAACAATGAATGATTTTGAAGCAAATCCCAGAGATTGTATCATTTCATCTGTAAATACTTCAGTATGCATCTAAAAATTAAGGACATTGAGGAATTGGATTAAACATGGCGGAGCAAGAGACGTCCCAAGATCTCTCCCTTTGAAACAAAAATAAGCTGAACATCTAAAACTGAACAAAAAACACCCAAACTGCACACCAACACATCTGAGTGTGGGAGCTGCACACAAGACCTACCAAGGTCAGAACCCCGGGTTTCAGGCGGTGGACTGGGAGAAATAAAGAAGCTGCCTCTTGCAGCCACCGGAGCTTCTTGTAGCGGGAAGGGGAGAGGAGAAGGTGCGCTGAGTTCCCTGAACAGCACTGCCTGAGAGTGCTGTGAGTTCCACGCAACCAGTGGCAGGGCCCAGTCATCAGAGCAGAAAGCAGAGAAGTGGGATGGGAAGGCAAAGAAACAAGAGTTGATTTTTACTGGCGCGGTTGCAAAACTGAGGCTGAGCCGCAGTCCCCAACCCTCACCCCTCAACTGAGGGCAGCCCCATACACTCTGAGACTGATCACCGCAGAGCACCTAAAATGTCGCTAACACTGACAGGAAATGAGACTGAAGGTAGTGAACATGATTAAACATCTATAAGGGAAAAAAGCACATTATTAAGACTATATAAAGCAGAGATCCAAGAGGATTAGACACCATCTACTGGAAACCAAAAGAAAAACACCTTCTTTGCAACAGGCTAGGGACCATTGTATAATAAATCTTCTTTCTGGTAAAAAAAAAAAAAAAGAAGAAGAAGCAGAACACACTTTTATTAATGCCCAGGCAGAGAAATAGTACATTAAACACCATGAACAACCAAGGTGACAAGGCATCTTAGAAAGAAAGAGAACATCTCCAGAAAATAAGCTTATAGTCATAGAAATATGCAACTTGAATGACAGAGAATTCAGGATGATACTTCTGAAAAAAAAAAAAAAAACCTCAAGGAGAAATGAATTATATCAACAATTTCAGGAATTGAAAAAAACAACTAGATGAGCAGAATGAGTTCTTTAGCAAGGAGAGTGAAACCCTCAAAAAGGACTGAATAGACCTTCTGGAGATAAAGAGCTGAAAAATGAAATAACAAGTTTGGAAAATAGAGTAAACAAAATGGAAGAAAGGATCAGTGATATCGAAGACGGAAATCTAGAAATAAATCAGAAGGAAGAAGAGAGAAACCAAAGAATGAAAAATAATGAAAAAGAATTCAAGAACTAGCTGATACCATCAGGAGAGGAAACATATGAATAATGGGAATTCTCGAAGAGGAGGAAAAGGAGCAGGAATTAGAAAGCATTTTCAGACAAATAGTTGAAGAGATTTTCCCAAATCTAAGGGATGAGCCGGAATTTGGAATTCAAGAAGTCAACAGAACACCCAATTATCTCAACCCTAAAAAGGCTTTCACCAAGACATATTGTATTAAAGTTATCAAAAATCAATGACAATGGCAGGATTCTCGGGGCAGCCAGGGAAAAGAAGATGGTAACCTATAAAGGAAAACCCATTAGATTATCATTGGACTTCTCAGCACAAACCTTACAAACCAGAAAGAAGCGGAATCAAATATTCAAACTATTAAATGAAAAGAACTACCAGCCAAGAATAATGTATCCAGCTAAGCATTCCTTTAGATATGAAGTTGAACTAAACACCTTTTCAAACATACAAAAATCAAGAGACTTCTCCACTATGAGGCCTGCACTACAGGAAATACTGAAAGGGGTCAGCTCACCTGAAAAAAAATGACAAAAAAAACCCCAACCATAATTAGGAGTAAAGTGACTATCAGGAAAAGAGAATCAGAGGAGTGCAACCCTTACTAAGAACAGTGAATTATAAGCTTAAATAATAAGAGAATTGCTATAGCAAGATAGTAATGAATGTTCAGCATACATAGGGACAAAATGAGATAACAATGACTGAAAAGGGGAGGATTCAAAGATCGAAATTCATAAAGGGGAAAGGAGATAAGGCACTTGCAGAAGAAAATGGACGACTATATATATATCCTTTTCATAGTCACAAGGTAACCACACACGAAAGATTCAGAATCAAAGTATATAACATTAAACAAGAAGAACCAGAGAGAAAGCCCACAAAAGCCAACAGAAATAAAGAAAACAGAAACACAAGGATAAGGAAGCAATGGAAACATCGAGCTACCAGAAAGCAAAAGAAGGCCTCATATTTCAATAATCACCCTAAATGTAAGTGGACTGAACTCATCAATAAAAAGGCACAGAGTTTCATATTGGATCAAAATACAAAACCAAACTATATGATGCCTCCAGGAGACACATCTCAGTTCCAAAGACAAATATAGACACAAAGTGAAAACATGGAAAATAAGATTTTGAGCAAATGACGTTCAGAGAAAAGCAGGAGTAGTGGTGCTAATATCGGACAGAATAGACTCCAAAATCAAAAAAGTGAAGAAAGATAAGGAGGGACATTTCATAATGACAAAGGGAATCATGCACCAAGAAGACATAATACTTATTAATATCTATGCTCCCAATCAGGGAGTCCCGAAATATATAAAGCAATTACTAACAGAACTAAAGGGAGAAACAGACCAAAACTCTATCGTAGTAGGGGACCTAAATACCCCACTGTTGGATATAGACAGATTATCCAAACAGAAAATCGATAAAGAAATAACATCCTTAAATGACACATTAGACCAACTGGGACATAATTGACATTTACAAAGCCTTTTATCCCAAAACAGCTGCTTATATATTCTTCTCTAGTGCACACGGAAAATTCTCAAGAATTGACTACATACTGGGACACAGAGATAGCCTCAACAAATATAAGAGGGTTAAAATATTACCAGCCATATTCTCTGATCATAATGCTATGAAACTAGAGATCAACTGTAAAAAGAAAGTGGAAAGAATCACAAATACATGGAGATTAGACAACATACTACTGAAGAATAACTGAGTCAGAGAATAAATAAAAAGAGAGATCAAGAGATTCTTAGAAACGAATGATAATGATAGGACAACATAACAAAACTTTTGAGACATGGCAAAAGCAGTCATAAGAGGAAAGTTCATATCATTACAGGTCTGTCTCCAAAAACAAGAATGAGCCCAAATAAACAACCTAATGCTTCATCTTAAAAAAGTAGAAAAGGAAGCACAAATGAAGCCTGAAGTCAGCAAAAGGAAACAAATAATCAAAATTAGAGCAGAAGTAAATGAAATTGAAAACAAACAAAAAATGGGAAAAATAAATGCAACAAAGAGCTGGTCCTTTGAAAAGGCTAATAAAACTGACAAAGCCCTGGCTAGACTCGCTAAAGAAAATGGAGAAAGGACACAAATAAACAAAATCAGAAACGAAAGAGGGGAATTTATGACAGACACCACAAAAATACAAAGGAATAAAGGATCATACAAGAATACTATGAAAAAGTATATAACACCAAATTTAATAACCTAGAAGAAATAGACCAGTACTTAGAAAAATATAACCTTCCTACTCTAAATCAAGAAGAACTGGAACATCTAAATAGACCCATCAGCAGTATGGAAATTGAAACAATCATCAAAAACCTACCAAAAAGTAAAAGTCCAGGACCAGATGACTTCACCAGTGAATCCTACCAAACATTCAAAGATTTAATACCTATTCTCCTCAAATTCTTCCAAACATTCAAAGAGGAGGCATATTTCCCAACTCAATTTTGAGGCCAATATCACCCTGATGCCAAAATCTGGTAAAGATGACGCAAAAAAATAAAACTACAGACCAATATCTCTCATGAACACAGATGCAAAAATCCTAAATAAAATACTAGTGAATTGAATACAGCAACATATTAAAAAGATTATACACCACGATCAGGTGGGCTTCATCCCAGGGGCCCAGGGATGGTTCGACATATGGAAATAGATTAATATAATACATCACATAAACAAATTAAAAAGTAAGAATCATATGATCATATCAATAGATGCAGAAAAAGCCTTTGACAAGATATGGCACCCATTTATGAACAAAACATTTAACAAAATCAGTATAGAAGGAAAATATCTTAATATAATAAAGGTCATATATGACAAGCCCTCAGCCAACATTATACTTAATGATGAAAAACTAAAAACTGTCCCTCTAAGATCAGGAACAAGGCAAGGCTGTCCACTATCACCGTGGTTATTCAATGTAACATTGGAAGTCCTAGCAAGTGCAATCAAGCAAGAGAAGGATATAAAAGGCATCCAAATAGGAAACCAAGAAGTCAAATTGTCACTATTTGCAGATGATATGATTCTCTATATAGAAAACTCTAAAGACACCACAAGAACACTACTAGAAACAATAAGCAAATACAATAATATCTCTGGATACAAAATCAATGTTGAAATATTCATAACGTTCCTATACTCTAATAACGAAGTGTCAGAAAAAGAAGTTGATAAAATAACTCCTTTTGCAATTGAACCAAAAAAGAATAAAATATCTAGGAATAAAATTAATGAAACATGTCAAGACCTATATAATGAAAACTATAAGAATTTATTAAAAGAAATCGAAGAAGACACAAAGAAATGGAAAGATATTCCGTGTTCTTGGATTGGAAGAATCCACATAGTTAAAATGACCTCATTACTTAAAGCATTATACAGATTTAATGCAATTTTCATCAAAATCCCATCAGCATTTTTTAGAGAAATAGAACAAAAAATCATCAGATTTGCATGGAAGCACAAAAGACCCCTAATTGCCAAAGTCATCCTTAGAAAAAAGAACAAGGCTGGAGGCATCACTCTGCCCGACTTCAAATTATACTACAAAGCGACAGTAATCAAAACGAGATGGTATTGGCAGAAAAACATACACACAGACCAGTGGAACAGAATCGATAGTCCAGAATTAAACCCATATTTATATGGGCAAATAATTATTGACAAAAAAGCCAAAAACATAGTGGAGAAAGTAAAGCTTCTTCAATAAACGGTACTGGGAAAACTAGAAACCCACCTGCAAAAGAATGAAACTAGACTGTTATCTATCACTACATACCCAAATTAACTCAAAATGGATTAAGGACCTGAATATAAGACCTGAAACAATAAAATGCATAGAAGAAAATATAGGAACTAAACTCAAGGACTTTGGACTTAAAGAAGATTTTATGAATTTGACCTCAAAGGCAAGGGAAGTAAAAGCTAAAATAAATGAATGGGACTACATCAAACTGAAAAACTTCTGCTCAGCAAAAGAAACCATCAACGAAGTAAAGAGAGAACCACCTGAATGGGAAAATATATTTGCAATCAATGCTTCCGACAAGGGCCTAATATCCAAAATATACAAAGAAATCATAAGACTCAACAACAAAAAACCAAAAGATCCAGTCAAAAAATGGGCAGAGGACCTGAAGACACTTCTCCCTAGAGGACATCCAAATGCCCGACAAATATATAAAAAGATGCTCAACATCACTAGCTATTAGGGAAATGCAAATCAAAACCATAATGAGATACCATCTCACACCTGTTAGAATGGCTATAATCAACAGAAGTAATATCAAATGTTGGAGAGGATGTGGAGAAATAAGAACCCTCATCCACTGCTGGTGGAAATGCAAATAGGTACAGCCACTATGGAAAACAGTATGGAGGTTCCTTTAAAAACTAAGAATTGATCTACCATATAATCCAGCAATCCCTCTACTGGAATTTTTACCCCAAAGACTTGACAACTCATATCTGAAACGATATTTGCATACTAATGTTCATAGCAGCATTATTCACAGTGGCCAGGACATGGAAGCAACTGAAGTGTACTACGATAGGTGATTGTCTAAAGAAGCAATGGTACATATATACAATGGAATATTACTCAGCCATAAGAAGAGATGAAATACTGCCATTTGCGACAACGTGGATAGACTTTGAGATTATCATACTAAGCGAAATCAGCTAGACAGAAGTGGTTGAAAATCACATGATATCACTTATATGTAGGACATAAACCTAAAAGCAACAAATGATCAGGACAACCAGAGACTCATGGACATGGACAATAGACTAATGGTTCCCAGAAGGGAGGAGGGAGTGGGGAGGGGGAATAAGAAAAAATAAATAAATAACATGTTAAAAAAATAAAAAATAAAAAAAAAGTTAAAAAAGTAAAAATTAAGGACATTTTTATTAAAAAATAACTACAATAATATTATCACACTTTAGAAATTAAGAATAATTACTTAATATTATCAAATATCTAGTGTTCCCGTATCCCCAATTAGCTCATAAATTTTTTTTCTATAATTTGTTTGAATCAAGATCTAACAACTCTCATGATGGATTTTTGAATACTAATGCTTTGCGATAAGTGGGTAAGGATTTGGGAACAATTCTTTGGCCCTCAAAGCCATACTATGTTGACATCTAGTAATGAATACAACCTTGTCACCACAAAGCAGCTTTTTCACTCTTCCAGATTGCTGTGGCTAAATATTAGTTCAGTATTTCATTGGACTCCAGAAATTGTTTATAATAACAGTAAGACGTCTGTGAAACAAGTGAAATCTCAAATTTGGCCTTGAAATTTGAAAATTCCTACTCAAACGACTCATAGTTTTCCTTGGAAAAATAAATCCCTGCACACACACACACAAACACACACAACCAAATGCCAACTTTTAATATGTCAAGGAATGTTTTTGCAAATAGTAGTACAAAGCATATTTGTGCTGCATCATTTTTTCCCTCAGAATAAGGACCAACATAAGTATGTTGTAAATGTGATATTGAGCAAGGACTTCAGAATGTATTAATTAAGACCAAAGTGGTGCAATTCCTTTATTTTTATTTATTTTTTTTAATGCACTGAAAATTTAAAAGCAGGGTAGAAAAATAGGCTTATGAGTCTAAATGTTAGACTGAGAATAATTATGTGTGGTTAAGTATGTTCTCCTTAAACTTGCTGAGTGTACACTTAGTCATGCAGCTTTTGGTAAGTTGCTGTCTTGAATACCATTGGGAAATAATGATATACACAATGTGAGTATCACCAGCAGGATATAGTAGATATATTGGAGTCTGAGAACAGCATTCCTGCTGTCATGGTATGCTCTATTTTATATTACTTTTTAATTTACTCATTCCAGAAGCCTTTATATGACTATAGATTATATGTAAAATGCTGTGATAAATTTAAAGAATAGGACATGTCTTCTGTCTTATTATTATTATTTTTTTTATAATCCAGGGCATGGATGGAAAATTTGTTTCATCTTGTGTACCAGGTCTACCTGGAGTAATATTTCAAGAAGAATTCTGAGATTGAGTTTGGGCTCAGTAGGAAAATAGTTAAGATCTATTACTGATGTCTCTCGTTGGGTGCTGGTAAGAGTAGACTCGAAGCATTTGTGCCACATAATTGCCATCCTGAGATAAGGGATGGAGGGAGATATTCATATACATAAATAATGAATAATCTTCAAGGCAGAGTGTTAAAAATTAGAGCTGTAAAAGGAGGTCCAAATAAAGTGCTGCAGACAGGCAGTGGAGAGAATGAGTAAAGCCAGAAAAATTTCTTGAACAAGGTGCTAGTTGATCTGCACCTCGAAATGTGAGTAAACTCGGAATAGATTAACAACATGGGGCATTCTTGTCCTTGGAAGAGTTTGAGTAAAAGCACAGATGGTGGTGGCAGGTTGGATTGTGGGAAGAAGATGATAGAGATAAATAGTTGAGTTAGCAGCTTAGTTGGGTGGTGGTTAGGATCTCCTATACCGGACGAATTGGGGAGAAAGATGCAGAAAGGTGCACCATGACCTGATGAATGAATGGGAGATATTCAAGATAATATAGAGAAGCGCAGGCTTCAGTGGGGGTGGGGATGGGTAGATGAGAAATATGAATTCCATTTTGGACATGTTGACCACAGATTGTTAGAGGGAACCATTGGGTCATGATTTCCAACAGGGTTGGAAGGCACTCAAGGGTGGCAACGAGAGAACTTCAAATGTCAGGGTCGTGAAAGCCAGCTGCCAGGAAAAGACCAATGGGGTCACTCCCAGAAGATGACACGTTAAAAGGCTTCTTGGCACAGGATGAAGAAACCCCAAGTCTAAGCCTGCTATGGAACAGTCATAGGATGGCAAGCGAGATGTTGTCAATGCAGAGCACTTATTATGAACTTGAGTAACAAGACTAACACACTGCTGCCACCTGGGGACTACATGTAAAAATTGTAATGGTAGCATTGTGAAATCCACTTAGTGAGAGGGGATATTATTTTGGAACTAGCAAGACTCCTTCTCTCAAAAGACTTTTATAGGTCTTTCTTGAACTTTTTATTAGCCTAGCTCTATTTCTCTGTCCCCAGTGAAGAAAACCATAGGAGCATGTGTTCTGTAGTATCTTTTCTATCAAGAAGGGTTTAATCCTTGACAACAGACTACTTCTGGTCAGCTATGGCATCCTAGCACTGAATTGAGATCTTTCATGCTGCTGCTGCTGTCCTGTAGCTACTGAGCAAGGTTCTGACCTGGATCACAACTTCCTGCTGGACCCACCAAATCCCTCATTTTCACTGAGTTGCTCACTGGCTGACTCTGGCTTTTGATACTAGAATATCCTACTTTTTGCCTCCAGGGACATCACTTACTCATTAATGTTTTCTTTGCCAGCCTCCTTTTCTGAAATGGACCTGGATCTTCATCTTTTTGTTCAGTCTTTCAACAAACATTTATTAAGTAGCTACATGTACTGAAGATATATTGGGGAGCCAAAACAGATGGGGTCCCTCAAAAAGTTGTATTACGTTCTAACTGTAAAGACATAAAACCAATCGTTTGAAGTGTGGTAGGTAATTGCTGTGAAGGAAAGGTTATGATGCAGTGAGAGCAGGTTAACAGGGGAATCTGACCTAGTCTTGAAGGGTAGCAAAAATTTTTCTGAGGATGTGACATTTAAGCTGACATTTAAAGGATTAGTAGGAATTATCTAGGAGTTAACTCTTCTGGAAAAATATGAAACCCACAAGGCCAAGAAAAGAAAGAGCCGTCCTCCTGGTTCCTCTGTCTTCTAGGATGATAGTGCAATAGAGAGATTCAACAGCTTTACACACAGTACATAGGAGAACCTTTATACTTAGGCACATCAATTAAAGTGAAAAGAATGTGTCTTAAATAAAAATATTTACAACAAAAACAATAAAAAAATCAGGAAACACAGAAATAGAGTACAGAAAAAAAACTCCAAATTAGACTGCCCCTTTTGAAAAAGAATAGATACAAGTAGATAAAGAAATACTAATTTTCTTGAAGCCTTGAAATACTATGTTTTAGTTCTTTCTTTCATTTTTAGTTTTCTTTCTAAGAATTGAACCATTTTTTTAATCTCCATGTATATTCACTTGAACTGGAACATAATGTCTTAAATAGTCTAACATATTCGACTTGAACAAAATCAAGATATCAGAATCTACCCAAACATCAGATTCCTCATTGGTAAAATAGAAGTAATAATAATAGCTACATCCTGAGGTTTTTGGAGACATAATGAGTTAACATTTTCCTTTTCATTTTTTATTAAATTTATTGGGGTGACATAGATTAATAAAATTGCATAGATTTCAAGTGTACGATTCAATAATACATCATCTGAATATTGCATTGTGTGTTCACCATTCGAAGTCAAATCTCCTTCTATCACCATATATTTGACCTCCTTTACCCTTATCTACCTCCTCCTTCCCCACTTTCCCTTTGGTAACCACTAAACTATTATCTGTGTTAAGAGTTTTTGTTTGTTTATCTTGTTCGTTTGTTGCTTTCAGTTTTATAGCCCACACATGAGTGAAATTATGTGGTTCTCAACTTTTTCTGTCTGAATTCTTTCACTTAGCATGATTATCTCAAGATCCATCCATGCTGTCACAAATGGCAGTATTACATCTTTTTGTATGGCTGAGTAATATTCCATTGTATATATGTACCACATCTTTATCCAATCATCTATCGAAGGGTGCTTTGGTTGTTTCATGTCTTGGCCATCGTGAATGATGCTGCAATAAACATTAGAGTGTGTGTATACACACACACACACACACACACACACACACACACACAATTGCCACATATATTTGATTCTATTTTTCTCTCTCACTCACTTGTCCACTCATTCACTCATTCCTAAACAAAGATTAATAGAACATCTGCTTTGTGCCAGGCCCAGAGCTGGGCACTGTGGATACAGAAGAGAAAATAATCAATTCCATTTGCTCTCATGGAACTTGGGGGCATTTAAGGAAGACCAAATGTCATCAAATCATTCTATGAATAGTTCTATTCTTTCTGTGATAGAATTATGATCGAAGAATGGAGGTGGGGTGGTATGAGAAAGCCTACCATAAGGTTCTAAATCTAGCAAACGGCCCAAGCATCTAAGGTTGTAGGGTACAAAGGGCAGTGAGCCAGAGAGATTAGCACTCCTTTATGAAAAATTTGTTGGCTGAGGGGACGGATTCGTGGGCCCAGGTGAGCAGCTTCAGACGCGCATTTGACAAGTTGTTCCACTTGCTCCCTTAAATGTCACAGAGCATTGAAAAGAGATTACCTGGATTTGAATGATAGTTGTTGTGTCCCAGCAATGTGATTGTGAAAGAAATAGAATAGCCTCAGTGCCATGGTGCAAGTTGGAATCAATCAACAGTAGAAGTCCTTACTCAACCTCTCAGAAGATTGGAGACTACCTCAGGAGCAAGACTGCAGCTTCAACCCCGCCCGCATTCTTATCCCTGTCAATCACAGCCATGCCTGATGGCACAGGGCACAGCTATGGCAGTCAGGCCCCTTGCTACACAATTTTGAGCTTGGGTTTGAGTTGGGCCTAGAAGAATCCTGGGGACAGCAACTCTAACAGGAACCATGCCAGTTTTTGCAACAGGATTTGCCTTAAAGCCTAGATAAGAAAACTTAAGCTTCAGAGCTATCAACGTATTTTTTTTCCCTACAGAAAATAGCCATTAAATATGGCGGTGAATTTGAAGATCAAGCTGAGGATATGCATATGAAGCCTAGGGCTGAGAACATAAGCCCTCAATGAATGACAGCTATCCTTTTCACGATCAGCGTCAACTGAGCCAGGTAAAGGAAAACGTGGTAGCATGAGGACGCTGGATATTTAATGCCTCCAGAGCACCTCTCTGTCAGGGGACATAGAATAGGGCTCAGAGTGGAAATGTACAAGAACCTACTTTTGCTTGTCTCATAGTTTTGCTTATCACAAACACCTAATATTCTAAATAGCCATTACTCAAAATCTAGTACATATTTTATTTATTCATTCAATTAATGAAGTGAGTACTTGCTATACGCCAGGCACTGGCCCAGGTATCAGGGATATACACACAAAGGAAACGAGTAAACACATGACCTCATATTTCTATATACCTTGAGAGTTTTCACAGTGCTGTCATATCCATGACTTCATTTGATCCTCATGACAATCAGATGAAATAGATACTATTCTTTTTATCTCCATTTTATAGATGAGGAAACTAACACACTCAAAGATTACTTGTTCTGAGAGTGGCAGAGCTGACATTTGGGCCTAGGCCTCCAGGCTGTGTTTTAGTGCTCCCTTCATTGCATGGATTCAACATGATCTACTTCTCTCTAACCTCCCTTTGCCAGTTTGGCACCCAGGGTTTTCTAGCCTGCCTTCTGCCTCTGCACTCCACCCTCCTCCCTCTCTTGCTCTAGATCTAGTCTACACTGCAACAGTCTAGTCAATCAGGCAGCAGTGATTTTCTAAGAGCTCAGTACTGTGACTTCATAGTAAATAGGTCCTAAAGGGCCACTTGGGCCTCAGTTACCTCAGTCACTCCAGACCAGCAAGGAGGGGCTGATCAACATTTTCTGAGGTGTTGCAGCTGTGCAGATGTGGTTGGACATTTATCTGGTACCCTCTATGGTGGTAGACTGGGTGAGTGCTTTCCTGTGTTCAGAGACCTGGGGCAGAGCAAGAAGAACTGGTGAAATAAGTTTTGGATGTCACGCCCCTCATCAGAAGTTTGACACTGGGCTCCCTAAGATCTGATGGCCTGTGTTCTCCTGTCGGTAATAGACTTACCCTGGAAATCTTACCACTGTATTCCTGAGACTTGGCCAGACTTCTAGATTGTTGCAATTTAAGTAACTTCTAGGAACACCTATTTACAGAGCACAAGAAGATTTAGGTCTGCTCTGAAATGGTATACTCCCATTGTGTGAACTTTCCCAGGATATAAAGCACACAGGATTTTGGATATGCTTTCTGAATATTAAGACATGTAAATAGCTTAATAAAGCAGTGTTTGTTTTGAAAATTGTTTGGATACCCTAGGATTAATGGTTATGTTCAACGTCTTTGGTGTTAAATGGACCTGTTTTCAAAAAATGACCCCATCTCTTCCAAGCCGTGCAGCCTTAGGCTTCTTACTTAGCCTCTCTGAGTGTCAGTTTCTATTAAATGTAGCAACCCACAGGATAGGTTTGAGGATTAACGGACTTGGTGTATGTAAAGCACCTGACATAATGCCAAGCACATTGGAATATTCCATAAATATACCTTTCAACTTCCTTTCGGCTGAGGAGCCAGAACAAGTCTAAAATTGCAGAGAGTAAAAACTGTAGGTGTTTTAAAATGCACTTTAAATATTTCCATGTATCTACAACAAGTGAAAAATAGGACAATAACAGACATATAAGAGGAACTCAGATTTAATTTAATGTACCTTATAAAGAACTGTAGGAAGAAATAATAACATATGGTAGTTATCGAACATTTATATGTCAAAAACCATTCTCAAGACTTTACAAGGATTGTCTCCTTTAATTTTCATAATAACATTTGCGCTAGAAGCAATTACAAACTCCATTTATATTTACAAATGTGGAAACCGAGGCACAGGAGGATTGAGAATCTAAAAACTAAGTGGCAGATGCAGAATTTGAACCTAGTTGGTTGTGCTGCAGAGCCTGTGTACTTCATCACTATTACCCCATCTTTCTTGTTTTGCGAAACATGAAAATACTTCTTGTAGAAAAGTCAGATTTTATTTTCCCCTCTACCTATTCCTTCTCCACCCCTACTCCTCTTTTAATCTCATGGACACTTAATGTAGCAACCCTTTTCTTTAAATATCAGGAAGAAATAGCCTAGCTTAATCCAACATTTTAATAATTCATATGAATGAGTTTAATTTTATCATTTTATTGAAAATAGAACATATATACAGAAATATGCATAAAGCATGTATGTACATTTTAACAAATAGTTAGGAAAAAAAAACACCTATGTAACCAATGATGGAGATCAGAAATAAAACACTGGGACACCACAAAAGCCCTATGTAGGTCTCTTTTCGATCAAAACTCCCCCTTCATGCCCAGGGTAACTACTATCTTGACTTTTATGGTAATAGTTCCTTGCTTTTAGTTTTATCATCTCTGTATGCATGTCTGAACAATGTAATTTAGTCTCACCTATGTTCGAGCTTTATATAAATGGATCCACATCATAGGTATTCTTTTTAAAGAACATCTTTATTGTGATATAGTGCACATCCATAAAATTCATCCTTTTAAGGTGTACAATTCAGAGGTTTTAGAAATATATTGAAATATATTCTGATTTCTACTATTATCATTACAATCAATTTTAGAATATTTTCATCACCTCAAAAAGAAACCTTGTACCCAACTAGCAGTCATCCCCTTTTCCTGAGCCCCTGGCAACCATTAATCTACTTTCTGTCTCTATGGATTTGACTATTCTAAACATTTCATATAAACAGAAGCATTCAATATGTGGTCTTTCATGACTGGTTTATTTCATGTAGCATGTTTCCAAGATTCATCCATGTTGTAGGACAAATCAGGTTCATTCTTTTTATCCATCCATCGGTTGATGGACATCTGGGTTGTTTTCACTTTTTGATGCTATGAACATTTGTGTACAAGTTTTTTTTTTTGTATAGATGTATGTTTTCATTTCTCTTGTGTATTCACCTAGGAGTGGAATTGTTGCATGATATGGTAATTCTGTATTTAATCTTTTGAGGAAATTCAAGACTGTTTTCCAAAGCAGCTGTATCATTTTCTGTTCTCACCAGCAATATTCGAGGATTCCAATTCTCCATATCCTTGCCAACATGTTTTATTGTTTGTTTTTATTATAGATATCTTAGTAGGTATAAAGTAGTATCAATTATACAACAACAAAATGGACAATATGGAAGAGATGGACACATTCCTAGAAACATACAATCTCCTAAGACTGAGTCAAGAAGAAACAGAAAATCTGAACTGACTGATTACCACCAATGAAATAGAATCAGTAATCAAAAACCTCCCCAAAACCAAAAGTCCTGAACCATATGGCTTCATAGGTAAATTTTACCAAACATTCAAAGAAGAATTATCACCTATTCTTTTCAAACTACTCTAAAAAATTCAAGAAGAGGGAAGGCTCCCTAACTCTTTTTATGAGGCCACCATTACCTTGATTCCAGAACCAGGCAAAGACATTACAAAAATAAAAAACAAAAAAACTACAGGCTGATATCTCTTATGAACGTTGATGCAAAAATCAACAAAATATTGGCAAACTGAATTCAGCAATATATTAAAAATATCATGCACCATGATCAAGTTGGATTTATTCCTGGGATGCAAGTTTGGTACAATATCCGCAAATCAATTAATGTGATAGACCACATTAACAAATTGAAAGATAAAAACCATATGATCATATCAATAGATGCAGAAAAAGTGTTCGACAAAATCCAGCATCTATGTATGATAAAACCTCTCAGCAAAGTGGGAATAGAGGCAACATACCTCAACATAATAAAGACCATATATGACAAATCTACAGCTAACATCATACTCAATGGGGAAAAGCTAAAAGTGTTTTCCTTAAGATCAGGAACAAGACAAGGATGCCCACTTTCACCACTACTCTTCAACATTGTATTACAAGTCTTAGCCACAGCAATAAGACAAGAAAGAGAAATAAAGAGCATCCAAATTGGAAAGGAAGAAGTAAAACTCTTGTTATTTGCCAATGACACGATACTATATATAGAGGACTCTAAAGTTTACACCAAAAGTTTGTTAGAACTGATGAATGAATTCAGTAAAGTAACAGGTTACAAATAAATATTCAGAGGTCAGTAGCATTTTTATACACCAGTAATGAATTTTCAGAAAGAGAAATTAAGAGAACAATCCCATTTACAATTGCGTCAAAAACTATAAAATACCTGGGAATCAAATTAATCAAGAAGATAGAAGATCTGCTTTCAGAAAATTTTAAGTCGTTGAAAAAAAGAAATTGAATAAACGGAAGCATATACTGTGCTCATGGGTAGGAAGAATCATCATCATTAAAATGGCCATACTACCCAAAGCAATCTCTAGATTTAATGCAATCCCTATCAAAATACCAATGGCATTTTTTCAGAGAGCAAATGATCCTAAAATTTATATGGAACCATAAAAAACCTCGAATAGCCACAGCAATCTTGAAAAGAACAAAGTTGGAAGTATCACACTACCTGATATCAAACTATACTACAAGGCTACAGTAATCAAAACAGCATAGTACTGGCATAAAATCAGATACATTGATCAATGGAACAGAATAGAGAGTCCAGAAATAAATCCATGCCTATACGCTCACTTAATATATAACAAAAGAGGCAAGAATATACACTGGGGTAAAGACAGTCTCTCCAACAAATTGTATTGGGAAAACTGGACAGACATGTAAAAAAAAAGAAGCTGGATTATCTTCTTACGCAGTATAACAGAATAGACTCAAAATAGATTAAAGATTTAAATGTAAGACCCGAAACCATAAAACTTCTAGAAGAAAATATAGGCAAGGGAAACAAAAGAAAAAATAAACAAATGGGATTACATCAAACTAAAAAGATTTGGTACAGCAAAAGAAGCCATCAACAAAACAAAAAGACAATTGACTGTTTAGGAGAAGATATTCACTAATGATACATCTGAGAAGGGGTTAATATCCAAAATCTATAAAGAACTTACACAACTCAACAACAAAAAACAAACAATCTAATTAAAAAATGGGCAGAAGACCTTAACAGATACTTCTCCAGAGAGGAAATACAGATGGCTAACAGACATATGAAAAGATGCTCAAGATCACTAATTATCAGAGAAATGCAAATTAAAACCACAATGAAATATCACCTCACACCTGTCAGAATGGCTATTTCAATAAATCAAAAAACAACAAGTGTTGACGTGGATGCGGAGAAAAGGGAACCCTCATACATTGTTGGCAGGATTGCAATTGGTACAGCCACTATGGAAAACAGTCTAGAGGTTTCTCAGAAAATTAAAAATGGATATATCTTTCAACTCAGCAATTGCACTTCTGGGTATTTATCCAAAGAAAACCAAAACAATAATTCGTAAAGATCTATGCACTCCAATACTCATGGCAGCACAATTTACAATAGCCAATATAGAAGCAACCTAAATGACTATCAACAGATGACTGGATAAAGAAATTATGGTTTATATATACAAGGGAATATTACTCAGCCATTAGAAAAATGAAATCCTACCATTTGCAACGACATGGATGGACCTAGAGGTTATTATGCTGAGTGAAATAAATAAGTCAGAGAAAGATAAATACCATTTGATTTCACTTATATGCAGAATCTAAGGAACAAAAAGAACAAACTAATTGAAAACAGACTCACAAATATAGTGGACAATTTGGTGACGGACAGAAGGGAGGAGGTTTGGAGGACTGGGAGAATGGGGTGAAGGGTTGAAGAAGTACAAGCTAGTAGTTGATAGTTGATCATGGGGATGGGGAGCACAGCAGAGGGTTGCAGTTAGCATTAATATGATGGCTAGGTGGAGTGCCAGGGGAGGGTGGGAGCAATTGGAAGGATCGTTTTATGAACTATATAGATGTCTAAACAATGTACTGTATACTTGAAACTAATTTAAATAAATATGTTTTTTTAAAAAAAGGCTGGCAAACAGTAAATACTGATAAGGGTTTGCTATTGTGATATGAGATCATTAAATATCTTTATTGTTTAAACTACCAAACTAAATAAATAAAAAAAAAAGTAGTATCTCATTGTGGTTTTAATTCGCATTTCTCTGATGGTTAATGATGTTGAGCATCTTTTCGTGTGTTTATTGTCCATTTGGCATATCTTCCCTAGATAAATCTCTATTCAGATCCTTTGCTCATTCTTAAATTGGGTTATTTGTCTTTTTATTATTGAGTTATAACATACTTTATGTATTCTATATACAATCTCATCAGATTTATGATTGCACATATTTTCTTTCATTCTGTGGATTGTCTTTTTCTTTGCAGTGTTCTTTAATGCACAAAAGTTTTAAACTTTGATGAAGTCTAATTTATCTGTTTGTTGTTGTTGTTGCTGTTGCTTGTACTTTAGTGTCATTGAAGGCTTTGCCTAACTCAAGGTCACAAATATTTATTTCTATGATTTCTTCTAACAATTTTATAATCTTAGCTCTTATATATAAGTCTATGATTGATTTTGTGTTAATTTTTGTACATGGTATGAGATAGGGGGTCCAAAGTGATTATTTTGCATGTGGATATATAATAGTCCCTACAACATTTGTTAAATAGACTATTCCTTTCCCCCATTGAATGGTCTTGTCACCTTTGTAGGAAATCAATGACCATAATGTGTGGGTTTATTTCTGGACTCTTAATTCTATTCTATACTGATCTTTATATCTATTCTCATGCCAGTACCACACAGTCTTGATTCTTTAGCCTTTTCTAAGTTTTGAAATTAGAAAATGTGAATCTTCAAACTTTGTTCTTCTTTTTCAAGATTGTTTTGGCTATTCTGGGTCCCCTGCATTTCTACATGAATTTTTATCTCAGCTTTTCAATTTTTACCAAGAAGCTAACTGGATTATGATAGGGATTACAGTGAAGTCATAAGATCAATCTACAGATCACCATTTTAGGAATATTAAGTCTTCCAAACAAGGAAGATGAAACATCTTTCCATTTATTTAGATCTTTAATTTCTTTCAACAATGTTTTGTGGTTTTTAGAACAGGAGTCTTGCCCTTCTTTTCAAAAATTTATTCATAAATATTCTACTTTGTGATGCTTTTGTAAACTGAATTTTTGTAATTTCATTTTTGGATTTTTCATTGCTAGTGTATAGAAATACAACTGGAGTTGTATATATCAATCTTATAAACATGCTGAACTAATTTATTCATTCTAGTAGTTTTTTTAGTGATTTCCTTAGGATTTTCTATATACGAAATCATGTCATCTACAAATAGAGATAATTTTACATTTTTCTTTCCAATCTGGATGTTGTTTATTTGTTTTTCTTGCCTAGTTTTTCTGTCTGGAGTCCCAATTATAATGTTGAGTAGAAAAGTCAAGAAAGAACATTATTTTTTGTTGTTAATTTTTATATTTTTATTTTTGTCAATTATAGTTGACATACAGTATTATATTAATTTCAAGTGTATAACACACTGATTAGACATTTATGAAACTTATGAAGTGATCACCCTGATAAATCCAATAACCATCTAACACCATACATAGTTATGAAAATATTATTGACTATATTCCCTATGCTATACTTTACACCCCCGTGACTCTTTTATAACTACCAATTTGTGCTTCTTAATCTCTTTCTCTTTGTCACCCAACTCTCAACTTCCTTCCATCTGGCAACCATCAAAGTGTTCTCTGTATCTAGTAGTTTGTTTCTGTTTTGTTTATTTTGTACTTTAGATTCCACATATAAATGAAATAATATGGCTTTTATTTTTGTCTGACTTACTCCACTCAGTACAATACACGCTAGGTCCATCATGAAATATCTTTTTCCATCCCTTTACTTTCTGTCTGTGTGTGTCTTTTAATCTGAAATGAGACTCTTGTAGGCGGCATATGTAAGGGTTTCATTTTCTTATCCATTCAGCCACCTCATCTTTTGACTGGAGCATTTAACTCTTTTTCATTTGAAGAACTAGTTGGTAGATATGTAGTTATTGCCATTTTATTATTCGTATTTTTGATACATAAGTTTTCTTCTTCTTAAAGAAGTCTCTCATATATTTCCTGTAATGCTGGTTTGTTGGTGATGAACTACCTTAGCTTTTTATTGTCTGGGAAGCTCTTTACCTGTCCTTTGATTCTAACTGATAGCTTTGCTGGGTAGAGTAATCTTGGTTGTAGGTCCTGGGTTTTCATCACTTTGAATATTTCCTGACAATCTCTTCTGACCTGCAAAGTTTCTGTTGAGAAATCAGCTGGTAGTCTTCCGGGAGTTCTCTTGTAGGTAACTAATTGCTTTTCTCTTGCTGCTTTTAAGATTCTCTCTTTGAATTTAACCTTTGATATTTTAATTATGATGTGTCTTGGTGTGGACCTCTTTGGGTTCATCTTGTTTGGGGCTCTCTGAACTTCCTGAGTTTGTATGTCTGTTTCCTTCACCAGGTGAGGGAAGTTTTCCATCATTATTTCTTCAAATAGGTTTTTATTTCCTTGCTCTCTCTCTCTCTTCTCCTTCTGGTATCCCTATGATGCGAATCTTGTTATGCTTGACATTGCTCCAGAGACCCCTTAAATTATCCTCATTTTTTGGATTCATTTTTCTTGTTGCTGTTCTGATTGAGTGTTTTTTGTAAGCTTATCTTCTAAATTGCCAATTAGATCCTCTGCTTCATCTAATCTACTGTTGATTCCCTGTAATATATTCTTCATTTCACTTATTGTGTTCTTCATTTCCAAATGGTTCCCTCTTATGTTTTCTCTCTCCATTTTTATGCTTTCCATCTTTGATAAAGTTTTCACTGAGTTCATCTACTCTTCCCCTAAGTTCATTGAGCATCCTTATAAGCAGTGTTTTGAACTCTGCATTTGGTAGATTGCTTGTCTCCATTTTGCGGAGTTCCTTTTCTGGAGCTTTGTTCTGTTCTTTCATGTGGGACATGTTTCTTTGTCTTCCCATTTTGGCTGCCTACTTCTGTTTGTTTCTACATATTAGGTAAGGCTGCTATGTCTCCCAGTCTTAGTAGAGTGGCCTTATGTAGTAGGTGTCCTGTGGGGTCCAGTGGTGCAATCTTCCCTGGTCACCTAAACAGGGTGCTCCAGGCGTTTTCCTTATATAGGTTGTATGTGCTCTCCTGTCGTAGTTGAGCCTTGGTTGCTGTTTGCATGTCAATGGGAGGAATTAACTCTTGGACTGATTGGTTGTGAGGACTGGACAGTGAGGGGCTGACTCAACTGAACCGGATTCACTTTCGCAGGGCTCTAGTGCATGCTTAGTCTGCTCTTTGGGCATGTCATCCTTGGATGCAGTCCCAGGTGTTGCTCCCATTTAGTCTAAAGCCAGCCTCCTGGGAGAGGTGCCACTGCAGGACAAGTTCAGTTGCAGCCTGTGCCCCGCCTTGGACCATCTGGCAAGAGTCACCAAACAATCTGCAAATGGCTGCCACTCACACTAGGCTTAGAAGTGTTTCAAGAGGCCAAGTCATGAATTAAGGCCCGCTGCCTAGTGCCAGGCTTGGGCTGCTCAGCAAGAGGTACAGTGCACACCGAGGCTAGACGATTGGGTTTTGAGAAACTTTAGGAGATTTTAGGAAAGTCTGCAGCATGAGCCAAGGCAGTCATTTGTATGGAAAAGCCACCGGAAGTATCTTGTGAGGGCCTGCAAATTGGGTGGGGCGTGTCTCAGGGAATCACCAGGGTAGGGTGACCAGTGTTAGCCATGTTGATGGAGACTCAGATATGGCGGCTCCCTTTGTCCACATGTTGGGAAAGGGGAGGGCTCAACAAAGAAACCATGGATTCTGCTAGCACTTCTGTCTGGAAGAAAGCTGCCTCTACAGCCCTCGCCTTGAAGCCAGAATACTCAGTTCCTCCCCATGTGTCCTTGGTGACTTTCAAGCTGCTGCCCAAGCACTGGAGCTCAGAATGAATGAGTTTGTCAGCAAGTAAGTCTGCATGTGGGCCCCTTAAACACCTATAACTCCATTTACATTTGTCTCAATCAGCCACAACCTCTGCTGGTTTTCACAGCCAGAAATAGTGGGGACTTCTCTTTCTATCACTGGAGCCCTGGGCTGGGGAGCCTGGTGTGGGGCTGGGCCCCTTGCTTCTCCGGGGGAATGCCCACAGCTGAGATATCCCTCCCAAGTTTTAACCACCACACGCAGGTGTGGGACCAGTCTGTTTTGCATTTTCACCCTTCCTACCAGTCTCGAGGTGACCTCTTCTCTATGTCCTTAGTTGTAGGACTTCTGTTCAGCTAGACTACAGATGACTCTCAATGATGGTCATTCTGTAGCTTAGTTGTAATTTTGATGTGGTTGTGAGAGGAGTCAAGCACAATATTTACGTACTCTGCTATCTTCACTCATTTTCAGCTACACATATTTGTTAATTCCACTATCATTTTTCTTTGACCCATCAGTTGTTTCACAGAATGTGTCTTGGTTTTGAAACATACAGAAATTTTGTAGTTATTTTTAGTTATTGATTTGTAACTTATTTGCATTATGATCAGATTTCAATTTTTAAAAATGTGTCTTGACTTGCTTTTAGCGTAGTATATGGTCAAATTTTATAAACATTCTGTATGCATGTTATATAGTTATTTGTTGCAGTGTTCTATACATTTGCTATTAGCTCAAGTTATTAATTATATTGTTCAAAAATTCTGTATCCTTACAAACATTTTTTTGTCTCCTTGATCAACTGCTAAGAGAGACATGGTAAGACCTCCCACTCTGATTATATATTTGTCTATTTCTTCTTTTGGTAAATTAATTTTCCTTTATATATTTCAAGATAATGTTATAAATACAGAGACATTACTGCTGAATTGAACCTTTTATCATTATGAAATAACCGTCTATATTTCTAATAATGCCCTTTGATTTTAAGTGTATTTTGTCTGCTATGAATATAGCTATACAAGTTTTCTATCACTTATATATTATGTTTTATCTCTCTCCATCTTTATACTGTCAAGTTATTAGTATCATTGCTTTTTAGATTCATCTCTTAAAAAGTATAGGGGGGTATTTCTTAATTCCATTTGACATTTTTTTTTAATTTGAGTGTTTAACTCATAAACATTTAATAAAATTATTGATATATTTGGGTTTCAAGCTACCATTTTATTTTGTGCTTGTATTGGTCCCACCTATGTTTCTTTCACTTCTTTTTTGACTTTTTTTTTAACCCATTTCCCATTTGCCCGAGAATACTCACCAGCAGTGCTTGCAGCTGCAGCATTTACCCTGAGATAACTTGCAGATTGCAGTCCTAACCTTATGCCCAAAGTTTGCCATGAAATATCTTGCTGTTATTATTTTCACATTGCTCTGCTATATGGATAGCCTTTGGAAACAAATGACGTCACTTGATTTGGAGCATTCTATTTTTAGTAGTGGTGTTTCCATTTACACAATACAGTAATTCCCAATTGCTGAAGCTGTCAAATCCTAGAAACTGTAGCATTCCTACATGATGTAAACATCATTCTCAAACAGTTGTTAGTCTAAGATTCATTTGATGAATCCAATTTATGTATACATTTCTGTTACGTTAGGATTAGAAACATGTTCTATTTAGAAATAACTCCATGGACAGTTTTTATATTTTATTTTCATAAAGAAAAACTAGTCAGATTTGCTTCAGCCTCAAAGAGTGTGTTTATGTAAAATTAAATTAACACTGGCAGTGAGCTGTAGTTTTTTTTTTCCCTAAACAAGAAATGAGTTAATTGAAAAATTTTTTAAATTATTCAATTATTTTCCTTCTCTACTAGCTTAGAAGTTTACGTCCTATTGCTCTTATTTTAATAGCTACATCCTATTAATTCATACATATTGATTTACCTTATCAAAATATAAATTTCATAAATACCTAAATCAATTCCAATATGATACAAGGCCCTTAGAAAAATTTAACTCCTTTTATGCCCTTCCTGACGTCTTTTCTTATTGTACAGTACTTGAAGTTTATTTTTAAAAAAATAGAATAGATGTTTTTATGGTTCTTTCTTCCATCAAATTTCACTTACATTGCTCATGTACTATTACCTTTCTTGCTCTTCATTCTTTCCAGCATTTTGTTCTTCTAAGATCATTTCTTCCTGAAGTACATCCTTTAGAATTTCCATTAGTTGTCTCCTGGTGACAAACTCTCTTAGTATTTGTTTGTCTAAAAATATCTTTATTTTAACCTCTTGTTGAATATTTTCATGAAAGATGCCACCCTTGGGGTCCCAGCTTAGTGTGAGTAGGGTCATCCATAAGCATCCCCGTCTGGGCTTTGACTTCCAAAGAACCAAAGCCCTAGAATGAAGTGCCTGCATGCCTTCAGCTCCTCCAGTGGGAGAACAATGTCTGTCTTAACAGGGTTGCTGGAGATAATTAAATGAGATAACCGATAGAAAATTCTTGGCACAGAGAAGGAAGGCAGCCAAAGCTAGCTCTTTTTCTTTCAACCGAAAGCTTTAGTTCTTAGCCTCCAGGTTTTTAAAGTTTATGCTTTTACAATTGGAGAATAAAATGTGGCCTCCTTAGAGCTACCAAAGCCTGAATCTTTGCAATCAGAAGTGTTCACCAAAACTCCAAAACATGAGGCCAAAGATAAGGGATGCTCCTCCCAGCTCTGCATGAAAAGACCTTCTTTGTTCTAATGACCCAACCCAGCCATCTGATATACAATCCATTTCCTTTTGACATTTTTGTCAGAACTCTAATGTCTAGTCTTTGTCTTTTTCAATACCATCAGGTCCAACTGCAGATCACCTGATTTGATGGTGAAGCCATATAAATTCAGAACAAGAGTCTGCTTAGAAGCCAGAGTCAGATGTCATAGTACTGGGGAGATGAAGGAAGAGTCCGGAGGTAACCCATAAGCTACTGGCAGCATTGTCCTCGACTCTGCAAGGTGACCAGCCTGCCTTCTCTCTACTTCCACCACTCTCCACCCTCCACCATCTCCTCACTCTTCCATCTACAATCTTGAGATGGAAGGTGCTTCATCTCCAAGTTTGGATTATCTACTCTAAGGATATCTAAGTATTGGAATTAGAAATAAGAAATCAGAAAGGAGTAGGCGAAGTACCTTGGCAGGCTAAAGATGAACCCAGCCAAAGGGCATTAGATTGTTCACTTGCTTCCAAGCATCAGCAGTCAGGAATATGCAATAACAACTCTGCACTTGGACAGTACACTTGTGCAGTGCATGACAGTACCCTCTAACCCTAAAAGCCCCACAGGAACTTCCTAGCCAACTCCATACAAGGGAAAGAAGACATGCTTTCCCAGAACCAGAAGGAAGGGAAAATTGAGTGTTATGGTTTGGATTGTGTTCCTCCAAAGTTCATCCGTGGAAGCCCTAACCCTCAGTACCTCAGAATGTGACTATATTTGAGGGCAGAGTCTTTAAAGAGGTGACTAAGTGAAAATGAGGCCATTAGGGTGGGTCCTAATACAATCTGACTGGGATCCGTATAAGAAGAGGAAATTTGGACGTCAGGAGTGGGCACAAAGAGGGATGACCCTGTGAAGAGGCAGTAAGAGGGTGGCCATCTGCAAGCCAAGGAGAGAAGCCTCAGGAGAAATCAAATCTGTGGGAACCTTGAATTGGACTTCTAGCCTCCAGAACTCTGAGCAAATGAATTCCTGTTGTTTAAGTTCCCAAGTCTGTGGTACTTTGTCATGTCAGCTCGAGGTGACATGGAACCAGACTTCATGGCACATTCAGTTCAGACAGCTCTGCATGCTATTTTCATGGACATACTTCTTCTCTGGGGCCAGTGAAGCCAAGTCCAACACAGGTGAAGTGCCTTCAAGAGCTTACAGAAAAACCACCTATTATACCCATCTTTGAGTCAGAAAATGGAGAGCTATGTCACAACAGGGAGCTGTGGTTCAGTGCTTTAGTCAAACGTGTCTCATTTCTCACACTCCTTCCTCAAGTACAAATTGAAGGAGGAAGGTATTAATGAAGAAAGATTATGGGGGGGGGTGGTTTTTAACTATTACTGGGCCGCCGACCCATTTAAAACTCCACAAAGCTATGGATTCAGAAAAATAGAGAGTCTATATTGGTTTTCTATGGCTGCAGTAATAAATTACCACAAACTTGGTGGCTGAAAACAAGATAAATTTATTTTCTCATAAGTTTTGGAGGCCAGAAGTTCAGGATCGGTTTCTCTGGGCTGAATTCAAGCTGTGGACAGGGCTGTACTCTGTTCCTTGCAGTTTCTGGTAGCTGTCAGCATTCCTTAGCATGTGGATGCATTACTCCAATCTTTGCCTTTGTCTTTACAGCACTTCTCTTTTTTCTGTGTGTATCAGAACACTTATAAGGACACTTATGATTGGATTTAGGGACCACTCAGATAATCCAGGATAATCTCCCCAGTCAAGATCCTTAATTTAATCATATCTGCAAAGACAGGTTCCAGAGATTAGAATTTGATATATTTGGGTAGCCACTATTTAACCTCTAAAAGAATCCAAGCTTTTTTCATACAATTTCAGGAAGATCATGGACCTAGGTAAGAACATCTGCTCTGGAGATGCTTTTCATCAAAGGTATGTGGTAAATAGATACACTGAAAGCAGGTCCATTTGCTCATTCACCATCTTCTCTGTACCTCAGAATCAACCACAGTGCTGGTTAAAAATCCAAATTCCAAACTCCAAAATCACATCCCCAGCCCTATTCCTAAATCAGAATCTCTCGGAGTCCAAACCCAGGATTCTACATTTCTAACAAGCTCCCCAAAATAATTCTGATGTGGCCAGCCTTGCACCCATACTTTAATGAATAATTGATTAACAGTCTGGATGCCTAAGTCCTCTCACTGTTAAATGGACATACTGCCACCTCCTTCACAGTAAAAGAGATGTCTGTGCAAGCTTATTTGCACAAAGAAAGCGATTATATTCTTTTTTTTTCTCCCTTATTCCTATACAAAGGTGAAGTACTTTTATTGTTTATTTGCTTTCTGTCCCACCTCATGCTTAATGCACCTGGCCTCGAGGCGCAGTCTTGATACAAGGAAGAAAGGGAAGAGCCGCAAACTCTTGCAGTTGGTGCAACCGAGATGCACTTGACGCTTCGCGGACCTGAGCTTCCTCCGCCCCTTCCATAGCCCCCGCCTTGGGGATAATTTGCATGGAGCCGGAGGCTAGCGGAGAGCCCGCCCGCCCGCCTCGCTGATTGGCTGAGCTGGCCAGTGCGTCAAGCTCTTTTGTCTCAGAGGATCAAAGCAACCACGGCTGCCTTGGGAACCGTGCTGCCTAGACTCCGCTCTCCCTCGCTGGGCAGACTTGCTGAGCAGCTCAGTCTGGCAGCCCCCAGTTGCTTAGCGGCCAGGGAGGCTCCCGTCCTTTTCTCTTGCAGGGCTGAGGAGACCGAAGGAGGCATCCGCAGCTGTCACACCGAAAGGTCTGCAACGCACAGGCTGAGCACAGGTAAAGAAAGGGAGTGCGATTGCCCAGCTCGGAGACACGAGGGGAAGCCCCACCAGTACTCGGCGGCTTCCTGCTTGGAAAATCGAGAACTGTGAGGCAGGGCAAGGAGCACTCCCAAGGCCCGGCTACGCTGAGGGAGGAGGTGGGGTGCCACTGGATGCTGCCCAATGGGTAGGATTTGCCTGGATTGAAAAGGGGGCGTTTTCAGGGGGCGGGGTGAAGGAGAGAATCTCAGGCTGTCTGTCTTGAACCCTCTTTGCATCTCCTCATCTCTTACTGGGGAGGAATATGTGGGTGTGCGCGTCCAACTCCTATTCCCTTTCTCGGTGGCAGGCCATCAAAACCGAATGTGAACTTGAATTCTGTGTGGCTGATTGCAGAGCTGGTAGGCTGACGGTTTCCTGGGGGAAATGTAATGGGGCGAGGGTCGCTTTAGCTTGTATTCAGAAGGTGGGAGAGGGAATTTTCCGCCTGCCTACCGCGCAAGCAGCGAGAGGTGGGGGTTCGGGGGTGAGGTGGGGAGGGAGGGAGAGGGATAAGGCTGCTTCTGACCTTTCGTCTCCTTGCCCTGACCTCCGCGGCGGCGCAATCTTGATGCCTTGAGGTCCCAGATCACCGATCCCCGGTGGACAGAGATCAGCTGTACTCCGGAGACAGTTTTCTCACGGAGGCCACCAGTTGCAGAAGCTGGAATAAAATAAAGGCACGCGCTTGTTCCAGAGCTCATGTAAGAATCTGAGAGATAAGTGGGGAGACACTTTGAGAAGGGGGCGTGGTTGAGGCCTGAGACCATGTGGTTAATGAGATCGCACTTATTCCCACAAATATGTGACTGTGCTCTATTTTGAGAGCCCAACATCAACTTTATACACTATTATACTTAGAATTAGAAGCAACAGTTGCCATCCCTCTTGAAGGACTGGCGGGAGGGATGGATGTGGCTGTCGAAAGCTCCCTGCTAACACGGAGGCACCGGCTAGCTCCGTGAGGTGGTAATTGCCAGTCTCCTGGAGGATATTTTTAGGGCAGTGGGCAGATATAAAATATACTGAAGGATATTCGGGAAGGGAGAGAAAACAAGTGCAGCTTCGTTACCCACCCTCCTTAAAAAAAAAAAAAAACCTTCTGTTATTTTTTTTTTCTTTTTTACAGTCGCTACTGAGATAGGAGGAAGGCAGAGAGCCCTCCTGCACGCCTGCAGATTAGGCTTTTCCAAAAAGCCTGACCATCTCATTATATTCAGATACCCGATCATCGTAGGTCATGGCTAGCATTATTGCACGCGTGGGTAACAGCCGGCGGCAGAACTCACCCTTGCCGCCATGGGCCCATTCTATGCTGAGGTCCCTGGGGAGGAGTCTTGGTCCTTTGATAGCCAACATGGCAGAGAGAAACATGAAGTTGTTCTCCGGGAGGATGGTGCCCGCCCAGGGGGAAGAAACCTTTGAAAACTGGCTGATTCAAGTCAATGGGGTCCTGCCAAATTGGAATATGTCGGAGGAGGAAAAGCTCAAGCGCTTGCTGAAAACCCTTAGGGGCCCCGCCCGGGAGGTCATGCGTTTGCTCCAGGCGGCCAACCCCAACCTAAGTGTGGCAGATTTCTTGCACGCAATGAAATTGGTGTTTGGGGAGTCTGAAAGCAGTGTGACTGCTCATGGTAAATTTTTTAACACCCTGCAGGCACAAGGAGAGAAAGCCTCCCTTTACGTGATCCGTTTAGAGGTGCAGCTCCAGAACGCTGTTCAGGCAGGGATTATAGCTGAGAAAGATGCAAATCAGACTCGCCTGCACCAGCTCCTTTTAGGGGCTGAGCTGAATGGAGGCCTGCGCTACAGGCTGAAGCATCTTCTCAGGATGTATGCAAATGAACAGGAGCGTCTTCCCAATTTCCTGGAGTTAATCAGAATGATAAGGGAGGAAGAGGATTGGGATGACACTTTTATTAAATGGAAGCGGGCCAAAAGATCTGAGTCAATGGTGGAGAGGGCAACCAGCCCAGTGGCATTTCAGGGCTCCCTACCAATAGTGATCAGCAGTGCTGATTGCAACGTGATAGAGATAGATGATACTCTCAATGACTCAGATGAGGATGTGATTCTGGTGGAGGCTCAGGACCCTCCACTTTCATTCTCGGGTTCTCCCCCCAGACACAGGGCCAGACCTCGGGATCCAGTACTAGTCATTGATTCCCCCCACAGTTCCCAGGCTCAACCTCCTTCCACCAGTGGGGGTTCTGGCTATAAGAATGATGGTCCTGGGGATATGCGTAGAGCCAGGAAGAGAAAATACACAATCCGCTGTTCACATTGTGGTGAGGTGGGCCACTCAAAGGAAACCTGCGACAATGAAAGCAACAAGGCCCAGGTGTTTGAGAATCTGATCGTCACCCTGCAGGAGCTGACACATACTGAGGAAGAGGGGTCAAGAGAGGCCTCTGATGAACCCAATGACAGTGAGGTGCTAGCCCCCAGCCTCAAATAAACCTTAAGCTATATTCAGAGTCCAGCGACGGGAAAGCTGGATGGGGTGGGGGTTGGTGCTTCTAATTGCATGACTTAATCCACAAAGCGGCTTTCTTTCAGGGTGGAGGAAAAAGGGTCTTGGATACCAGCACAGTGGAGGGAGATGGCCTGACCTCTGTCCCTGCTCCCCCACCCCCACCCCTGCTGCCTAAGGGTCTGTTTCCTGTGTGTGCCCATTTCCTTGTCGACTTTATTCTCTTTGTGAAAGTGGTATATTTCATTGTTAAATCTTCAAACAATAAAGTACAAAAAAGTAAAGTACAAGTTATCCCAAACTCTCTACCCTTATATAACCATTGTCAACCCTTTGGTGAATGTCCTTCTAGATATTTCCCTATACTTATATACCCAGACAGATATATGTACAAAGAAAAGTGATCAAATATAAGTGCTGTTCTATAGTCTGTATTTTTTCACTAAACAACATATGTTGTAGGCTTCTTTCTATGTCAATAAATATATAACAGCATCTATTTTAATGTCTTTGTGGTATTTTAAGAAGTAAATGAAAAGGGAATAAGAGAAATATAGTAAAAAGCTATAAAGGGGTGAGGTTGTATCTCAGGGTGGGGTTTTTAGCAACCTCATTTGGCAGATGAGGAAAAGGGAAGAAGAATGAGCTGAAATATTCCCCAAAGGTAAATGGACAGAGCCCCTTACTACAACTGACCTGTCCCTTATGTCATAGAGCCAAACTATGACACCCACTAGTTGACAATGCCCCAACGCTTTCTTCTCTAATGTATCCAGAGGAGTCTGATGTCTAGGGAGTCTGGTGCTGAGGTTACAGCTCAAAATAGGGGATTCCAGGAGCTCTATTCCCGGTCTATTTGGAGAGGAGTAGCTCTCTCTCCTCTGGGTGGATTTCTTAGATTGTTGCCAGGAATCTCTCTTGTGGGTTGAAACTGCCCTCTCCCCACTCCTCAGTTAAGGAAAGGAGAGTCTCAGCTGATGGTTCCAGAGCCTGACCCCGTAAGCCCTGAAGCTACATGCTGGAGGCCACAGGCAGCCCAGGACTCCAAGTCAACCCCACCCCAACCTGAGAATTGAGACTAGCTGGGGAGGGATGAAAAGCAGCCTAGTGGCCAGGACACATGAAGGAACATAGGGATTAGAAAGCCAGAGAGCCCTATACACCATTTTTCAGAGTGGAGGGCATTTATGGGAGAGGGAGGAAGAAAAGGACCTTCTTAGGAACCTTCCCTGTCCCCTCTCCTGAACTCATATTGGAGGGTGATAAAAAAAGAGGACATGTGTGACCTAAGGATCTGTGGGTTCCTATGTCTCTTGTAGGTCCAAAGTCCCTATCTCTGTGAGGACAAGGCTGGGGGCATGAGAGTGATTGCATTTAAGGCAGGGAGTGGGGAGTGAATTGAATATGCAGACTGGAGGACTTGAAGGAGTTTGTCATACAGGAAATTGCTGCTTCACAGAGCTGAGAGGACAGAGTGTGCAGCAGTGGGGAGATAGTGCATCAGAGGAGAAACACAGAACTGTGTGGGTAAGGGGAAAGCAAATGATGACCTGGTAGACTCACATGAAGTTTGACAGAGACAGGAACACTGGTAGCAAATGCAGATTCTAGGGTTTCATATAGAACTCTGGACTGTGTCGTATCAGGAATGGCACAGATTGAGGGGCCCATGGAGAGGTATTGGGGTTCTAATTATGCTAGCAGTTGATGTGCCACTCATAGGGACAAAGGGCCCCGAGGGAGGAGGAGAAGCCAGGTATTGTAAGAAGCTGGTGCAGCCTTCCCTGGGCTGCCATATCCAGAACCTGTCTTGAAGTGCTTCTCTTTCCAGAAACAGCCTCTCAGCTCCTCCCTGGCTTCTTGCTTCTGCTCCATCTATGATCCCACAATCTGATCTTACAACTCCTTCTCCCCACAAGCCACACTCATCTCTTAGTGGAGGGGGAATGGAGGTTTCACTTTCTGTGCTCTATCACCCCTCTCCATCCCCACATTCTTTAGCCTCCTTAACCCTCATGGACAGGAGACTCGGAAGGCCTCTCTGCCTCAGACCCTTTAGCTGAGAACTTCCCAGGAGCAAAGACTTGAGGCCACTCCTTGCATCTATATCCAGGGCACCAAAGGGGTCCCTTCCGAACCCCCAGAGAAGAGGCGTCTCCACTCAGGGCCCCAAAGCCACAGACCCCCTCCCCCAATACTTCTTAGCTCACATAGGTTTTAACCCTAAGTCTTCTCTGCCCTACCCTAAATCTACTGTTATGAGATATCTATCTCCCTCATCTAGTCCAGGTTAGAATATCATTTTACTTTCTGCTTATCTTTTCTTAATTTTACTCTATAAACATTTGTTCAATATTTGCACAAAGACACAGTTTAAGCTGCTAAAATTTCTTTCTGGCACTAGGTAGAATAGAAAAATGAAATGAAAAATAAAGAACTTCTGTCCATCCCACTACCCTCCTTTTCGTTGGTGTTAGCTTGGGGCTCCAGTATAGACCACTGCTTTGAAAATCTGTTCTGTGATTCATCCTGTTTCCTTCCTTTCCCACTGTCCTTTCTGTTGTGTGAATTTGAGATTGTTTAAATTTTTATTTCACCAACCTGATGTACTCTGACATTTTTAAAAATTTGTGTGGCACTGGCTTTTCTTTTACTCAAGAATTATTTCTCCCTAATTAGAAGGCATGGAACCAATACCAGGACATTCATATCAGACTAATGGGGTTAGCCTAAAAAGGGCTTCATTTTAAATTATGGGTTTATTTTCTTCCTTTCTGCTTTCATTCTCATTGGTCGCTAAGAGATGAAAATCACTCTTTTGTCAGAAGAAACTGGTCTCTGAGTGCCCTTTTGCATTCTATTTCCTTCCTTCCTGCATTCTTTCCACTTGGTTTCCTTGACACCCTTCTCTTATGTTCCCCACTCCCTGACCTTTTTGGTACCCACTTCTTAGTCTCCTTTGCTGAATCATCTTCCTATTCCAGATCCTTCCATAATAGTCATAAAAATAAAAATCATTACAACTGTGATTTATTAACAGCTTACTGTGTGCCAGGCACCCTGTACCAAGTTCTTTAAATGTGTTAGCTCCTTTTATCCTCCTATCAGCCCTATAAGATAGGTATTACTATTAGCACATATTTCAGATGAATAAACAGGCTGGAAAGTAAAGAAACTTGCTTAAGGTCATGCAGCTAGTTAGTGGTGGAACCAGAGGTCAGACTCCTGGGTAGAAGTCAAAACTTCTTACATGTCTTAGCTCTCATATGTTCATTTACAGCACCCTACTGTTACCAAACTCAAGGGGTTTACTGCTTTGGGTGTTCTGGTCAAGACCAAGACATGGTTGTCTTTAGGCAGTTTTATTTAGTTGCAGCAAGTAAAGCAGACAGGGGATTCACATCCAAAACTGTCTCCCTAAGGTGGGGCTTAGCCATTGCTTATATACACGATTTGGTTAATTATGTGTTGATTTCATCTTGGCAGTTGGCTGAACATATATGGATTTTGTTAATTATATGTTTATTCCTTCTTTGTAATAGGCTACACCTATCAGGTTGGATTCTGGTCAAGCTCATCAGATGATAGCTCCACATGCAAAATACTGTGCTACATTTTAACATTTAGCAAGAATAGCATTTAATAAGAACCGCTCAAGAGTCTTGAGACTCTTGTCCTTTCTAACAACTGCCCCGAGACTTTTAACTCCTTAATTCTTTTTTTTAAATTTTATTTTATTATTTTTAATTATATTTTATTATTAATTTCAAGTATACAGTACATTAGTTAGATATTTATATAGTTTGCAAAGCAATCCCCCTAATTGCTCTTCCTCTCCTCTGGTTCACCACCTAGCCATTACATTAATGCTAATTGCATTCCCTATGCCTTTCTCCCATGCCCATGACCATCTATCAACTGCTAACTTGTACTTCTTTAACCCTTCACCCCATTCTCCCAGACCCCTAACACTCCTCTCCTCTGGCCATCACCAGATTGTTCTCTATAGCTGTGAGTCTTTTTAAAATTAGTTTGTTCTTTTTGTTCCTTAGATTCCGCATATAAGTGAAATCATGTGGTATTTATCATCCTCTGTCTGACTTATTTCACTCAGCAGAATAACCTCTAGGTCCATCCATGTCGTAGCAAATGGTAGGATTTCATTTCTTTTTAATGGTTGAGTAATATTCCCTTGTAAATATGAACCATAACGTCTTTATCCAATTGTCTGTTGATGGGCACTTACGTTGCTTCCATTTCTTATCTATTGCAAATAATGCCGCCATTGATATTAGGGTGCATAGACTTTTACGAATTATTGTTTTGGTTTTCTTTGGATAAACACCCAGAAGTGCAATTGCTGTGTCAAAAGGTATATCCATTTTTATTTTTTTTGAGAAACTTCCAGACTATTTTTCATGGTGACTGTAGTAATTTGCATTCCCACCAAAAATGTATGAGAGTTCCCTTTTCTCCACATCCTCATCAACACTTGTTCTTTGATTTATTGATGATAGCCATCCTGACAGGTGTGAGGTGATATCTCATTGTGGTTTTAATTTGCATTTCGCTGATGATTGGTGACTTCGAGCATCTTTTCATATGTCTATTGGACATCTGTATTCCTCTTTGGAGAAGTATCTGTTCAGGTCTTCTGCCCATTTTTAAATTGGATTATTTTTTTGTTCTTGTTGTTGAGTTGTATGAACTCTTTATATATTTTGGATATTAACCTCTTATCAGATGTATCATAACGAATATCTTCTCTCATTCAGTCAGATGTCTTTCTGTTTTGCTGATGGTTTCCTTTGCTGTACAAAAACTTTTTTAGTTTGATGTAGTCCCATTTGTTTATTTTGCCTTTTGATTCCCTTGTCCAGAAATTACTGTTAGCAATATCAGAGAGTTTACTGCTTATGTTTTCTTTTAGAAGTTTTATGGTTTCGGGTTTTACATTTAAGTCTTTAATCCATTTTGAGTCTATTCTTGTATACAGTTTCTTTTATTTTGCCTGTATCTGTCCCATTTTCCAAAGCACTATTTATTAAAGACACTGTCTTTATTCCATTGTATATTCTTGCCTCCTTTGTCATATGTTAAGTGAATGTATAAGTATAGATTTATTTCTGGGCTCTCTATTCTGTTCCATTGATCAATGTATCTGTTTTTATGCCAGTACAACGCTGTTTTGATTACTGTAGCCTTGTAGTAAGTTTGATATCAGGTAGTGTGATACTTCCAACTTTGTTCTTCTTTCTCAAGATTGCTGTGGCTATTTGGAGTCTTTTATGGTCCCATATAAATTTTAGAATTATTTATTCTAGCTCTCTGAAAAATGCCATTGGTATTTTGATAGGGATTGCATTGAATCTATAGATTGCTTTGGGTAGTATGGCCATTTTAGTGATGTTGATTCTTCCTACCTATGAGCACGGTATATGCTTCCATTTATTTGTACCTTCCTTCTTCTATTTCTTTTTTCAATGACATAATTTTCTGAGAACAGGTCTTTTACCTCCTTGGTTAATTTGATTCTCAGGTATTTTATTGTTCTGATGCAATTGTAAATGGAATTGTTTTCTTAATTTCCTTTTCTGAAAATTCATCATTGGTGTATAAAAATGTCCTGACTTGTGAATATTAATTTTATATCCTACTACTTTATTGAATTCGTTGATCGATTCTAGTAGGTTTTTGGTGGAATCTTTAGGCTTCTCTATATGTTGTATCATGTCATCAGCAAATAACAAGCGTTTTACTTCTTCCTTTTTAATTCAGATAACTTTTATTTCTCTTTCTTGTCTTATTGCTGTGGCTAAGACTTGTAATACAATGTTGAAGAGGAGCGGTGAAAGTGGGCATCCTTGTCTTGTTCCTGATCTTAAGGAAAACACTTTTAGTCTTTCCCCATTGGGTATGATGTTAGCTGTAGGTTTGTCATATATGACCTTTATTATGTTGAGGTATGTTCCCTCTATTCCCACTTTACTGAGAGTTTTATGATAAATGGATGCTGGATTTTGTCGAACACTTTTTCTGCATCTATTGATATGATCATATGGTTTTTATCTTTCAATTTGTTAATGTGGTCTATAACATTAATTGATTTGAGGATATCATACCAAACTTACATTCCAGGAATAAATCCAACTTGATTATGGTGTATGATATTTTTAATGTACTGCTGAACTCAGATTACTAGTATCTTGTTGAGAATTTTTGTATCAATGCTCATAAGAGATATTGGCCTGTAGTTTTCTTTTTTGGTAATGTCTTTGTCTGGTTTTGGAATCGAGGTAATGGTAGCCTCATAAAAGAAGCTAGGGAGCTTTCCCTTTTCTTGAAATTTTTCTTCTTCTTCTTCTTCTTTTTTTTTTTTTATTATGGTGACATTGTTTAATGATATCCAGTAAGTTTCAGGTGTACAATTCAACAGTAAGTCATCCATACATATTGCATTGCGTGTTCATCTCCCACAGTTAGATTTCTTTCAGTAGCCACATATTTGACCCCTTTTACCCTATCTATCTTCCACTTCTCCCTTTACCCTCTGGTAACCACTGGCTATTGTCCATGTCCATGAGTCTCTGTTTGTTTGTCCTGTTCATTTGTTGCTTTTAGGTTTATATCTCACATATAAGGGATAGCATGTGATTTTCAACTTTTTCTGTCTGGCTTATTTCGCGTAGCATGATTATCTCGATTATCTCGAGGTTTATCCATGTTGTCACAAGTGGCAGTATTTCATCTCTTCTTATGGCTGAGTAATATTCCATTGTATATATGTATCACATCTTCTTTAGCTAATCATCTATCGTAGGACACTTCGGTTGCTTCCATGTCCTGGCCACCATGAATAATGCTGCTATGAACATCAGTGTGTAAATATCTTTATGGATATGAGTTTTCAAGTCTTCGGGGTAAATATGGAGAAGAGAGTTTGCTGGATCATATGGTAGATCAATTCTTAGTTTTTTTGAGGAAACTCTATACTGTTTACCATAGTGGCTGTACCAATTTGCAGTCCCACCAGCAGTGTATGAGGGTTCCTTTTTCTCTGCATCCTCTCCAACATTTGTTATTACATGTCCTGTTGAAAACAGCTATTCTTACAGGCAGGAGATGGTATCCCATTGTGGTTTTGATTTGTATTTCCCTGCTAGCTGGTGATGTTGAGCATGTTTCCATATGTTTGTTGGCCATTTGTATGTCTTCTTGGGAGAAGTATCTGTTCAGGTCCCCTGACCTTTTGTTGTTGTTGTTGTTGTTGTTGTTGTTGTTGTTGCTATTGAGTCATATGAGTTATTTATATATTTTGGACTTTTGTTTTTTGGGAGGTTTTTGATTACTGATTCAATTTCATTGGTGGTAATCTGTTGGTTCAGATTTTCTGTTTCTTTTTGACTCGGTCTTGGGAGATTGTAATTTTCTAGGAGTGTATCCATTTCTTTCAGATCGTCCAATTCTTTGGTGTCTAATTGTTCATACTATTTTCTTATGATCTTTTGTATTTCTGTGGGGTCCGTAGTCATTTCTCTTCTTTCATTTTTGATTTTATTTATTTAAGTTCTCTCTCTTTTTTCCTTGATGAGTCTAGTTAAGAGTTTGTCAATTTTGTTTATCTTTTCAAAGAACTAGCTCTTGGTTTCACTAATCTTTTGTATTGTTTTTCTAGACTCTACTTCATTTATTTCTGCTCTGATCTTAATTATTTCTTTCCTTCTATTCACTTTGGGCTTTGTTTGCTGTTCTTTTTCTAGTTCTTTTAAGTGTAAGGTTAGATTGTTTATTTGAGCTTTTGCTTGTTTCTTGAGGTAAGGTTGTATTGCTATGAATTTCCCTCTTAAGACTGCTTTCGCTGTGTCCCATAGATTTTGATTCGTTGTGTTTTCATTTCATTTATGTCTAGGTATTTTTTTTGATTTTTTCCTTGACCTCATTGATAGCCCATTCATTATTTAGTAGCATGTTATTTAGACTCCATGTGTTTGTGTGTTTTCAGTATTTTTTTCTTGTAGTTGATTTCTAGTTTCATACCATTGTGATCAGAGAAGATGGTTGTTATGATTTCAATCTCCTTAAATTTATTGAGACTTGTTTTGTGTCCTAACATGTGTACTATCCTGGAAAATGTTCCATGTTCACTTGAGAAGAATTTATATTTTGCTGCTTTGGGGTAAAATGAACTCCTTAATTCTTGAGGAAATGGGGACGAGGGTCATATTTTTGTAACTGCTTCTTGCTGAACATAGATAGAGTATATCTTTGAGTTAGAGGAGTGAAATTCTCTGGCCACATGACGTATGAAAATCTTGGGGTCCCCTAGGTTCTGGTGTTCCTGAGGACAGGAGTGCATAAAGAGACAGAATATAAAATAAGAATAGCAGTTAATAGACTGGGATAAGTCCTTTCTATAGCTCCCTGTTTAAATCTCAAAATCATCATGTGCCAGGAAGGAAAAAAATGGCGTAGATGATAGAGGTTCTGTTCATCCCTCTGGAGGCCAAGTCAAAGTTGTGACAGAAAAAAAGAGCAAGTAGCAAGGAAAAATTTCCTGGGTTCTAGATGATCAAGCCATACAACTAAGAGAAATTCAAGAAATCACCCTGCAACAACAGAAGGTATGATGGGGCGAGGATGCGGAGCTGCCTGGTCTCAAGCAGCTGAGTGAGACAGTGGCTGCAGCAATGGCAGAAGCTTCTTAATGGGTTGCGTCTGTGAGCGGATTTTCACGGTGATGGACTTGCTCACTCTGAGCACCAGTACCTATTTGGCTGCATGCAGAGGGCACCAGGGACTTACAGGGAGGCATTGTCGAAGTGAGAGCCATGGCGAGATTTGCTCTGTACAGAAGTGCTGGCAGTATCCATTGTTCCCTGTTGAGCCCTCCCTGCCTCCCAGTGTGAGGACACAGTGCTGCCATAGCCATGACATCATCAGACTGGATAAGAGGTCGCTCTGCCCAGGGGATTCCCTGAAACTCCACCTCCCCCAACTCGTAGCTCCACGCAAGCCACATCCAGGTATATCCTCAGCTAGTCAGGTGCTCCTTGCTGAGCAGCGCCTAGACACACTGGAGGCAGCTGGCCTTGGTTTCTGGTGTGGCCTTTTGAGGTAACTATAAGCACAGCATCTGTGGATTGCTTGCTGAATCTTAACAGGTGGACCCAGAGGGGTAGAGGCTGGGGCTAGGTTTGGTCTGCAGCTGAACCCCTCTCAGGACTGTGCCACTGGACACCTACTTTACAAATCCATACTAATAAGACCGGGAGACTTAGGAGCTTTGCTTAGTACATAGAAACAGACATGGAAAAGCAGCCAAAATGGGAAGACAAAGAAGCAGAAACCATATAAGAGAGCAGAGGAGAGATCCAGAAATAATGGTGTCAAACAATCTCACAGATGCAGATTTCAAAACACTGGTTATGAAGATGCTCAATGAACTTTTGGTTAAATCCAGTGAGAACTTCAACAAAGAGATAAAAAAGCATAAAAATGGAAGTAGAAATTATAAAAGGGAACCTATCTGAAATGAAGAACAGATTATCTGAGATGAGAAGTATATTAAATGGAACAAACAAAGGAATAAACAGAGTGAATAAAGAAAAGGATCAAATAACCTATCTAGAGGATAGGACAGCCAATCAGGACACTCAATCAGAATGGCAAGAGATAAGATGCCAAGACTATAAAAATAATTTAAGGAGCATATGGGACATTATTAATGGTCCAAACATCCGTCTAGTCAGTGTACCTGAAGAAAATCAAGATGGTGAAAAGCTGTTTGAAGAAATAATGATGAAAAACTTCCCTAACTTGGTGAAGGAAATGGACATAGAACCCAAGGAAGTTCAGAGAATCCCAAAAACCAGGGATCCAAAGAAGGCCACACCAAGACACATCATAATTAAAATGCCAAAGGTTAAATACAAAGAAATAGTATTAAAAGCAGCAAGAGAAAAACAGATAGTTACCTAAAAGGGAATACTCATAAGGCTGGCAGCTGATTTCTCAGAAGAAACTATGCAGGACAGAAGGGCTTGACACAAAATATTTGACATGATAAAGACCCAGGATCTACAACTAAGAATACTTTATCCAGCAAAGCTATCATTTAGAGTTGAAGGACAGATAAAGAGCTTCCCAGACAAAAATAAGCTAAAGGAATTTATTACCACCAAGCCACTATTACAGGAAATGTTGGAGGGACTTCTTTAAGAAGAAAAAACATGTATCAAAACAGGAATAAAGAATGGTAACAACTACATTCCTATCAATAAATACCTCAAATGGAAAAGAATAAAGTGCTCCAACTAAAAGACAGAGTGGATGAATGGATAGGAAAACAAGACCCCTACATGTTGCCTACAAGAGACTCACTTCAGATTGAAAGACACACAGAGATTAAAAGGAAGGGAATGGAAAAGGATATTGCTTTGATGGACCCAGAAGGTATTTAAGTCAGAAAGAGAAAGGTAAACACTATATGATTTCACTTATATGTGGAATCTAAGGAATAAAAAGAACAAACTAATCAAAAACAGACTCATAACTGTAGTGGGCAATTTGGTGACAGACAGAGGGGAGGGCCTTTGGGGGGCTGGGATAATGGGGTGAACGGTTAAAGAATTACCAATTAGTAGCTGATGGGTGGTCACGGGGATGGAGAGCACAGCATAGTGAATGCAATTAGCATTAATATGTTGGGTAGGTGGAGGGTCAGGGAAGGGTGGGAACAACTGTTGGGATCGTTTTATGAACTATATAGGTGTCTAACCAATGTGCTGTATACTTGAAACTAATTAAAATGAATAAATTTTAAAAATCATCATGTGCTATTTCACAGTTGAGGATGGGGGAGAATTTCTTAAATAGCTCAGCTAGGACACTCACTAACCAAGGTTTGGCTCAATCCACATGCCTGTGCTCTGCTCTCAGCCATTATACTCTATATTTGGCAGTGGTCACTGTGACCTCTTCCTGCTCTTCTGAACCTCTTCATAATACATGGCTCTTATTGCTCTTTGGGGAGCCAGGGAAAATCACAACAATGAATAGCAAGGTAAGTGGAGTGCTCCTGGGATCTAATGAGCAAGATGGACCATACTGCAGCATCCTTAAGACGAAGAATTCTAAGCCTCTCATAATTGCTTGCAGGGGGTGGGGGAAGAGAAGTTGCTGTCATATTTGCAGTTTCTTCTCATATCATCCAGGATACCAAGCCATGATTTTTATTCAGGAATCACTTATTGAGCTGCTAAGGTGTACAAAGTTTTGACGGGGGTATAAAAATCAAGGAGACCAAGACCCCACCACTCATAAACTCACACTCTGGTGGGGAGAGAGACAAATAGGAGCACTACTCTAACAGGAGACATGTGCCATACAAATAAACACAAATGAAGAGACACTGGTTTTCCTCCTCCTACAATAGGACTTTATCCACCATTTACCATTACGGACCATTCTCCGGTTTCTTTTCCATTCTCTTCTGATGATGATTTTCTCAAAACCATCTTTGCAGATATATGCTCTTTCATATGCCTGTGGAAAACACTGATGTCACTTAAAATGTTTGTTCATTATTGTTATTACTACCACCATTATTTGACTGCTAAGTGAACGGACAGGGAACCAGTAAATTACTTTTTAAGTCCACTCTGATATCTTCCTAACATTTCAAGTCAACTGTATAACATTTCAAAACCAATATTTCCTTCAGACTAAAAGCAATTCATTTCTGTGTCATTTCCACCTTCTTTCCACACCATGTGGCTAGAAAGCCCAACCTTTTGGCTTCTATTACTCAAAATACATACATATGCTTGATTCTACCTGCTTCATTTTGCAAGTCCAGTAAAACTGACTCAAACTACGTTTTTTAAATCATAGACTTTTCTGTCTTTTTCTGGCACTAATCCAACCAGGTAATTTTCAAGAATCAAACTTATACTAAGTGTACTTGTGCTATGAGAGGAAAAAGGCCAAAGAGAGCCAGAACCACAGAAATTTCTTTTTTTAATATAAACCTCTTTTAAATTAAAGTTGACATACAATATTAGATTAGTGTCAGGTGTACCTCAAAGTTATTTGACATTTAGATACCTTACAAAGAGATCACCATAAGTCTAGTAACCATCTGTCACCGTACAAAGTTATTGCGATATTATCAATTGTATTTCCTATCAGAATCAGAAATTTCTCTCAGAAATTTCTGAGTCATTCTTTTGGATTTCAGATTTGGGGCTAAAAACAAAGCACAGGTGGCTTGGGTCATACCTATTGTCATCTTTCTTTCTGACCATGTATAAACACTCCACAGCAGTTTGGAAAACACACTTGATCACCTAGGTTTGTCTTTTTCATCACAATCTTTAAACAGTGGTTCCTCAACCTGTTGCCCATCAGAATTTTCTGGACAGCATTGTCTAAAAAGTTCTCCAGTTTATTCTCATGTGTGACCAAGTGTGGTAACCACTGCTTTCAACCTTATGCATACTTATCTAACAAGGGTACTCATTGCCCCAAGTTTGAGGCAAAACTTATCTCTGAAGGAGTATATCTTTGGATTATGGATTCTTTGCTTTCTATGTCAATTTTTTTTTTTTTTTTTTAGTTTTCAATACTCCTAGATGTTTGGCATCTGTTACCACACCTTTGGTAAAGTTTCTGAAATTACACCTGCTTGTAAACTATAAATTTGACATTGATGTGGCATGTAGAAATTCATATTTTCTCCTTATCCTTCCGAGGAAGGGAAGCAGTGGGACTCTTCTATAGGAATAAATTAATAGTAACTATTTTTCCTAAGAACTATGGATGTTCTGGGAAAGTCACGTATTAAAGCAGCCTACAAAACGTGTAGTTCTTCCCATAGAACCCCTAGCATATATCTTTATATCATTAGCCATAGACTGGATCCTGAATCTCACAGCCAAACCTTTGCCGCTCAGTCTTGCTTGTCTTCTACATAAGAGATCCTCTCACCTATCCCAGATCATGACCACTAGGAACCATGAGTTCACTTGCTGGTTCTTCTCAGTGGAGGTGGTGTGGCCTATCTGATGGAAACCTTGTTGTTCAGGGAACTTCAAGGAATCTTGCTTTCTTGGGTACCAGTCACATCTCCCATCATGAGTTCAACCCAGGCTGCGGGTACTCCAGGATATCCACTCCTTGGATGGAAGCAGGGTGAGGGTTTCGGGGGTGAAGCTTGTGTGTGATTAGATGTGAAAGTAATAAATGTGATTTTAAATGATCTCATGGGAAATGCTGAAACTTGAGAAAGCAAAGAAGCTGCACTTAATAAATAATGCCTCCAGAATCCACAATAGACTCTAAGCCTGGAACAAGGTTGCCTTGGACGAAACAGGCAGTTGACTCATTTGTGATATTTCTTAATTTATATAAGCGCTTATGTTTTTTTAATTTTTAAATTAAGTTTATTGGGGTTACATTGGTTAATACAATTATATAATTTTCAGGTATACATTATAATTTGACATCTGTATATTCTATTGTGTGTATACCAACCAAAGGCCAGTTTCCTTCAGCTACCATATATTTGATTCACTTTACTGAATTCACCCTCACCTTACTCAACTATATATGACTCCCTTTACCTCATCCACCTCCCCACTCCTCACCTAACCCCTACCCTCTGGTAACCACTAGTCTATAGTCTATGTCCACGAGTCTCTGTTTGTCCTGTTCATTTGTTGGTTTTAGGTTTATATCCCACATATAAGTGATATCATGTGATTTTCAACTTTTCCTGTCTGGTTTATTTCGCTTAGCATGATTATCTCGAGGTCCATCCATGTTGTCACAAATGGCAGTATTTCTTCTCTTCTTATGCCTGAGTAATATTACATTGTA
>NW_011889171.1:1772459-1804428 GCF_000151845.1 Pteropus vampyrus
TTATTTCGCTTAGCATGATTATCTCGAGGTCCATCCATGTTGTCACAAATGGCAGTATTTCTTCTCTTCTTATGCCTGAGTAATATTACATTGTATATATGTACCACTGCTGCTTTAGACAATCATCTATCATAGGACACTTTGGTTGCTTCCATGTCCTGGCCACTGTGGATAATGCTGCTATGAATATCGATGTGCAAATGTCTTTTCGGATATAGGTTTTCAAGTCTCTGGGGTAAATACCCAGTAGACGGATTGCTGGATCATATGGTAGATCAATTCTTAGGGGTTTTTTTGAGGAATCTCCATACTATTTTTCATAGTGGCTGTACCAATATGCAGTCCCACCAGCAGTGTATGAGGGTTCCTTTTAATCCGCATCCTCTCCAACGTTTGTTACTAGTTGTCCTATTGAAAACCGTTATTCTAACAGGTGTGAGATGGTATCTCATTGTGGTTTTGATTTGCATTTTCCTGATAGCTAGCGATGTTGAGCATCTTTTCATATATTTGTTGGCCATTTGTATGTCCTCTAAAAAGAAGTGTCTGTTCAGGTCCTCTGCCCATTTGTTGATTGGATCATTTGTTATTGCTGTTGTTGTTATTGAGTTGTATGAGTCCTTTGTATATTTTGGATATTAGGCCGTTATTAGAGGTGTTGCTTGCAAATATATTTTCCCATTCGGATGGTTCTCTCTTTACATTTTTGATGGTTTCCTTTGCTGACCAGAAGCTTTTTAGTTTGATGTAGTCCCATTCATTTATTTTAGCTTATACTTCCCTTGCTTTCGAGGTCAAATTCATAAAATACTGTTTAAGTCCAAGGTCTTTGAGTTTAGTTTCTATGTTTTCTTCTACACATTTTATTGTTTCAGGTCTTATATCCAGGTCTTTAATCCATTTTGAGTTAATTTTGGTGTGTGGTGATAGACAACAGTCTAGTTTTATTCTTTTGCAGGTGGCTTTCCAGTATTCTTAGCACCATTTATTGAAGAGGGTTTCCTTTCTCCGCTGTATGTTTTTGGCTTGTCAAAAATTATTCACCTGTATATATATGGGTTTACTTCTGGACTCTCAATTCTGTTCCACAGGTCTGTGTGTCTGTTTTGCTGCCAATACTATGCCATTTTAATTACTGTCACTTTGTAATATAATTTGCAGTCAGGCAGAATGATGCCTCCAGCCTTGTTTCTCAGGATGGCTTTGGCAAATCGGGGTCTTTTGTGCTTCCATACAAATCTGTTGATTTTTTTGTTCTATTTTCTTAAAAAATGCCAATGAGATTTCGATAGGGATTGCATTAAATCTGTATAATGCTTTAGGTAATGTAGTCATTTAAACTATGTTGATTATTCCAATCCAAGAACATGGAATATCTTTCCATTTCTTTGTATCTTTTAATTTGGTCTTATATTTTTCATTATATAGGTCCTTCACTTATTTTGTTAAATTTATTACTAGGTATTTTATTCTTTTTGTTGTAATTGCAAAGGAATTATTTTTTCTACTACTTTTTCTGGTCCTTCATTATTAGAGTATAGGAATGCTATGGATTTTTGAACTTTGATTTTGTATCCAGAGACTTTACTGTATTTGCTTATTGTTTCTAGTGGTGTTCTTGTGGAGTTCTTAGGGTTTTCTAAAGAGAGAATCATGTCATCTGCAAATAGTGACAGTTTGACTTCATCATTTCCTATTTCGATGCCTTTTATGTCTTTCTTTTGCTTGATTGCACTCACTAGGACCTCCAATGTTGTATTGAATAACAGTGGCAATAATGGACAGCCTTGCCTTGTTCCTGATCTTAGAGGGAAGGTTTTTAGTTTTTCATCATTAAGTATAATGTTGGCCAAGGGTTTGTTATAGTGGCCTTTATTATGTTAAGATACTTTCCTTCTATACTGTTTTTGTTCAGTGTTTTCATCATAAATGGATGTTGTATCTTGTCAAAGGCTTTTTCGGCATCTATTGATATGATCATATGATTCTTATTTTTTAATTTGTTTATGTGGTGTATCACATTAATCGATTTGCATATTTTGAACAATCCCTGTGCCCCTGGGATGAAGCCCACTCGATCATGATGCATAATATTTTTAATATGTTGCCGTATTCGGTTCACTAGTATCTTATTTAGGATTTTTGCATCTGTGTTCATGAAAGACATTGGTCTGTAGTTTTCTTTTTGTGTGTGTATTATCTTTACCATGTTTTGGTATCAGAGTAATATTGGCCTCATAAAATGTGTTGGGAAGTATTACCTCCTTTTCGATTTTTTGGAAGAGTTTGAGGAGAATAGGTATTAAATCTTCTTTGAATGTTTGGTAGAATTCACTGGTGAAGCCATCTGGTCCTGGACTTTTACTTTTTGTAGGATTTTCATGATTTTCCATACTGCAGAATTTCCATACTGCTGATGGGTCCATTTAGATTTTCCAGTTCTTGATTCAGTCTAGTAAGGTTGTATTTTTCTAAGTACTTGTCCATTTCATCTAGGTTATTAAATTTGGTGTTATATACTTTTTCATAGTATTCTTGTATGATCCTTTGTATTTCTGTGATGTCAGTTGTAATTTGCCCTCTTTCGTCCTTGATTTCATTTATTTATGTCCTTTCTCCTTTTTCTTTAGTGGGTCTAGCCAGGGGGTTCTCAATTTTATTAACCTTCTCAAAGAACCAGCTCTTTATTGCATTTATTTTTTCTATTGTTTTTTTTTTCAATTTCATTTATTTCTGCTCTAATTTTGATTATTTCTTTCTTTTTGCTGACTTTAGGCTTCATTTGTTCTTCCTTTTCGACTTTCTTAAGATGAAGTGTTAGGTTGTTTATTTGGACTCATTCTTGTTTTTGGAGATAGGCCTGTAATGATATGAATTTCCTCTTATGACCACTTTTGCCATGTCCCAAAAGTTTTGATATGTTGTACTATCATTATCATTCAGGTGTATATATCTCTTGATCTCTCTTTTTGTTTCTTCTCTGACACAATTATTCTTCAGTAGCATGTTGTTTAAACTCCATGTATTTGTGGTTCTTCCTGATTTCTTTCTGCAGTTGATCTCTAGTTTCAAAGCATTATGATCACAGAATATGCTTGGTAATATTTCTGCCCTCCTATATTTGTTGAGGTTATCTCTGAGTCCCAGTATGTGGTCAATTCTTGAGAATGTTCCATGTGCACTAGAGAAGAATGTATAAGCAGCTGTTTTGGGATGGAAGGCTCTGTAAATGTCAATTATGTCCAGTTGGTCTAATGTGTCATTTAAGTATGTTATTTCCTTATTGATTTTCTGTTTGGATGATCTGTCTATATCCGACAGTGAGCTATTTAGGTCTCCTATTATGGTAGTGTTTTGGTCTAGTTCTGTTAGTAATTGCTTTACGTATTTCGGGGCTCCCTGATCAGGAGCATAGATATTAATAAGTGTTATGTCTTCTTGGTGCCTGATTCCCTTTATCATTATGAAGTGTGGCTCAGTATCTTTCTTTATCTTTTTTATTTTGAAGTCTCATTCGTCTGGTATTAGTACAGCTCCTCCCGCTTTTCTTGGAGTGCCATTTGCATGAAACATCATTTTCTAGCCTTTCACTTTGAGTCTGTATTTGTCTTTGGAGCTGAGATGTGTCTCCTGGAGGCAGCATATGGTTGGGTTTTGTTTTTTGATCCATTCTGCAACTGTGCCTTTTTATTGTTGAGTTCAGTCCATTTACATTTGGGATAATTATTGAAATATGAGGTCTTCTTATAGCTATTTTATCTTTTGGTTTCTGATAGCTCAGTGTTTCCTTTGCTTCCTTGTCCTTGTGCTTCCGTTTTATTTATTTATTTATGGTTGGCTTTTGTGGGTTTTCCCTCTGGTCTTCTTGTTTTATGTTATATTCAACGGTTCTGAATATTTAGTGTGTGGTTACCATTATGAATATGTAAAAGATAGTGTATATATATATATATATATACATAAAATGTAAAAGATAGTGTATATATATATATATGTATATATATACATATATATATACATATATATATATATACCTGTATATATATATATATATATATATATATATATATACATATACCATCATCCCTTTTCTTCCGCGCATGCCTTATCGCCATTCTCCTTTGTGAATCTGCGTCTTTGAATCTCCCCCTTTTCAGTCATTGTTATCTCAATTTGTCCCTATGTATGCTGAATGTTCATTACCATCTTGCTATTGCAATTCTCTTATTATTATTTAAGCTTATAATGCCCTGTTCTTAGTAAGGATTGCACTCCTCTGCTTCTATTTGCCCGATAGTCACTTTACTCCTAATTATGTTTTTTTTTTTTTTTGGTCATTTTGTTTTAGGTGAGCTGACCCTTTCATTATTTCCTATGTTGCAGGCCTTGTAGTGGAGAATTCTCTCAATTTTTGTATGTCTGGAAAAGTCTTAATTTCTCCTTCATATCTGAAGAAGAGCTTAGCTGGATACATTACTCTAGGCTGTTAGTTTCTTTCACTTAATAGTTTAAATATTTGATTCCATTCCTTTCTGGCTCGTAAGGTCTCTGCCGAGACATCCAAGGATAATCTAGTGGATTTTCCTTTAAAGTTACCGTTTTCTTCTCCCTGCTGCCCTGAGAATTCTGTCTTTGTCATTGATTTTTGATATCTTTAATACAATGTGTCTTGGTAATGGCCTTTTTGTCTTGCGGTAATTGGGTGTTCTGTTGACTTCTTGAATTCCAAGCTCCAGCTCATTTCTTAGATTTTGGAAATTCTCATCCACTATTTGTCTGAAAATTCTTTCTAGTCCATGTTCCTTTTCCTCACCTTTGATAGTGCCCATTATTCTGATGTTTCCTCTCCTGATGGTATCAGCTAGTTCTTATTTCTTTCATTAGTTTTCATTCTTTGGTTTCTCTCTTCTTCCTTCTGATTTACTTCTAGATTTCTGTCTTCGATATTACTGATCCTTTCTTCCATTTGGTCGACTCTGTTTCCCAAGCTTGCTATTTCATTTTTCAACTCTTGCAGTGTGTTCTTCAACTCCAGAAGTTCTATTTGGTTCTTTTTGTGGGTTTCAATCTCCTAGCCCTGCTCATCTAGTTGTTTTTTCAATTCTTGAAATTGTTGATATGACTCATTTCGGAATTCACTGAGTTTTTTCAGAAGTACCATGTTGAAATCTGTCATTTAAATTGCATGTTTCTTTATCTGTAAGTTTATTTTCTGGAGATTTTTCTCTTTATTTCTGAGATGCCTTGTCACCTTGGTGTTCATGGTTTTTAATGGACTATTTCTCCATCTGTGCATTAATGGAAGTGTATCCTGCTTTTTTTTTTTCCAGAAAGAAGATTTATTATATAAAGGTCTCTCTTTAGTCTGTTGCTGCTGCAAAAAAGGTGCTTTTCTTTTGGTTTCTAGTAGGTGGTCTCTAAGCCTCTTGGATCCCTGCTTTATATAAAGCCTTAAAAATTCCTTTTTATTTTCTGACAGATATTTAATCATGCTTGCTACCCTCAGTTTCAGTCCTTTTCAGTGTTTGCAACAGTTTCAGTAGCATTTGCTCAGTTTCCCCTGGGGCTTCATGGTGTTCAATCTCGGAAGGTATGGGGGGACGTGCCCTCTGGGTTGGGTTGAGGGCTGCAGCTCAGCCTTGGTTTTGCAACCGCAGCTGGTAAAAATCAACTATTGTTTTTCTGCCGTACCTCTTCTCTGCCTTCTGCCCTAATGATTGGTTCCTGCCTCTGGCTGGCCACAGGGAGCTCACAGCTTTCCCAAGCAGGGCTGTTCAAGGAACTCACCACTCCTTCTCTCCTCTTCCTCCTCCTATAGGGAACTCCGGCAGCTGCAAGAGTCGGCTTCTTTATTTCTCCCAGTTCACTGCCTGATTACCAGTGCTCTGGCCTGTGGTAGCTCTTCTGCACAGATCCCACGCTCAGAAGTGCTGGTGTGCAGTTTGGGTGTTTTTTTGTTGTTGAGTTTTAGATGTTCAGCTTATTGTTGTTTCAAGGGGAGAGATCTGGGGACGACTGTCACTCTGCCACATTTTCAAAGATCCCATGCTAATTTTTTTTTAAGTCAAATAAACAAAGCTTTTTTTTTAATCCAGTTCTGGAGAAGGCATCCCAAAAGGCTGAATTCGGAGATCTAATTTGCCTTTCTCATAACCAGAACATTTACATGTAAGACAACAAGGCAAATACTAATGTACACATAAATATCAAAATCCAACTCCTGGAAGACAGAAACTAAAGGATGGACATTATGATCCCATAGACTCTAGCCCACTGAAAACACTTTCAGTGACCTAGGGTTCCTTGACATCCAGACAACTTGGAGGATTCTTTGAAAACCAGACAATCCGGCCAGAGATTGTCATCTGAGGATGTCTGGGATTGCCCCGCAGGCATCCCTCAACCCTCCAGAGTTAGACCTAGGTTGGGCCCTGAATCCAGCATCCTGGAGGAAACAGTTCCTTCCCAACAAACCTGAAACCAAGCGCGCACAAGTAATCAAACAATTCTTCCAACAACCCTATACCAAAATGGGAATAGAAACACTAATTAAAGTAACCACAGGGGTTCACCTATCCACATCCCTTCTGAAGCACTGAATTAAACAGGTTCAGGTGGACACTTTGCTTCACTGTTGAGGTGGGCCAGGCAGCTGTTCCGGTGGTCAGCACCAAACAGCTGTCTCCTAAAGAACAGATCCCTTGTTCACTGGAGATGCAGACAAGTAAGCTCCGAATGAGATGCCACTGCCGATTGCTTAGCCAATCGTTTACACCAGACCAACGGAGAGTCCTTTTAGGAGAGTCCCACCTGAGTCATCAAATTTGTTATGGAATTCAAGGGTTTTGTCACTTGGGTTGCTCTAATCAAGAAGGGAGGCTTAGCCATTGCTTATATACACTATTTGGTTAATAGCATGTTGATTTCTTCTTTGTAGTGGGCTAAACTTTTCTGGTTGGGTTCTGGTTAAGCTCATCAGGTTACAACTGCATCTGCAAAATACTGTGCTACATTTGATATTTAACAAGAATAACATTTAGTAAGAACTGTCCAGATCTTAAGACTCTTGTCCTATCTAACACTATGACATAGGTGTTATTATGTGATGTATGAGAAAATTGAGGTGTATAAATTCACACCTGTCTTTTGTAGGTATGCCCTGTGTATGAATGATTAGCACAGGGCTGGTCCATTGTAGGCTCTCAAGAAATGGTGGCCAGTATTACTCTGCTAGAATGCATTACTATGCTACGGAAGGATGGAGAAAAATTAAATGTTGTCCATGCCATGTAGACAGTGTTTATTTAGTGTTAATTTAATGATGTGATGGTATGGCTCCAGGAGCTACACTAAGAGTGGCCCTTGACAGGCACTGGAGTACATTCAGAAATGCCTGAGAGTTTAACAATGATGACAATGATGGGATGATAAGGGAACCCTCATTGAATGCTCAGGTGGATTTTGCCTAGTTTTGTGTGTCCCCAGAAACTGTCTCCTTCCTCCACTTGTCAGAGGCACCCCTCACCCTTTCAGATAGCTCAAGACTAGCCAAGTTGTCTCCCACCCAATCACTGCCCTGAATGACATATGGGAGCTAAGGGCAAGGGGGAGCTGATCTCAGAGGGACACAGAGGCTCCTCAGTGTGTGGTGGGAAGGAGACATGACTGAGGTCTGAGGAATCCTTTACAATCCAGGTAACTTTGAAATCCTGTCATTAATGGGGATATCAGGGGTAGGATAAAAGGGGGCAGAGAGAGTGGGGCTGGGCTTCATGCATCCTGAAGGGATGTGTGGATCCCCAGCTGCAGCATCTCATCTCAGACCAGAACTCACAACTTATTATAGCCTCTCACAACTGCTACCACAGGTATGTGCCATTTCACCATCCCCGTTTTACAGACCAAGACACTGAAGCACACAAAGTCATAGTAACTTGCCTAAGATCGGACAGATAATAAGGGTTGGAGCTGGAATCGAAAATCAGATCTACTCTTCCCCAGGGCCAGAAGTCTACTGTTGTGCTGTAAAGTCCTCTCTAATTTAATGGCTACAAAATATCTGCTCCTTCTATTAGCTGCTGGGTACAGATTTCTGAATTGCCATACTCACACCTAAAGTCTGCACATCAGGATGACCTTGATCTCATTTCTTTTATTGAACAAGACAGACAAAAAAAAAATTAACTTAGGAAACTTCTTTCTCAGAGCCTCAAACTACATTCTCCTCATATTTATTCGTATATCCAATTGCTGGGATAAGATTCTAAAAGTAATAAACTGTTGGTAGAGATGTGGGGGCAAAGAGTCTCTCTCCCACACTGTTGGTAGGGCTGAGAATTGACACATTCTTTCTGGAAGGCCAACTAGTAAATGTAACAAAGGCAGGCACTTTAGTCTGCTTAGTTCACTGGTGGACCCCCAGCTTCTAGAACACTGCCTACAACATAAGCTGGCTCTCAATCAATGTTTATGGCTGGAATGAATGAAGTGCCTGGCACTCAGTGAATGGCAGCCTTTATTATTGCTGCTCTCCCAGCACAGGTGCTGCTGGAGAGGAGCTAGTCAATGAGATAACAGTTCACACTGCTGAACTGACATCCATCTAGTTGATGAGATCAGAAACCTGGGAGACATTCTAGATCAATTGCTTCTCACTCTCCCAAGCTGCCACTTATTATTTAGACCATTCACTCCTAACATGGCAGAAAGTGAGAGATGGGTTTCTTTGTAGTTTCACCCATGTCATATCAGCAAAACTTAGGTTTAGGTGTTTCAAATTCTCAGTCACTCCATATGCATTTGCAAATATTAAAATCAACTGCCCCTGTGGCTATATTGAGACACAGGTTATGCTTCCATTACAGTAAGTTTATTGCAGTGGAGACAATGAGACCTATAACATTTCTTTTGCCAAAAATTAAATAAAATAAAGTAAATTAAATATAATTGCCCTGTGAAATATGAATGTTTTAGGTACCGTTTGGTATTTTCTTTCTATTAAAGAATAATTGAGAGTAATAATAAAGTATATTATTTTCAATTGCTATGTGTCGAACACATCAATAATGCAGTAAGAATTATTAACTTCATTTTAGAGAACACAAGTAAGTCTCAGTAAGAGATAGAAACAAGACTAAGGTTACATAGCCAATAAACAGATGGTAAGTCTGATACCAAAGTCTGTGAACTTTCCATTATATATTTCAAGTAAAAGTACTGACATTACTGAGAAAAAGTGTATTGCATTGGAAGATCAGTTATAGGGGCAGAGGTAATTGGCAGATATAAATATTTGATAGTTTCCTGTTTGTCAAACACAGGTTAAAGCTATTTGAAAATTTGTGAGTAAAATACTTAAATTTTACTAGAGTTTGATTTTAATATCCCGAATGGATCAAGATATAATTTAGTTTAGGAAAACATAATTGAAAATAGAATCTCTTTAGTATCGTTGCTATTTGAAACTCAAGGAATGACATGTAAAGTTTTTCCTTTTCGGTCTGCCAGAATGTTTTATAAAACTATTTTATTTATTAAGTAATTTTAGAGTTGTTATAAAAGTAGAATATTTAAAATATCGCCAAACTATGTAAAATCGTTTACATGGTTAATATTTAAATAGCCATAAAAGTATACAGAAAGAAAATTTAAACCACAGGTAACACTGAACATGTTGGCATATTTCTTTGAAATCTTTTTTATAATTCTGTGTAAGTGTAGATATATGTATAAATTACTTTATTGAGGTTACACATTCTATAGTTTTACATATGACGTGGTTATGTTTTGTTCTTTTTTTTATTAATAAATGTAATAATTTCAAGAGCAGAAAATAAAGATTGTTTGGCAAAAAGAGGAGTAAAGGGAGAATAAAGCCTGAGCAAATATAAAAACATAACCCCCAAAAAACTACAAGAAATAAACACTGTGTTGTTACTGGCTGACAAATACCAGTTATTAATGGTAGTATGTATGATTATTTCCATAGAAAAAAAGGCAAAAGAATTGGTGGAAACATCTGAAAATAAAATAATGAGGGACATTAATATAAAATCTGAAAGACCTAGGAAAAGAAAATGATAAAACTCTTTTGAGTGCACTATTAGATTTGAAAGGAGAGAATTCGAGCTTAGAGGATGGTGAGCATGGTAGCTGAGGGAGAGAGGAAGACATCACCATAAAATCACCTACGCCCCAGTCACATCACAGGTTGACTGCACAATTACAATGCAGAGACCCTTTGCCCTACTACACTTGCACAGTAGCTCACCAGGAATAAAACAAATATGATGACAGCCAGGGGTGAGACAGGGGACATTTTGGAACACAAAGGACCGTATAATCCAAGAGGTCAGAAATGGCTTCTCATAGGGGGTGATGTATGGGCCATAAGACTAGTATCCATAGCAACTGAAAGCTCAAAGAAAAGGATCGGAACTCCAACCAGTGTGAAACCTATGTACGTCACCATTGCTGTCAGAGAGCCCCAAGCAGGAGATTCAAGAGGCCTCAGAAGAGCACATTGTTTCCAAGTAGAAGGTCTTGAGCTATGGTGGTGACATCTCAGCCTCCTCTGGATCTCTGTGGAGCCTTAAAAACTGTCAAATGCTGGTTCCCTGAATATTACCTACACACTTGTTGATATGACAAAGCTGAATTTATTGTTTACCTCAGTAAGGGAGAACCCCATCTCTCAAAGTTGTGGTGTTTCAGGGAGGAAAGGAAAGGTCAGAATTTACTGAGAAATAGAAGTTTGGTTTAAGGCAGAGGCTCTTTCAACCTCGTGACTTGATTAGGATTGGGTAAGGATCATGACACCAACTGTAACACAGGAGCCCCAGACCTGGAACTTGCACCTGAGTTTGGATATTCCGGAAAAACCACCAGTAGGACCAGAGTGGTGAGAAATGTTGTTTGTTACTCACGAGGCAGTGGCAGCGGTCGGAGCTGCAGGAAGAAAAACTGCTGCTGATCAAGAGCGAGCAGAGCTTTTTATGCCCACAAGCAGAGGGAGGGATTATCTTATTGGAGGAGCAGCCTCCTTCTCAGATGGATGGGAGCTAGATGTGCTGCTTGGTTACAGGAGCAGATAACGTCCACAGGAGCAGCAGACAACGTCTTTGGGAGTAGGCACTGCTGAAAGCTCTTTGTGTGCTATCTTCCTTGGCTGCTGGCTGGGCAGCTGTCAGTCTCCTGAGTATGTGGAAGAGCTATGTTCTGAGTTAACCCTACACCAACAGTCTAAGATTTGTGAAAGCAACAAAGGGAGGATTTTAATGAGAGAGATTCAAAAAATTTTAGGGCACAAACTGTTGATGCTTTCCATTTCTTGAAGAGTTGATGGGTCTTTGGAGAAGTTCCTGTAATGAAGAAAGTATTTGGCTGGACAGGGGAATCTTGGAAAATACCAATGGTAACAGTGGACTAGGAAAGTCACATTTATGTACGGGGTGGTTTTGTTTCTGTGCCCCGGCTGAGTATGTGGATAAACTGTTTTGATCCTTATATATAGCATTTTAATGACTAATAACCTTAGGTATGTGTCTATTTTGTGATGTCAAAGTCCTTTAGTTTTCCTGAATCTCAAGGAAAGATGACAGCTACTCTTAGGTGTGTGTTAAGCCCTGAGAAACAAATTAAATCTCTTTCAGCAGTCCATTCAAACCTTTAGGTGGATATTTTATTTAATCCTCACAAACACGATGCAAAATAGGCACTATTATTTATCTCTATTTTATAGAGAAGGAAACGGAGGCTCGGCATGTAATAATTAGCTCACATTCATGTGGCTACAAATACATTTATTTCCAGAAAGATCAAGAAAAACTACCCTCAAGAAAACTACCTTATTCTGTTCCATTGTGCAGAAAGGAGCTGGGTTCCAGGTTCAAGGTAATGATTTGGCCATTCTGTCAGAAGGGTGTAAGACTAAGGCCTTCACCTACTCCAATCTGGGTCTGGGTTGGCTCCCGTCGGCTTCACGAGGACGCGCAGTCCCTGCAGCACAGCCGTTTTCGGTACAGAGTCTTCGGCCTGGGCCAGCGCTACTACGCAGATCAGAAGCCGCTGATTCACTCGTCTGCGCAAGCTCCAGCACGCTGGTGTCCGCGGCGCCTGCTTTGCCCTTTTCAGGTTGCCAGGGGGCCCTACGACACAATCGTCAGTGCGGGGGGTGGGGAGAGTGGAAGGGCGACGGCAGCCACGTGACCAGGGAGCCGTGCGCAGGCTAGTAGGGGACCGCCATCTGGAGGCCAGGACGGCTGCGAGCGAGCTCAGATTGCTCCCCTAACTCCACCGCCTTCTCCTTTCGCTCTGCGTGGGCCACACGGTGAGGCTGCAGCGGTGAACGCGACTGAAGTTCTGACACACGTATCTGTAACATCCTGGCGACTCTGACAAGCAGCCGCGTGAGTTTCCCGAACACCGGAAGGCCCTGGGAGGAGACACTTCACCCTGATTTGTGGCATTTCTTGCCCTTCCCGCAACGCAAAGGAGGGACTTGGTCCCAGCCTTCCCCCTAGCTCGGAGCGGTGCTGTTACATCCCGGTTACACCTCCCCACCACCCTTGGAAAGGTGTGCTTTCCCCTGGAGTACCCCCCGCGGGAGCGGGCTTAGGGGGTGGAGTTTGTATCTTTTGACTTATGGCAGGACTTCTTGGCACTGAACAAGTTGTCCCCCCGCCGCCTCCCCCCAAAACCCCAACATTTTCATAGGTATGCCATAATAGAACAGCTCACCCGATTATGAATAGGGCTTGAGAGTTGCAGGAAGTGAATTTGTTACCTGACTAGTTTATTGCTTAGAGTAGGGGCCTGAAACATATTTACACGTTAACTGGCAGAGAGACCACGGATTATCCAGATGATACACTGGGATCACCCAACCAAAAGCACATGGAATCCTCAAAACATCTTAGAGTTTCACAGAGAGATGCTGGCTTTGATTTCTGTCAGCACTACCCCAAGCCTCAACCGACAAAAATGCTTTCAGAAACTTAATTCAGAAAAATTCTTACCAGGTCTTGTAACGGGATAGTCCAACTGGTGGAAAAAGTTGATAAACTAATGTAATAGACTGAGAGACTTTTTAAGACCCTTATATTTTGCATACCATAAAATGCACTAATTTTAAGTGTACAATTGTTTTTGTAAATTCACAGTTGTGCAACAATCACCACAATCCAGTTTTCAAACATTTGCATCACCAACCCCTGCAAATTTCTGAAAGTCTGTTTACAGTTGATCTCTCCTTCCACCTCTAGCTCTAACAACCACTTTTCTGCCTTCTGTCTCTATATAGTTGCTTTTTCTGCACAGTTATCATGAATGGAATCATACAATGTGGCCTTTTGTGACTGGCTTCTTTCACTCATCATGATGTTTTCCAAGTTTATCCAAGTTGTAGCATGTATCAGTACTTCATTCCTTTTTATGAATGAGTAATATTCCACAGTGTGCATATAGAATGCTTATCCACTTATCAGTTAATGGGCATTTGACTTATTTTCAATTTTTGGTTATCGTGAGTAATCCTAGTGAGAAAATTTGTGTGGACGTATGTTTTCAATTCTCCTGATTTCACTAACTTGTGCTGGTGCTTCCCTAACACTCTTAGCGGACCTCTAGCATAACACTTAGCACACTGCCAGTAAGCTTGGATTCATTCTCTGTCTCTCCACTGGAGAGGGCAAGGAACGTGTTCACTTGTTCTCTGGTATAGAAGTGGAATTTCTGGGTCATATAGTAACTGTATGTTTAACTTTTTTAGGAATTTACAGATTGTTTTCCAAAGTGGCCGCACCATTTACTATTCCCATCGGTAAATATATGAAGGTTCCATTTTCTCCACATTCTCACCAACTCTTATTTTGTCTGGTATCTCATTATGATGTTAATTTGTCTAGACTGAGTGGTATTTGATTTAGCTAGTGTCACTTCACTTTAATGAATACCTTTTAAAATATTTAAATCTAGGTGTCAAAGTGAATAATACATGGTTCCTCCTTGCAAGAAGCTCATGGTTCCTTCAGAGAGACATATAGAGAAACAGATAATTGTAGTGCAGTGTGTTAAGTGCCCTGATGGAGCTGAGCACAGGGTGCTGTGGGGAGCAAAGAAGAGGGACACCTAACCTAGGTTGGGGGGTAGATGGAAGCCTTTTCTAGAAAGAGCTTTAATGTGCCTCCAGTTTCCTTTTGTGCAGTCTTATCAAAATTATATAGGTACATAGTTTTTAAAAACTCAGAGTTTTACATGGTTTGCTATTTTAAAAAAATTAAAGGAGTCCCCAGCCTTCCTCCTCATTCCCTGCTCCCCACGAAGCAATCACCTTCTATTATTTTAACTATTTGGATATTTACCTCTATATCTTTAAATAGCATAGCATGTTTTTATTTGAGGAAGAAAAATAATCAGCCCTGACATAGGCCAAGTAATCACCATCCTCTTTTGCACTGATTTCTAAATGGGTCAGCCCCATTAAATATTAATACATGATTAATTATGAAAGCCACAGTCACAATGCAGCCTACCTTCCTGCAATTTAAATGAAAGAAAACAGGTATTACCAACAGGTACTAGAGTAACTAAAGTAAGACAAGATATATATTTTAAAGGAGGGGCTAAGGACTTGTTTTCCTCATTCATACTTTAGTACCATATAACTTCAGTAAGCCACAACCCAATTGCAACTGTTAACTATGAAGAATTGTATTTTCACTTATAAAGTTTCAAAGAAAAAGCCAAATCACAGGCAAGTAGCATAGTATAGGACAGAAGTTGGCAAACTATGACCTGTGAGATAAGACTGTTTTTTCAGATGAACATTTATAATCAGTTCGATGGTAAGGAACACTAACTTTCAACCAAAATTAAACCAAATGTTATTTTTCTTCCCCATTTTTTTCATTAACAGACCTGTATTACAAAGTATTATATTTGGATTTCATCAATAAAAAAAAATATGGAAATTTATTTTTTCTGTTGTTATAGAAGTACCTACATAATATCCTCGGTTTTGTTTCTTGGCCCATAAAGCCCGAAATATTTACTATCCAACCTTCACAGAAAAAGTTTGCCAACTTCCAGTTCAATAGTCTAAAAAGAGGAATGAAAAGCAATTGCCACATACTTGCTGTGTGACCTTGGGAAATCACTTTGCTAGCCTTGATTTTCATTATTTATAAAATAGAGATAAATGGTGATGGGTAGATGAGATAACCTCTATGGTGAAACTTCCATCCTCTAAGATTTTGATCAAGTAATTATGCAAATATTTATTGAGCTACTACTATGTAGCAAGAACTGTTAAAAGCATTGGGGATATAGCAGGAAACAAAATTCCTGTCCTGAAAAAGATTACTATTCTAAATGAAAAGAGACTTAAGATGCAATATGTGGTCTGAGATTGGATCCTGATTTGAACAAATTGGCTTTATAGGACATTTTGAGGAAAAGTAGGGAAATATGAATATGGGTGGGCACTAGATAAGATGGAAACTAACATAGAATGGTAGAGGCCATTAACTGAAAAAAAGCATTATGTGCAGTATTATCTCATTTTGGTAGAAAATGCATATCTGTATTTTAAATACTTAGAAAATACCTGGAAGGTTATGTACTAAGCTGTAAACAGTTGTAATATCTGGGTGGTGGGAATATAATGTTTATTTACTTTTGTTTTCTAATTTTCTACAACGAACGTATACTTTGTAAAAAATAAAAGATGCTTTCTAATTAAAGAAATCTCTTCCTGGAGCTTACATGCTAGTGCCTCTTGTAAGTATTAATATTGCCATATCTGTCACTTTTTCCTGGGGAAACACACGTAAGAATGGAGAGTGCTCCCTGTCCCCCCTCCTTGCAAGTAACAAAGGATGAAGGCGTTCTCTGTGAAATCGCTGTAGAATGTAAACTGATGCCACTGGTATTTCTCTTGGGGTTTTACTGGTAAGTAGAGCTTTCTTATACCTAAGAATGGAGTGGGATTTTGTAGTGTGGCCAGCATTTGCCCTGCAATAACATGGGTAAGTAGTTGTGACAGAGACCATATTTGACTCAGAAAACCAAAAATATTTACTATCAGCCCTTTAAAGAAAAGGTTGTGGATCCGTGTTCTAGGCTCACCAGAACACTATATCGGTAGGCATGTCTGTGTGAAGAGAATGCCCACTTTACAGTTAAATTGATAAAATTCTGATTTATAAACTTCATTCCCTCCTGAGCTTTATTAGCATGTTAGTATTCCCAATTTCACATGACTCGGGGGTTACTTACAAGATTGGACTTTATCCTCCAAAGCTGAAATGAAGGCCAGATTATAGAAAAACAGAAAAGTCATTAAGGTAAATGATAGCCTGTGAGCCCTATCAATAGCTTGCTAGCTCGTGCTTCAAATTTAGTTTAACTGCCTCCTCCCAGAAGCTTCCTCTCACTGTATCTGATTTCACTGTCGTGCACCTGTGCACCCATAGCACCCTTCGCAGACCTCTATCATAACACTTAGCACACTGACCTGTGAGCCTGGATTCATTCTCTGGCTCTCCACTAGAGAGGGACCATGTTCACTTGTTCCCTGGTATAGCCCCTGAACCTAGCATAATATCTAGCATATACATAGTAGGTTACTAGCTGTGTATCCTTGGCCATGCTAGTTCTCTGAACTTCACATTTCTTGTCAGTAAAATGGGGATAATAATAGTAGTAGCTACCTCAGTTGTTATGAGGATTAAATGCGTGTGTTAGCAATTCAGTGAGTACTTGTTGAATGAATGAATTACATATAGGAAATTGTTTAGATTATGCTGGGAATTGTAAAAGTCTGTATCACCAGTACCTAAAGTTTGCCTTGTTTAGATCAGCAACACACTTATCTTACATTGCCCACCCAGACTGGGGGCAGCATTCATTTATTCTGTCAGCACATATTTATTTATTCTGTCTGCCCAGTATGTGCCTGTATTATGCTAGATATTAGGGATACAGCAGAGTATCCACAGTCTCCACCCTCATGGAGATTACATTCTAGTTGGAAAGATGGGTCAATAAACAAGTAAAGTGATATATAAAAGTATATTACAGACTGTGATCAATGATAAAATAAATAGACTAAATTGTAGTAATTGAGACAGGCTGTGACATATCTGGTGATTAGGGATACCTTCTTTAAAGAGGTGGCATTTATCGTGAGACTGGAAGAATGAGCCAGCCATGAGAGGAGCTGAGGAAAGAATTTCAAGCAGAGGGAATAGTAAGTGCAAAGGCCTTGAAGCCAGAAAGGATATGGCATGTTCAAAAATGGAAGGAGGCAAAGAGGGTCGAAGGATGAAGAGGTTGGGCTCATTCTAAGAGTAAAGGGAAGCCATTTAATGAGTTTAATGAGAGTGAAATTATTTATCATTCTGTTTTTAAAAACTTAAAAGAAATTCCATGTGGTAGACAGAATAATGCCCTCCCAGCCCCCTGATATCCAGAACCTGTGAAATAATGTTACTTTATACTACAGAAGGGAATTTTCAAATGTCATTAAGTTAAGGATCATGACAGGAGATTATCCTGGTGGGTCCAATATAATTACAAGGGTTCTAAGAGGAAGAAATAAGGACCAGAGTCAGAGAAAGGAGATGTGATGATGAAAACAGGGCTCATAGAGATTTGAAGATACTATGCTGCTGGCTAGAAGATGCAAGAACAGGCCATAAGCCAAGGAATACAGGCAGCCTTAGAGGCTGAAAAAGACAAGAGAACAAACAGATTTGCCCTTAAAGCCTCCAGAAAGAACGCAGCTCTGCTGACACCTTGACTTCAGCCTGTGAGACCCATTTTGAAATTCTGACCTTCAGAATTGTAATATACATCTGTGGTGTTTTAGCCTCTAAGTTTGTGGTAATTAGTCACAGGAGCCAATACTCCCTGTGTAAAAAGATAAACCCCAAAACTAATGAGATTAAGTAATTTGCAGGGATGGATAGGAACAGGATAGAAAGGACAAGGAAATTGGAATGGGATAGAAGGGATGGGAAAGTGACATTTTCTGAGTTTATCTTTTGTATATAGTTCTCATTTATAGAATAAGATTAATATTTCACAAACTAAAAAATTTTAAATCGATATGCATAAAGAGAGGACCCAAAATGGAATACAAACAGAAACAAATGCATTTAACTGTATTACAAGTGAATAACAACCACAATGAAGGGATGGGAGAAAATAACTAACCTAAGTGTAATAGATTGAATTTTGTCCCCTCAATCCATGTGTTGAAACCTTAACCCTAGATGTGACTGTATTTGACAATAGGGCCTTTAAAGATGTAATTAAGGATAAGTGTGTGGCCCTAATCCAATATGACTAGTGTCCTTATAAGAAAAGGAAGAGGTACCAGGGATGCGTGCATATAGAGAAAAGGTCATGTGAGGACACAGCGAGAAGGTAGCCATCTGCAGGATAGGGAGAGAGGCCTCAGAAGATACCAACCCTATTAATATCTTATCTTGGACTTTTAGCTTCCAGAATTGTGAGAAATATATTTCTATTTTTTAAGCCACCCGTCGGTGGTATTTAGTTATGTCAACCCGAGTGGACTAACACACTAAGTAACTTTGGAAAAGAGTATTTTGACTATATACTCTAAAGTAGTGGTTCTGAAACTTCAGTATGCACTGGAGTCACCTAGAGGGCTTGTTAGAACTCTGTTTACTGGTCCCTGCCTCCAGAATTTCTGATCGAATAGGTCTAGGACGGGCTCAAGAATTTGCATTTCTAACAAGTTCCCAGGTGATACCAATGCTGCTGGTCCAAGGACCACACTTTGGGAACCACTATTCTAAGGCTGAAGACAAAACAAAACTATATAAATCCTATACTCTTAGTAGGTTTTCCACAGGGGTATAGATTAACAATTCTAAATCTACTTTGTGTATATTCTAGTATCGAGCAAATAAGTAAATATATTGTGAATAATAAGAATCAGATTTTACTCTGTAATAGGAAGGAGTTACACATAAGGAAAGACAGAAGACTAGTGGTGATTATAGGTATCAGTATGAATGCATGACACGCACACACACACACACACACACACACACACACACACACACACACACACACCACAACCCTACACTTCACACAGAGAAAGATAGAAATAGATGTTTGTGTAAATACACATATTTCCTCACTCTGTCTATAAGTGGCAACACCCCAATACCAATGAGGACACCTAGCACTCAGATCTTGTTTTTAAAAATACCATTCTCTGAATAAAAGGAACAAAGACTCTTGGAGAAATGGCTAATACCAGGGCTGGGACAGGAAGAGTATGATGAGCTTGGAATGTTTTCTTCCACCAGTAAGGAAGTGCTAGTGGAATAATGAGAACATTTAAAAAGGATGCAGTAGTCAATTTGAAGGGGTTCCCAATGGCAAAATCTGGGACAATTTAAGCAACAAAATAAGTAATGATAGTAATGGGTTATAATCCATAGAATAAACTAAGAATTTGTGAATCCGTGCTAATATAGGGAAATAACTGAATAAATAAATGAGGAAGAAAGAAAAGCACTTGTTTACAGTAGAATTCCAATTAATACAGAAAGAATAATGGGAATGGAAACTTATCATTTGGAAAGCACCACAGTAATAACTTTCGAGCGAGAATCATCAATGGATACTAAAATTAATGGATAAAATAATATGATAAGCAGTATATTTATAAAGTCTCAAAGTATCTCTCTACAAAAATGCCTTTTTATTACAAAGGGCAAAGGTGTAACTTTATTGTGGAGGAACCTGGCGGACACCACCTTAGCCAAGTGATCAAATTAACATCATCAGTAATGAACAAACTGATATCATGTGCCTCTTGTTAGGGTACACTGAGAAGGATATGCCATCACATCTGTAGTATTCTTGCCAAAACATAACCTAAACTGAGTCATGATGAACCATTAGACAGACCTCAAATTGAAACTGGTCATTGTTTTTCAAACTTGTCATAGTAATGAAAGACCCACCCCCCACCCCCCGCCCAAAAAGACCAAGGAAATCCAGATTAAAAGAGCCAAAGGAATCATGTGTGATCCTGGATCAGAAAAAGGACATTGGTGGGGCAATTGGAGAAAATCAAATACTATCTATTGATTATGACATTGCATTAATGTTAATTTTTTGTATTAATAATACCGTACTGTGGTTATGTACGATGTTAATATTTGGAAAATCTGGGTGAAGTGTATATGGGGATTTCTTTGTACTATTTCTGCAACATTTTTTGGTAAATCTATTTCAAAATGTAAAGTTGAAAGTGAAATGTGTTATTTAACCTCCCTCCCCCCGCACAATATCCATGGGTGATCTGACTGCAGTGTTACTTTTAGAGAGGCCAGAATATAAGTGGGTAGACTGCTGCACTAGACTAAGGGAGAAATGGTGGTGGCTCAGACTACAGGGATGGCAGTGGAGATGGAGAGAGGTGGGTTGATTCAGGATACATTTCGACATCTTCATGGGAAGAACATCGCACAAGAGCAAATGGAAAGAAGAACAACTTCATTTGAAAAGGAGGTTCTCTGGGGATTACCTTCAGATAAAATATAGAATAGAATATACCCTGCATGCCTATAAGTGTTTTCATTAGATATTGTGGATTCAGAATCCTTTAGTATGTAAGCTAGACTATTTATCATGGAGTTTGTATTTTATCTTTTTTTCCCCATAGTTTCTAGTCCAAGGGAAAACAAGAGAAGGGGCTTTCTTTGTTCCCCTCCTGTGTTTGCCTCTGCCAAGAACTTTTCTCTTGTTCAAAATAAAGTACAATTTATTTTTTAAAAATAATATATATTTTTTTATTTTTCAGTTATAGTTGGCATACAATACTATATGTTTTAGATGTACGACATAGTGATTAGACATCTATATAACTCACAAAGTGATCACCCCAATAAATCTAGTGCCCCTCTGATACTGTACATAGTTATTACAGTATTATTTGCTATATTCCTTATGCTGTATTTTCTATCTCCATGACAATTTTGTAACTATCAATTTGTACTTCTTAATCCTTTCCCCCTTTTTCACCGACTCCCCCCATACCCCTCCCATCTGGTAACCTAAAAAATGTTCTCTGTATCTATGAGTTTGTTTCTGCTTTTTTGTTTATTTATTTTGTTCTTTAGATTCCACATGTACATGAAATCATATGGCATTTGTCTTCCTCTACCTGATTTACTCCACTCAGCACACTGCCCTCTAGGTCCATCATGAAATATCTTTTCTATTCCATTACTTGTAGTCTATGTGTATGTTTTTAATCTGAAATGAATCTCTTGTAGACAGCATATGTAAGGGTCTTGATTTCTCATCCATTCAGCCACTCTCTTGATTGGAGCATTTAATTCTTTTTCATTTGAAGTACTAGTTGGTAGATACGTAGTTATTGCCATTCTTTATTCATTGTGTGTGTGTGTGTGTGTGTGTGTGTGTGTGTGTGTGTGTGTGTGTGTGTAGTTTTTCTTCTTAAAGAAGTGCCTCCAACATTTCCTATAATACTGGCTTGGTGGTGATAAACTCCTTTAGCTTTATCTTGTCTGAAAAGCTCTTTATCTGTCCTTTGATTCTAAATGATAACTTTGCTGGGTAAAGTAATCTTGGTTATAGGTCCTGGGTTTTCATCACTTTGAATATTTTGTGCCAATCCCTTCTGGCCTTTAAAGTTTCTGTTGAGAAATCAGCTGACAGTCTTATGAGTATTCCCTTGTAGGTAACTAATTGCTTTTCTCTTGCTGTTTTTAAGATTGTCTCTTTGACTTTAACCTTTGGCATTTTAATTATGATGTGTCTTGGTATGAGCCTCTTTGGGTTCATCTTGTTTGGGATTCTCTGGGCTTCCTGGAGTTGTATGTCTATTTCTCTCACCAGGTTAGGAAAGTTTTCCATCATGATTTCTTCAAATAGATTTTCAATTCCTTGCTCTCTCCTCCTTCTGGTACCCCTATGATGCAAATGTTGTTAAGTTTGATGTTGTCCCAGAGGCTTAAACTATCCTCATTTTTTTGGATTCTTTTTTCTTGTTGCTATTCCAATTGGGTGTTCTCTGCTATCCCATCCTCTATGTCGCTGATTCGATCCTCTGTTTCATCTACTCTGTTGATTCCCTCTAATGTACTCTTCATCTCAGATATTATATTCTTCATTTCTGACTGGCTCCCTGTTTTCCACCTCCCTTTTTATGTTTTGTTTATCTCTTTGTTAAAGTTTTCATTGAGTTCATCTATTCTTCCCATAAGTTCCTTGAGCATCCTTATAACCAATGTTTTGAACTCTATATCTCGTATATTGCTTGTCTCTATTTTGGTGAATTCTTTTTCTGGAGCTTTGTTCTTTTCTTTCATGTGGGATATGCTTCTTTGTCTCCCCATTTTGTCTGCCTCTCTGTGTCTGTTTCTATGTATTAGGTAGGGCTCCTAAGTCTCCCGGTCTTAGTAGAATGACTTTATGTAGGTGTACTGTGGGACCACTTGGCACAAACCTTGGCACAAACCAGGCCAAGTCCAGCTGCAGCCTGTGCACCTCCAGGGCCACCTGGTAAGAGTCACCATGCAATACACATATGCCTGCCACTTGTGCTGGGCTTACAGGTGCATTGAGGGGCCAAGTCAGAAACCAAGGCCAGCTGCCACTGGTGCAGGATTTGGGGCTCCTCAGCAAGAGGTGCAGGGCACACCAGACACGGCTTTTTTGAGTTTTGCAAGCCTTTGAAAGATTTTATGAAAGTTCGCAGCAGGAGCCAAGACAGCTGGTTTGTGTGGAATAAATCACAAGAAGTGGCTTGGGTGGGCCGACAAGATAGGAGAGGCGGGGTCTCAGGGAATCCCTTGGGTGGAGCAACCTGTGATATCCAGGTTGACAGAAACTGTGTCTGCATGCTGGGAGGTGAGAGGGCTCAACAAAGGAACAATGGCTTCTGCCTGCACCTCTGTCCTGGAGAAAGCCGTCCCTCCAGCCCTTGCCCTAAAGCCCGACAGCTCAGTTCCTCCCCATATGTCCCTGGTGCTCCTTGAGCAGCTGCCCCAGTGCTGGAGCTCAGAGCAAGCAAGTCTGTCAGCGAGTAAGGCCAGGCCGGTTAAGAGAAAGGTCTCTGTTTCCCATAGCCTTCTGTCTCACTCAGCTGCACCTCCCGCTGGTTTTCACAGCCAGAGGTTGTGTGGACTTCTTTTCCTGGCACTGGAACCCTGGGCTGGGGAGACCAGTGTGTGGCCGGGACTCCTTGCTCCTCAGGGAGGGGGCTCTGCAGCCAAGATAGCCCTTCCTATTCTTGATCGCCACACGCAGTTGTGGGACCGGGGTGTTTCACATCTCTGCCCTGCCTACCGTTTTGAGGTGACCTGTTATTTGAAGTGACCTAGCTGTAGGGCTTCTGTTCAGCCAGACCTCTGGTGACTCTGGTTGCTCTGTAGTTTTGTTATTTTGGTGTGCTCGCTAGAGGGGGCGTGCACAGCCTCTGCCTTCTACGCCATCTTGAATTCTCTTCTGAATCTAATCTTGAGTTTCCCTTTTTTCTATTGAGGATTTTTTTCTGTGAAATGTTGGAGTCAGTTCCTTTGTGATCTCCTTTGTAATATAAAGCCTGTTTTGGTTTTATTTCCATTGCTTTGATAGAGTGCTTCCACCAGGGGGAGCTCCTTACTATATGTAGGTCAATTTCTTTTTTTTAGGAGGCAAAAGAAAGGAGACTTCATCAGGTAAAATATGAAAGCAATGGAAAAACAAACAATAGGAAATAGGAACTGAACATCTCCTGGGACCTGACTTGGTCTCCGAACTAGCTGGCTTAAATGCCATTTCACTTGTTATATTTTGTTTTGGTATGATTCTGGCCCATGTGTAAAGATTTCCCTCTTCCCAATCTATTTCATTTATTCAATCTACAAATATATATTGACCATATACTTTGTGTCAGCTATTGTTGTAGATTCTGAGACTTCATACGTGAACAAAACTGACCAAGTCCCTGACCTCCTGGAGTTTATTTCATATGTGAGCAACAGACAATAAGTGAGATAAACAGATAAAATACTATATTAGGTAGGGATAAATGCCAAAGGCGGTGGGAGGGGGGATGCAGGGCCTGTAGATCATTGTACAAACTTTGACTTTTACTCTGAAAGAAATGAGAAGCATTGGGGAAATTTGAGTAGAGGGGTGGTATGATCTGACATATTTTAAAAGGATCATTGGTGGTTTTTTTCGATAATAAATTATAAGGGGACAAGTCTGGACCTGACTGGTAACGGTGGAATTGAGGAGAAGTTGTTAGGTTTTTGGACATATTTTGAAGATAGAGCTACCTGGATTTCCTAAAAGATCAGATATGAGATATGAGAGAAAGAAGAATAAAGGCAAAAGGGTCACCGTGTTGCAAAACACTATAGAATTGAATAAAATGTAACTGGTGCTGTCTAGAGTTGTGTAACACAGCATTTATGTTTAAGATGATACCAAGGTTTTCATCCTGAGCAGCTGGATGAAAGGATGGAGTTGCCACTAGCTGCAATAGTAAAGACTTGAACAGGGTTGGAAATTTATCAGAAATTCGATTTTTGATATGTTGAATTTGAGATGCCAATTAGATATCTAAATGGAGATGCTGAGTAAGCTACAGGATATCTGAGCATGGCATTCATAGGAGTGGTTAGGGCTGGAAATAAATATTTTTGGGTCATAGACATCTGGGTAGTCTTTAAAGCCAAAAGGTGGATGAAATCACCAAGAAAGAGTAGTTAGAGAAGAGAAGGAGACTAAGGACCCAGACCTGGGGAACTCCCACATTGAGAGGACAGGAAGATAATGAGGAACAAGAAAAGGAAATTGACAAGATATGGCTAGTAAGGTAGAAGGAAACCCAGAAGAGAATGATGTTCTGGAAGGCAAGTGAAGAAAGTGCTTCAAGGAAGAGGGAATGATCAACTGTGAAACATACTTACGGTTGGCCAAGCGATATGAAGGTTAAGAATTCTCGATAGACTTTTGCAACATGGAGGCCACTAGTGGCCTGGATAAAAGCTGTTTCAATGTACAAAAGCTTGATCGCAGTGGGTTCAAGAGAGAAAGAGAGGTGAAAAATTGTAGACAGGACTGTAGACAAATGTTTTGAAGAGTTTTGCTGTAAACAAGAGCAGAGAGATGAGGCAGTCACTGGAATGGTGTGTGGGGTCAAGAGAAGGTATTTAGAATAGGAGAAATTATCCCAAGTTTGTCCTAGGAGTACTCACTGCTTATTGGAGTTCACTTGTCCTTATTCACATACATTTCTTGGCATAGTAGCCATTAATCTTCAGAGAAGCTACATGTTGAGAGGGGAAGTTGCCAGCAGGTTTGAGCGGAACAAACTCTAAGGAAACTCATGGGTATCCTTTAATAACACTGGACTTAGAACTTCTACAGTTAGAAAAAGAGAGAGCGTCTTCATGTGTGGAAAAAATGGGGCTGTAAAATCTAGCTGTCTCCCTTGCCCACATGGCAATTCCAGCCTTCTTTGACAACCTTGGAGGATTTGGTTTCAGTTGACACTAAAGAGTCCAGAGTTCCCTTCCAGAAACATTATCCATTTTACAGAAGGTTTAGTTTTCCTTGATCAAAACTCCTCTTTCCTTTTGTAGTTAAGCCAGAGAGCCATCACAGGCAGAAGACTAAATTTCAGATGACTCTGTCCTGCCCTCCTCCTCTCTTCCTATGAATTTTCTGAAAAGGTTGGCATCTATGTTCTTCCCTTCTTCACCCCAACATTCAGGTGTGAGGGAAAGTAGAGAGTGGCATGTTTCCTAAGAAAAGGCCAGAACCCATTTCTAACTCACATTTTTAATAGAGATCTCTTTGAGATGGTGGGACTGGAGCTATATTTAAACTGTTGAGATCAAGGGCAGGGTGTAGGCAAATGAAACCTTTATGTCTTCTGTCTCTTAGAAAACCAATAAAGCCATTGAAGCTTGTCTGACGCCCCCAAGTAGTTAATGAGAACAATAGAATTTAGAGTTCCTGGTGTTCCTCTGGAGCTGATTTTGGCAGGTGATAAGCAGCTTGTAAAATAGTTTATTATTTGAGTAGAGCTTTGGCTGCCTGGCTTTTAAGGTTGATTATTTATTTTGCATGTTGTATAACAGGAGCATTGGGCAATGGTCAAAAGAGGCCTTCTGGGTCAGAGAGTAAGGACTTCTCTGACCATCTCCCAACAGAACCATTCCAGCTACAAAATGAGGGGCAAGCTTGTACACAGGGTCCAGGCCATGGCTTTTATATATAGCCCCTAACCACCAGACATGCCTTCTCATTAGAGATTGAATACATAGACTTCCATCAAGTCCTAGCTCAAGAAAAATATATGTCTATATAATTTCTCAAATTTACACTGATAATATGACCTGATTTTGAAAGAAATGTTTTTAAAGACATATTTTAGTCATTTGCAACAAGCAGTCACATATGGGAGTCCCTGTCATCTCAATCATCTCGGATGCTCCAAAAGGTAGTGCTTTCAGCTGGCTACAGCAAAATATAGCCAGGAGGTCTTCCCTCCTTTGTGAAGAGTGCCAAGCCGAAATTGTCCCCACCCCTTTTGGTTCAAGCTTTAAAGTGTTGTGCCTCCTATCTTGTGCTGGTCTTGCTGGCTCACTGAGAGAGATCCATACATTTTAGAGACAGTGAATGGGGGTAGTTCCTCTTCTTCCTATTCTAAACTTTAAAAATAGATTGAGCCAGGGCTCTCCAGAAATTATATCTCTGTCAAGATGGTCTTGATAGAGAGAAATTTAGTTGTGTCTTCTTTTTTATTTTTCTCTTGTTTGATTTTTATGGGAACCTGTATTTATGAGGAAGTTCTGTTTGTAGAGGCTGTAAGTCAGCATTTCTGTTATTTAATGATGTTAGTAAAATGGGAAGTAGCAGGTGATAGGTGCCTAGGAAGAGATTTCATGAGCTGTTGAATGAATTTTAGATGTTTTATGATATTTTAAAGATGTGTGTCTTGTGTTGGTGAGCATAACTGCCTTCCAAAGATGTGTGTCTTGGAAGAGATTTGCCATTAAAACTGGAGTTACTGTTTTAGGATGAACCATCCTCCTTTACAAGCAATGTTTTGTTGAAGAAAGCCTTGGGAAACATGAAATCCGATCATCCTTTTGGAGTCTGTGAGTGTGACCAGGTTAATTTCTTGCACTAAAGTCTGTAGCTTTATGGATGGACCATTGCTTTGACTCCTATATTAGTCAGGATAGGCTAGACTCTGATGCAGTAACAAATAAATAACAGAGGTTTACTTGTTGCTTACATGAAGTTTGATGCTGATTGGCCCTCTTCTATCTTGTAGCAATGCCACCTGAAACACAACCTCCAAGGGTACCCTGGCAGAAAAAAAATGACATCTGGAAGCCCACATGCCTTAATTGCCTCTTTAAATCAAAGGTCCTTGAGTTTAATTCCTATGTTTTCTTCTATGCATTTTATTTTTTCAGGTCTTATATTCAGGTCCCTAATCCATTTTGAGTTAATTTGGGAGTGTGGTGATAAACAACAGTCTAGTTTTATTCTTTTGTAGGTGGCTTTCCAGTTTTTTCAGCACCATGTATTGAAGAGGATTTCCTTTCTCTACTGTATGTTTTTGGCTTTTCTTGTTGAAGATTATTTGCCCATATAAATATGGGTTTACTTCTGGACTATCGATTCTGTTCCACAGATCCATGTGTCTGTTTTTCTGCCAATACCATGCCATTTTGATTACTGTCACTTTGTAGTATAATTTGAAGTCGGGCAGAGTGATGCCTCCAGCTTTGTTCTTTTTTCTAAGGATGACTTTGGCAATTGGGGGTCTTTTGTGCTTCCATGCAAATCTGATGATTTTTGTTCTATTTCCTTAAAAAATGCCGACGGGATTTTGATGGGGATTGCATTAAATCTATATAATGCCTTAGGTAATATGGTCATTTTAACTATGTTGATTCTTTCAATCCAAGAACAGGGGATATCTTTTCCATTTCTTTGTATCTTGTTCAATTTCTTTTAATAGGGTCTTATAGATTTTATTATATAGGTCCTTCACATGTTTCATTAAATTTATCCCTAGGTATTTTATTCTTTTTGGTTCAATCGCAAAAGGAATTATTTTTTCTACTTTTTTTTTTTGTTTTCTGAGACTTCATTATTAGAGTATAGAAACGCTATGGATTTTTGAACATTGATTTTGTATCCGGAAACTTTATTGTATTTGCTTATTGTTTCTAGTAGTGATCTTGTGGAGTCTTTAGGGTTTTCTATATAAAGAATCATGCCATTCACAAATAGTGACAGTTTGACTTCTCCATTTCCTATTTGGATGCCTTTTATATCTTTCTCTTGCCTGATTGCATTTGCTAGGGACTCCAATGTTATATTGAATAACAGTGGCGATAGTGGACAGCCTTGCTTTGTTCCTGATCTTAGAGAGAAGGTTTTAGTTATTCATCATGAAGTATAATGTTGGCCAAGGGTTTGTTATAGATGGTCTTTATTATGTTAAGATAATTTCCTTCTATACTGATTGTGTTCAGTGTTTTCATCATAAATGGATGTTGTATCTTGTCAAAGGCTTTTTCTGCATCTATTGATATGATCATATGATTCTTGTTTTTTAATTTGTTTATGTGGTGTATCAAGTTAATCGATTTGCGTATGTTGAACCATCCCTGTGCCCCTGGGATGAAGCCGACTTGATTGTGGTGTATAATCTTTTTAATATGTTACTGTATTCAGTTTGCATCTGTGTTCATGAGAGATATTGCTCTGTAGTTTTCTTTTTTTGTGTTATCTTTACCAGGTTTTGGTATCAGAGTAATATTGGCTTCATAAAATGAGTTGGGAATTATAGCCTCCTCTTCAATTTTTTGGAAGAGTTTGAAGAGAATAGGTATTAAATCTTTGAATGGTAGAATTCACTGGTGAAGTTATCTGGTCCTGGACTTTTATCTTCTGGTAATTGTTTCAATTTCCATACCGCTGATTGTTCTATTTAGATTTTACAGATCTTGATTCAGTCTAGAACGATTGTACTTTTCTAAGTACTGGTTTATTTCTTCTAGGTTATCAAATTTGTTTTTATATACTTTTATAGTATTTTTGCATGATCCTTTGTATTTCTGTGATGTAAGTCGTAATTTCCCCTCTTTCATCCCTGATTTTGTTTATTTGTGTCCTTTCTCCTTTTTCTTTAGTGAGTCTAACCAGGAGTTTGTCAATTTTATTAACCTTCTCAAAGTACAAGCTCCTCGTTGTATTTATTTTTTGCATTGTTTTTGTTGTTGTTGTTTTGTTTTGTTTTCAATTTCATTTATTTCTGCTCTAATTTTGACGATTCCTTTCCTTCTGCTGATTTTAGGCCTCATTTGTTCTTTCTCTAATTTTTTAAGATGAAGCTTTAGCTTGTTTATTTGGGCTTATGCTTGTCTTTGGAGATAGGCCTGTAATGATATGAACTTTCTTCTTATGAACGTTTTTGCTGTGTCCCAAAAAATTTTGATATGTTGTACTATCATTATCATTCGTTTCTATGTATCTCTTGATCTCTCTTTTTATTTCTTCCCTGACCCAGTTATTTTTCAGAAGCATATTGTTTAATCTCCATGTATTTGTGGTTCTTCCTGATTTTTTTGTAGTTGATCTCTAGTTTCAAAGCATTATGGTCAGAGAATATGATTAGTATGATGTCAATCTTCTTATATTTGTTGAGGCTATTTCTGTGTTCCAGTATGTGGTCGATTCTTGAGAATGTTCCATGTGTACCAGAGAAGAATGTATAAGCAGCTGTTTTGCGATGGAAGGCTCTGTAAATGTCAATTATGTCCAGTTTGTCTAATGGGTCACTTAAGGATGTTATTTCCTTATTGATTTTTTGTGCGGATGATCTGTCCATATCCAACAGTGTGGTATTTAGGTCCATTATTACAATAGTGTTTTGGCGTGTTTCTCTCTTTAGTTCTGTTAGTAATTGCTTTACATATTTTGGGGCTCCCTGATTGGGAGCATAGATATTAATGAGTATTATGTCTTCTTGGTGCCTGATTCCCCTTATCATTATGAAATGTCCCTCAGTATCTTTCTTTACCTTTTTTATTTTGGAATCAATCTATTTCGTCCGATATTAATACTGCTACTCTCGCTTTTCTCTGAATGCCATTTGCTTGAAATCTTATTTTCCATCCTTTCACTTTGAATCTATATTTGTCTTTGGAACTGAGATGTGTCTCCTAGAGGCAGTATATGGTTGGGTTTTGTTTTTCGATCCATTCTGCAACTCTGTGCCTTTTTATTGATGAGTTTCGTCCATTTACATTTAGGGTGATTATTGAAATATGAGATCTTCTTATAGCCATTTTATCTTTTGCTTCCTGTTAGTGCAGTGTTTCCATTGCTTCCTTGTCCTTGTGTTTCATTTTCTTTATTTTGGTTGGCTTTTGTGGGTTTTCCCTCTGGTTCTTTTTGTTTTATGTTATATATATCAGTTCTGAATCTTTGATGTGTAGGTAACATTACGAATATGAAAAGGATATTTATATATACACAGTCATCCATTTTCTTCTGTGCGTGTCTTACTTGCATTCCCCTTTGCGATTTACATCTTTGAATTCTCCCCTTTTCAGTCATTGTTATCTCAATTTGTCCCTGTGTATGCTGAACGTTCATTACTATCTTGCTGTAGCAATTCTCTTATTATTTAAGCTTATAATATCCTGCTCTTAGTAAGGGTTGCACTCCTCTGCTTCTATTTGCCTGATAGTCACTTTACTCCTAATTATATATATTTTTTGTCATTTTGTTTTAGGTGAGCTGACCCCTTTCAGTATTTCCTGTAGTTCAGGCCTCGTAGTGGCGAATTACCTCAATTTTTATACGTCTGGAAAAATCTTAATTTCTCCTTCATATCTAAAGGACAGCTTAACTGGATACATTATTCTAGGCTGGTAGTTCTTTTCACTTAATAGTTTAAATATTTGATTCCATTCCTTTCTGGCTTGTAAGGTTTGTATTGAGAAGGCCGAGGATCATCTATTGGATTTTTCTTTATAAGTTTCCATCTTTTTCCCCTGGCTACCCTGAGAATTATATTTTTGTCATTGATTTTTGATAACTTTAATACAATGTGTCTCAGTGAAGGCCTTTTTGTCTTGCAGTAATTGGGTGTTCTGTTGACTTCTTGAATTCGTAGCTCCAACTCATTCCTTAGATTTGAGTAATTCTCATCCACTATTTGTCTGAAAATACTTTCTAGTTCCTGCTCCTTTTCCTTGCCTTCGATAATGTCCATTATACTTATGTCTCCTCTCCTGATGGTATCAGCTAGTTCTTATTTCTTTCATTAGTTTTCATTCTTCAGTTTCTCTCTTCTTCCTTCTGATTTATTTCTAGATTTCTGTCTTCGATATCACTGATCCTTTCCTCCATTTGGGCAACTCTATTTCCCAAGCTTGCTATTTCATTTTTCAACTCTTACAGTGTATTTTTTACCTTCAGAGGGTTTATTCTATTCTTTTTGAGGATTTCAATCTCCTTGCTCCGCTCATCTATTTGTTTTTTTCAGTTCCTGAAATTGTTGATATGACTCATTTCAGAACTCATTTAGTTTTTTTCAGAAGTACCATACCGAATTCTCGAGCATTTAAGTCGCATATTTCTCTGCCTATAAGCTTATTTTCTGGAGATTTTTCTCTTTCTTTCTGAGATGCCTTGTCACCTTGGTTGTTCATGGTGTTTAATGGACTATTTCTCCGCCTGGGCATTAATGGAAGTGTATTCTGTTGTTTTTCCAGAAAGAAGATTTATTATATAAATGTCTCTCTTTAGCCTGCTACAAAGAAGGTGCTTTCCTTTTGGTTTCCAGTAAGTGGCTCTTGGATCTCTGCTTTATATAATACCTAAATGATGACTTTTTAATTTTCTTGTAGGTATTTAATTA
>NW_011889171.1:1805548-1840277 GCF_000151845.1 Pteropus vampyrus
GAACTCCCTCCAATACACAGACAGCACTAAAGCCACAAACTTTATTCCCCAGGACTTTTCTAGTGCCTTGTTTATAACCTAGCTCTCAAGAGTTTTCTAATCTGGTTTCCTAGCCATCCAGATTAAAAGCAACAGGAAGAGATATTGGAGTTGGGGATGGGGAGGAGAAGCTCAGACAAACTGACAGGGGAAGTGCCTGCTGAAGGCCTGATATCCTGACAAGACAGAAAAACAAAGTAGCATAACACAATAAATGATGTTGATTCTGATTACCCTGAGTTAGCAGGGTAAGAAATATGGGAAGTATATGATATATAATATTTCATGTCATTAAAAATACTGTTTAAAAGTTTTGGTGTTTAAAGGATAAGATTCCCTTATCTGTACAAATTCAATTATTTCTAACTCTGCCATACCTCACCTAAACCAGAATTACGAGCTATTTCCTCTAATGAGAATATAATACCTTTTTATAGTACAGATTTGAAGCCCTGAGGGGCTGAAAGGAACACTCATTTTGTGAGAGTGTTTCAGGCATCGAGTAAGAATGTAATTTGAATGATGAATTCATTCATTTAATGATTTGGTCCTTCTAGAGGTGTCACATTTCAGACTTCATTGGAGGCTCCCTCAATTGCCCATAGGCTTTTTCCACATTTCTTCTACTGGCCCAGGAGCCACCTGAGGTCCTCTGTGGAAGCCTGAGCTGTGTGGATGTGCAATTTAGGGCTTGGGGTCCCAAACAGGAAATGACTTCAATCCTCAGAGATGTCACTGTCTGGGTTCACTGTACTGATGAACCAGCCCAGCATATTCGCCACCACCTCTGAGTCAGATGTCTGGACAGGGCACGGATGCTGGTACGCAGATTGCAGCCTGTCTTGTTTGTGTGACCATGAGCTTTCTGACCAGCTGCTGTGAACTGGTAGGCCTTGGGTGGGAGACTATGCTGGTTGAGCCAGGGCTTTCTGCTGCTGTCATGCATCTGCAGTTACATCCCTCCTTTTGCTAGTTGATTAATAGTCTGGCCATGCACTTCTGCCAGCAGGAAGGTCTGTTTTATTCACTCCTCCTGACCCCCTACTCCATAACACAGTGTACGATTGGCTCAGCTCAAAGTAAAGAAACAATGAGGCTGCAGAGCCCCATAAACAGTCAGAAGCATGTCTCACTTAGCCCTTGTAATTGTAATGCCTTGGCTCTGCGTTTTGCTACCCTTCTCTGTTCTGGCCCATAACATGCTTCACTGGGGGATGGTTGTGAAATCTGGTAGAACATTGGACTGGGAATCAGGAAATCTGGGTTCTTGTCCTGGATCAGCTGTGGGCTGCTGTGTGATCTTAGACAAATCTCTTATCCATCTGCCAGAAGGAGAGGGCACGGTGGTTGCATTAGATGATCTCTAAATTCTAATATCTAAACCTTCCATTCTCTTTCCTGTTCATACAAACAGGAATGTTTTGGTGCATTTCCAAAAGTATCATTTCTTTTCCTTGGTATTCATGTCTCCCTTCACCTGAACCTCTCTTTTGGTGAAGTAGTTATTTAATTCTTTTGAAAACTGCCCTGAGAATATGGAAAGATTGTATTAGAGGTGCATAAGTTCTGGGAGTTTTGATTTTGGAACTAACATATGAAATTCAGTATTAATAGAGTTACTGTAGTCTCATATGGAATTTTAATCACTGAATTACAGGGAGATCAGCCCAGCTAACCATTCTTGTGTGATGCAATAAGATTTAGAACTAGACATCTTAGCCTCAGTTTACTCTTTTGCAAGTGACTTGAGTAGGCATAGAAGGAATATGTTGTGCCATCACCTTGCCTAGAAAAAAAGCAGGGAAATGGCTGAAAATGGTGTGGCAGCAAAGCTGGACATGGATACCAGACAAGTAGCAGAATTTATTAAATGCCCACTGTTGGTGACTGAGCCAGGCATTGTGGAGCAGAGAGACTAAGAGGACAGCTTCTACAAACAAATGCTGCCTGTTCTTGTTTCTGGGATTACATCAAGTTGTTTTCTTCAGTTGGCATGCTCTTCTTCTCCTCTTAGCTTTTTCAAAACCTTATCCATATAGCATGTTCCATCTCTTCCATTAAATTCCTGCAATTATTGAGGACTTCCCAGATCCTGAGCCCTCTTTGGGAGATGCAAAGATGAATAAAGACTTAGTCACTATGCTCAGCCTGATTGTACTTTTTTGTCCTGCTTGCATCACTATTGCTTCATGTATGTGTATTTCTCCTTTTCAACTAAATCTTAAGCCCATTGAGGGCAAAGGCTATGTTTTAGGCATCCTAAAACCACTTCAAGTTGGGTGATTCACTAGAAGGACTTACAAAACACAACAGCAAGTTTTATTCAGCTAAAGTTTATTACAACAAAGGATTCAGAGAAAGACAGCAGGAAAAATACATGTATTGGTCAGGTGCAGGCTTCCACGTCCTTTCTATCCAGGGCCACACAGGAACAACTAGCAGTAAACTACAGGGACACCTGTGACATGTCTCTGTCCAGGAAAACCCACTCAAATATCAGAGTCTGAGGCTTTTATGAAATGAAACTCAGTACTCCAACATTGAAACCAGGCACATCACATATCTTGTTAAACAATCCTGAGAAGTCCTAATGAGCTGATACAATATGCCCCAACGCTCTGGACATATAAACAACGTCATCAATCAGAGACATGAAGAACATTCTGAGGGCCATATTCCCAGGGCTAGGTCTAAGGCCAATTATGATTTCAGGCTCACCTGGAGACATGAAAAGACTAATCTACTAGACCTTCTGTGTTAACTCTTTCTTCCAAACTTTGTCTTACACATTCATGTATCCTTTCAGAGTGCTTAGCATGGAATAACACAAGATATGACCTGTCCTCTGAGCTCAGGATTCATATATATTTCATTACTTGCCATGTCCAGCCCCATAGACTTTGACACTTTAACATGTCAAAATCTGAACTCAAATTTCACACCCCATTATCCTACTCTTCTCTGTATCAGTAACTGTCAGCATCATTCACTCTATTGCTCAAGCCCTCACATTTGGATGTTATCCTTGATTCTCATCTTCCTCACTTCCTACAGCCAATCACTGATTCCTATTAATTCTAACTCTGAGATATATCCCAAATATGACTATCTCTCATTCTCTCAACCACCTTAGTCTAAAACACCAGCATCTTTCATCTGAATTGTTTGCCTTCTAAATGTCTCTATTTGTCTTCCCCATGGCCAGTTCTCCATTCACCACCCAGAATGATCCTTCAAAATATATACCAAATTACATCACTCACTGCTATTCGCAGCCTCCAATGGCTTCTCATCATGCTTAGATTAAAATTCAAACATTTTACTTGCCTTCTCACTCATCATGCTCTGGCCTCAGACCAAGTGAGTAGGTCTGTTTCCTGCTCACATGATAGTCCTTCTTCCAGGATTGTTCTCCTTACTCTTCAAATGCTTGGATCCTTCTTATCCTTTATGTTTTACTTCCATTGTCAATGCGTCATGGAGACTTTCTCTGACCACCCTATCTAAGATAGCCTATCCCCTCCCCTCCTCTAAAATCATGATTGTGTATTTGTTTATATATTTGTTGTCCCTCAACACTAACTAAAACGTAAGCTCAAGAGGGAAGATACTTTTTTATCTTGTCCATAACGATATACCCAGCACTTAGCACTTTGCCAAATTCAGAGTAGGCATTCAAGAAATACTTGTTGATGAATGTAGTAGATAATGAATAATCACTATTTCATTACTTTAAAGTGATGGACTTGTCTCTGCCCTTACAGTTTACATTCTACTGAAAAGTTGAGTAGAAAAAAAATATATACAGAAAGATTTTCTGTGCCTTCTGGTATCCAACATAGGACATGTCAGTATTCTGGACAGGAGAAACTAGCAAGCAGCAGAGAGGCCACATCAAACAGCCCAAATCCATCCAGCCCAGTGGTCTCTTTGACTGGCTTCTAAAGGTTGTTTAAAGGAAGATCCCAGCAGCTTGGAAATTCCAAATGGAAGGCAAGGATCGTAGAGAGTCGATGTCTTCTCCAAGGTAGTGGCAGCGGGGTTTTTTTTTTTTCCAGAGCAACACTCACCGCATGGTTGCACTGTGTTTCTGGCTTCTTCAGAGCCTAGCTTTATGGGTATCAAGAGATCCCGTGGACTGCCTAATATCATTTAATAAATTTCCTTTCTGCTTAAACTAGTCAGAGTAGATTCAGTAGTTTACAGCTAAGAACTTTGACTATCCAGTAGGTTAGAAAAAAAAGATTGACAACCGGAATCCTGACTTGTAAATGACGTTTAAGCTTGAATAGAAAAATGTTGAAATTATACTGACATTGGAGGGATAATTTCGAAACAAAAACAACACATATAACTATATCAAAGTGATATGCTAAGTTTGAGGTAGAATTATTTATTCATATGCCTAGGGGAAATTATATGTTTTTTGTTTGTTTTGTTTTGTTTTACATCAGACGGGTAATATTCCAATGTGGTAGCAAGGTTTGAGGGAGGCATATCTCACACAAGAGCATGAACAACCCATCATCACACTTATGAACTACAAAAGGATCTGTATGTTTTTATGTGTCTATAAAGCACCATTTTCAAAAACGAGTGTTTTGAGCATTTGTTTTGAGGTATTGTAATCCAGTGTAATTTTTATTACAAGTACATCAGTTACTAAGTGAAAGAGACTAAAAATATTATTAAAAGGCAAAAGTAAACTATATGTTAAAGGCTGCAACTTGGTCGATAAGACCTTAAAGAAAATGAAGGAAGGAATTGCAAGTTGCTTGAAGTCTAGCTGAACAGAGTCCTACAACTGGGGACATACAGAAGATGCCACCTTGAGAATAGTAGGAGGATGCAGATGCAGAACAGGGTGGTCCCATACCCACATGTGGCAGTTGAGAATCAGGAGAGACCTCTCGGCTGTGGAGGTCTCCCCAGAGGAGCAGGAGGTCACAGCCCCAGGCTGGACTCCCCAGCCCAGGGTTCCAGTGCCAGAAAGTTCCCATAATTTCTGGCTGTGAAAACCAGTAGAAATTGTGGCTAAATGAGATAGAGGATGGCTGGAATCGCAGAAATTCCTCTTAAGGAGCCCTCATGAGAATTTACATTCTGGTGGACTCACTCTCTCTGAGCTCCAGCACTGGGGCAGCAATTTGAAAGGAGCCAGGGACATTCAAGGAGGAATTGAATTGTTAGGCTTCAGAGCAAAAGCTGCAGGGACAGCTTTCTCCCAGACAGAACTGCTGGCAGAAGCCATTATCTTTTTGGTGAACCATCTCTCCTCCTGGCATGTAGATGCAAGTGGTTACAGTATGTGAGTCTCCATCAACCTGGCTAATATTGGTTGCCCTGCCCTGGTGATTCCCTAAGACTCTGCCCCACACAACTTGCAGGCTCACCCAAGCCAATTCCAGTAGCGTTTCCATACAAATGACCTGTCTTGGCTTATGCCACAGACTTTCCTAAAATCTCTCAAAGTTAATAAAACCCAACGAAGCAGCATCTGGCCTCTGTATGCCCCGTACTTCTTGCTGAGCAGCCCCAAGCCCAGCACCGCAGCAGCCCACCTCGGTTCACAGCTTCGCCCCTTGAGGCACCTTCAAGCCTAGTGTGTGTAGCAGCTATTTGTGGATTGCTTGGTGGGTCATGCCTGGTGGCCCCAGGCAGGGCATAGGCTGCAGCTGAACTGGACCTGCGGCAGACCCCTCCCAGGGGGCCCTAGGGTGACACATCTGGTGGCTGGCTCTGACCAAGCCAGAGCATCACTCAGGGCTTCATTTGAGGATGACACACCCAAAGAACAGACTGGGCAGGCACCAGAGCCCTGATAAAGTGAATCCTGCTGTAGGATCAGCCCCTGCATGACAGCTCCACCACTGAAGTCACCAGCTAGTCCTCACAACCAATCAACCTGAGAGTCAGTCCCTCCCATTGATGTGCAAACAGCAACCAGTGCTCAACTACAATAGGAAGGCACACACAACCCATACAAGAAAAACATCTAGAGCACCGTGACTCAGATGACCACTGTGCCACTGGGCCCCCTAGGACACCTACTACATAAGACAACTCTACTTACACTAGGATACTTAGGAGCCCTACCTAATACATAGAAAGGGACACAGGGAGGCAGCCAAAATGGGGAGACAAAGAAACATGTCCCACATGAATGAAGAGAACAAAGCTCCAGAAAAGAACTCAGCAAAATGGAGACAAACAATCTATCAAATGCTGAGTTGAAAACATTGGTTATAATGATGCTCAATGAACTTAGGGGAAGAGATGAATTCAGGACTTTAACAAAGAGATAGAAAACAAATATGGAGTTAGGAAACATAAAAAGGAACCAGTCAGAAATGAAGAATACGATAACTGAAATGAAGAATACATTACAGGGAATCAACAGTAGATTAGATGAAGCAGATGATGCAATCGGAGATTTAGAAGATAAGCTTGCAAAAAAGACCCAATCAGAACAGCAGCGAAAAGAAAGATTCAAAAAAAAAAAAGATAGTTTTAGGGGCGCCTGGGTCAGCATCAAGCATACCAATATTCACATCATAGAGGTTCCAGAAGGAGAAGAGCAAGGAATTGAAAAGCTATTTGAAGAAATAATGATGGAAAACTTCCCTAACCTGGTGAAAGAAATAGACGTACAAGCCCAGGAAGCACAGAGTCCCAAACAAGATGAGAGGTGGGTAGAAAAGAGGAAGGGGTTAAGAAGTGCAAATTGGTAGTTACAAAATATAAAGTATAACATAAGGAATATAGTCAATATTTTAATAACTATGTATGGCATTGGATGGGTACTAGATTTATTGAGGTGATCACTTCATAAAATACATAAATGATAATCACTATGTTGTACACCTGAAACTAATATAATATTGTATGCCAACTGTAATTGAAAAAATATTTTTTAAAAAGGGAAGAAGGGATTACCATAAAAGTCAGCATAGTCATTAATTTTAGGATTGGATTGGGACATGTGTCAGGCTTCTGAGTTAGCTGGCAAAGTCCTATTTCTTGACAAAGATGGTAATGAAAAGATATTTACTTTACAATACTTGATATACAGTCTTCTGTATGTTATATTTTACAATTGAAAATGGTGAAAAATAAGTCTATCAAGTACTCAAATGTGAATTATTTTTATGTGAATGTTCCTTGTGTGTTTCCATTCCAGGATTCCTGAAGTCTTTGTTATGGATTTTGTCTCTGGGAACATATGAGTTCCTGTATAAATTTAGCAGAAAGTTAGCTTAAAATGTTTATTGTCCCTTATAACCCAGTCATACAAATGAAAACGAGACACCATTTACCCCTATCAAATTGGCAAAGACTTTAAAACGTGTTATAATTATTGGTGAAAGTATGAAGAGATGGGTTCTTATGTGCCCTGCTGATAGAAATGTAAATGAGTGCAACCTTTCTAGAAAGCCATTTTATAATCTGTAATAAGGGCCCCCAAAATAGTCATACTCTTTTCCACAGTAAACTTAATTCTAGGAAATTAATTTTAAGGAAATGATTAGAGATGTACAAGCAGATATATGTACAAGGATGTTCCTGGCAGCAGTTTTGTAATAGTGAAATCTTAAAAATAGCATAAATATTTAACACTACAGAAACAGTACAATCATAAGATGAAATATTATGCAGCCATCTATATGGGTGGTTTTGCATATAAGCACATAGAATAATGATAATGATGATGATGGCCAACATTTATTGATTACTTACTATTTGCCAGGGACTACTAAACCTCTTTATATGAATTCTCTCATCCTTACAACAATACTTTAAGGTGAGTATTATGGTTATTCTCATTTTGCAGAGAAGAAAACCAAAGCTCTGAAAGGTTAAGTAACTTGCCCAAGGTCACACTGTAAGTAAGCAATAGTACCAGGGCTTGAATTCAGACCTGAGTACTTCAAATTTACATAAAGTCTGTTAGCAGTTATCTTTAGGTGATGGGATTATTTTATTTTTATTTTCTACTTTATAGTTTCCTTTATACTCTTAATTATATGAACTATCCACTTACTATTTTTATAATCAAGAAAATAATAGCTATTCCCAGATATTCTTGCCACACAGAGATACACTGACTTCTGGTGGAATTGTCTAGGACTGAGGGTAGGGCCAAGGGTCTTGAGTCATGAAACAACGAAGAATTTCCTTGGGCTCAGCTTCCCTTGCTCCACGACTAGTCCAGGTTTTTCCTAAGAACATTGCCACCTAACTACCTACTGGAAAAGTAGCTGCCTTGGTTCGGGTTCCTTGCTTCTGTACAAGTAGAATCTTACTGAGGAAGGAAATGGCATATGGGCAGTGACAAAGGACAGGAACTGCCTGCTTTCTGAATTTCCTACTAAAATTGCCTGCTTAAATTCCTATGTTTTACATTGATTGCCTCATAGCCATGTGTTATGCAGAAGGAGTTCTGATTTGACACTTCTTATGTGCTTCTCTGCCACTTCTGCCTCCATACCAGGGGTCAGTTAGCCTCCTTCTGGCTCTGGTTGGGCAGCAACCTTGATTAGTCCAGGAGGACTCATAGCTCTCAGTGGGTCATCATAACTTTGTACTGTTTCCATAAGTATATCAGCTACTTCAGCTTCATAACCAGTCTTTTTCCTAAACTTAGATGTTTCAAGGGAAGATGAGGTAAGAAAATGCAACAGACTGTGTGAACCCTTCTCTAGGGCTGAGAACACTTATTCAATACTCCTGCCTTACTAAGAACAAATCAGTATAGGAAAGAAAGACACTTGGAGTTTTCCCCAAGGTTAACTCAGAGGCCTGGGAATGAAACTTAGCTCTCCTGCTTCCTAGGCCACCCTGTGCTGTCTATATTTAGCCAAGCTGCCCAAGCCTTTTCCATCTTGTCTGAAAGCCAAAATAGGCACACAGTTTGCTCATAAACATTCCTGTGCTTGCCAGCTCATGCCAGCCAGCCATTCAGATGTGGTTTAAAAATGTGAGCCTCCTTTTGCACCCAGTTCCTAGGGCCTACAGGGAATGAATACACACCAAGGGATCAACAGCCTGAGTTTTTCCCAAAGCTAAGTGACTTCAACCAAATGCCTTAAAATGAAAGGCGTGTCTTTTACTGTTTTATCTTGGCAGGGCTCAGTGAAAGACTCCCTCTCAGACCTGCTGTTCCTGGTCACAGTTCTTTGAGTGTGTTGACCTACTTTCTTCCCCTCAGAGGGAAGACAGAAACCGATAAATGTCTCCAGCAAGGACTCTTGCTTTCAGGAGTATTGACTCTGTCTTCTGGCCCTGGTCCTTTCCTTGTTCCATTATCACTCTGCTATAACCTCTTCAAGCATGACTGAACCAGAACCCTGAGTGTTGTTTTTTTGTCCCTCTTTACAGCTGTGTTTGCAGAGGTAGTGTGGCCTACACATCACAGGAATGGGGACAGAGCCCTCCCAGCTTTCCTTTCCCTACTATATCTCATTGTTAAGTTGCATGAGCTGGAATAAAGTTGCTTCTGTATGAGAATCTTTTAGGAATCAACAGAGTGTCTCTGAATTTGACCACCTTATACCATGTGACTGGCAGCATTAGGGACTGAAAGACCTTGAGACCTCTGACTTAGTAGACCTGTGGCGTGGGCCTCCAAGAAGAGTCTTAGGTAACTCAACTTTTTAGTTGCCTTGACAGGAAGAATCCCTCTGGGTAGTGTATGAGTGGCTCTCAAATGCCTATATTGAGATTTTTTTATGACTAATTGATCATTTTAGGCTATCCTTATCCTTCCCAGTCTTCATGCTGTTGCTCACTGCCTCTAGCCATCAGCTACAATCAGCTTGGAAAATAGATACTCATTTTAAAGTCAATCTGAGAAAAGGCAATTAAAGGGATAAATCTGCTGGAGCTCAGAGGTAGGGCGTGGATGGGTCATACAAATGTATTCCAGAGTGCCTTTTGGATTATCGACTGCCAAATATCCTGGATAATATCCTGCCATGTCTGTTCTCCATGACCATGGGTAATTGAGTATATCTTATTTAGTTCTCCTATCCCTGGGTGCTTTGTCTTCTTTCTTTCCCACTTGTCCCTATGTGCAGAGCAGATTATAACCAGCCTGCCTTCTAGTATCCTATCAAATTTCATTTACATTGGATAACATGGGACTTTAAAAAGGTGCCAGGTTCTTTTCACCAGCTCCAAAATAATATTGGAGTTGTAGTGGTCATAGAGGCTGCATCTCAACTGCTTTCAGGCCAGCCAGGCCAAGCTTAGGGTGAGCCCTACCTCTGGACTGCTGAGAAGGCAGCAGGTGGTGAGACAGGGTGTGACTGCAGACAACAGTCAAGTATCTTTACTTCTGGGAGAAATTTTATACTTGTGGCTGTGAAATCTCTGCCCTCTACCCAATCATCTGGGTTGGAGGCAGAATGAGAATGAATAACAACAGGACTTCTGCATTTCCAGAACTGGAGAGGGGAGGGACAACTGGAATGGAGCATGAGGATAAATTACAGGTAGTAGATAGGAAGGGTGATATTGCTGAGGAGGTGAATGATAGAAGGGACAGTAATGAAAGTTATTACCTTGACGTATGCCTCAAAGTTCCCCGAAACTCTAAAGTGAGAAGATCCAGAGTGGCAGAGTGGAGAGAATGGTACAGCACTTGGAAGAAGCTTGCTGAGCCTTCCTTGTCTTAGGAGCACTCTAGTGCAGCACTAGTCTATACAACTTTCTCTGATAAGGGAAATATTCTTTGTCTGCACTCTCTAATATGGTAGTCATTAGCCACATGTATCTTTCAAGCACTTGAAATATAGCTAGTGTGACTGAGGAACTGAATTAAAATTTTTATTTAATTTTAATTAACTTAAATTTGCCAAGCCACATGTGGCTAGTGGCTATCCTACGTGGGCAGCACAGCTCTAGAGTCACAGTTGACACAGGTGAGTGGAGGCAGTCTACCATAGTTGTTTAAAGCACTCTGCAATTGGCAGCCCTGGCATAAATCCTGGTTTGCAACGTTGGACCAATTACCTAATTTCTTTGAGCTCATTTTCTCATCTGTAAGATGGAGATTTTGACAGTGCCTATATCACAGAGAGCTGTTGGAAAGATTAAATGAGATAATCCATGTGAAACTCTTAACAAAGTGCCTGGCATCTGTGGAACTCCCAGTAAATAGTTGCTGTTATGATGTTTTGATGTTAAGATGTTATAATGTTTAGTCCTATCTTACTTTCCTGTACTTTGGCCCTAGTCACTGAGCACCAATAAATCAACCTACCTTGCTAGTGCTTAGAGGTGTGAGGATAATGACAGTTGTCCTTATTGACTCCCTTGAGCTCCATAGCAAAGGATCTGTTATTTGATTTTGCAACTTTATCGTGTCTGAGTTCTGAACAAAATGATATTTTAAAATGAAAGAAAAGATGAAATAGTCAAGGTCAGAATAATGACGTGAAAAAATCCCATGGCTCGCATTTCCAATTCCCCATTTATGGAACAGGCATGTACTGAATCTTTACTGAGAGACCGATGATTACAAGCACAGACCCTGGAGCTAGACTACCTGGGCTTGTTACCATCACTTACTGGTTGTGTGACCTTGAGCAAGCTATTTAACCTCTCTGTCTCTACTTCCTTATTTGTCAATTAAGCATAATACTAGTACCTAACTCATAGAGTTGTTGTAAAGATTAAATGAGTCAATACAGGTAAAGAACTTACAGAATTACTTGGCACTGATAAGCACTTGATAAATATTGGCTGGTGTGATTAGTATATGCTAGGCACTATATTAGGTACCGGAAGAACAAAGATAAGTAAGTACCATCCCTGCCCTCATTAAACTTATAGGCTAGTAGAGGGAGAAAGATGCAGGAACATATAAATACAATAAGATGTTACAGACAATAAAAATAGAAGCGTGTACAGGATAATGAGGGATCTTCAAGAAAGAAGAGAAATCAAGTTGGCTTGGTTGGAGGACAATCTAGAAACTTTACATAGAGCTGGAGAACAGGCGTGGTGGGGAGCATTGAAGGTATATGTTTGCAGATATAAACAAGGATAATAAGTCCAGATAACTAAAGGCAATTGATAAATTGGTATGTCTAGGAAGTAAGGGAGAGGGAGTAGGTGAAAGATAAGGTTAGAAAGATCAGTAGGAAACAGATCCTGAAAGGTCTTTTAAATTAGGTTTAAGAAATTGTACTTTATTTTGAACAATGGGAACACATCTAAGGGTTTAAGTAGGGAACTACAACTATCAAGTCATTTTAGAAGGACCCCACTTGCAGTAGTGGGGGGCAAGACTGGAGGTAGAGACGCCAGTGAGTGGGCTATTGTAGTAACCTAGACATGAGTTACTAATGTAATTATCATAGGGTGGGGAACAGTACTGGAACTGTCAGGAAGAGATCCAGTTGACTGATGAGTAAGTGATAGACAATACAGAAGGAGGACGAATTTCGGAGAGGAAGTCTATGGAGTCATTATGGGACATGTTGGATTTATGTAAGGCAGTTTGATATGTGGTTCTGAAACATGGGAGAAAGAGATTAAAACTAGTGATGTAAAGATAGGAGACATCAGAACTCTGCATCGGTCCTCTTCTCATTCTCTACTTTTTTCTTAAGTTATCTATTCCCAGGGTTTTAAATACTGTCTTTATGTTGATGAATTTCAATTTTTAAACTTTCATTTCTAGCCCTGACTACCTCATTGAAGTTTAGACTTCTAGAACCAGCCATCCACTTAAGATCTCCAGATGGATGATTAATACACATCTCAAACTTAATATGTTCAAACCTCAGTTCTTGAAGCAATTCCCATCCTCACCTGGTCTTCCCTGGTCTCAGCCAATGGCATACACCATCTAGCTAGCTGCTTAAGCCAAAATCATGGGGGCCATCTTTGATTCTTCTCTCCTCATTTTCTATCCCTTATCCATCAGAAAATCTCACCAGTCCTATCTCCGATAAACATAGCTCTACTTCTTTCCATGTCCTTGGCCTCCATCATAATGCATGCCACTACTGTCTCTCTCCCAGAGCACTGCAGCATTCTCCTCTATGTTCTACCTGCTTCCATAGGCCATTCTCCACACAACAGCCAGAGCCAACTTTTAAATATGTAAATCAGATCATATCCCTCTTTATGCTTCAAAACCCTCCAAAGGCTTCCAATTAAGCTTTATATAACATAAGAAGAGATGAAATACTGTCATTTGCGACTACATGGATGGACCTCGAGATAATCATGCTAAGCGAAATAAGCCAGACAGAAAAAGTTGACAATCACATGATATCACTTATATGTGGGATATAAACCTAAAAGCAACAAACGAACAGGACAAACAAACAGAGATTTATGGACATGGACTATAGACTAGTGGTTACCAGAAGGTAGAGGGTGGGGTGGGGAAGGAGGAGGGAAGTAAGTGGGGTCAAGGGGGTCAAATATAGGTGGGTAGGGGAAAGGTGAAGTGGGTAAAGGGAGTCAAATATATGGTAGCTGAAGGAAACTAGACTTTGGGTGGTAAATACAATAGAATATACAGATGTCAAATTATAATGTACACCTGAGAATTATATAATATACAACCAATGTTACCTGAATAAACTTAATTAAAAAAAAACTTTATATAACATCTAAGTTCTTTGACCTAGTAAGATATAGCCCTTGCCTGAATCTCTGATCTCATCCCATCCTGCTCTCCTTGTTTCCTACACTCCCAGCTATAATTTGGTGACTTTATTTGCTTCATTCCTGCTGAGTCTCTCGCATCCAGCACAGTACCTAGTAGGAGCTCAGTGAGCATTTGTTGAATAAGTGAGTCAGGATTTGGATGGAGGTGGTTGAAGCCATGGGAAATTTATGATTTTAGGATGACTTCGAGGAAAGCCTCAAGAGTAAAATGAGATTCTAAAGGGATGAGCAGAGGAAGGAATGCTTGCAAAAGTAACTTGAAGGAACAACAGAGTGGTAGAAGGAGAAACAAGAAAGTGTGATGTTACAGAAGGCAATCCCACTTCCTTCTCCAGAAGTAACCAATGCTAACAGAAGGGTAGGTATCCTTCCAAATCATCTATATGTTTACATACATTCGCAAATGTTTATGTTACATCTGTATATAGTTTTGTTTTTATATAAAATGAGCTCATAGTGCATGCATTATTCTATCACTTGTTTTTTTTAACTAACAGCTTTATTGAGCTATAATTCACATACCATACGATTCACACATTTGTACAATTCAATGGTTTTTAGTATATTTACACTCCCATAGTGAATTTTTAGAACATTTTCATCAAAAAGAAACTCTACTATCATCCCTTTATCTGCCATCCTCCTCAGCCCTAAGCAACCACTAATCTACTTTCTGTCTCTACAGATTTGCCTATTCTGGACATTTCATAAAATCTGTACATTTCATATAAATAGAAACATATAATATGTGGCCTTTTGTGACTGGCTTATTTCACTTAGCACAATGTCTTCAAGATTTATCCATGTTGTAGCATGAATCAGAACTTCATTTTTTTATTAATTTATTTTAATTAGTTTCAAGTATATAGTACATTGGTTAGACATCTATATAGTTCATAAAACAATCCCCCCAATTGCTCCCTCCCTCCCCTGACCTTCTTCCTAGCCAACATATTAATACTAACTGCATTCCCTATGCCGTGCTCCCCATCCCGTGAGCATCAGCTACTAATTTGTACTTCTTTAACCCTTCACCCCATTCTCCCATCCTCCCAATCCCCCTCCCCTCTGTCCATCGCTAAATTGGCCACTATATTTGTAGAACTTCATTTTTTTATTGTTGAATAGTATTCCATTGTATGTATAGACCATATTTTGTTTATCCATTAATTGATTGGTAGACATTGGGTTGTTTCCACTTTTCAGCTATTATGAGTAATATTGTTATGAACATTCGATTACAAGTTTTTATGTGGACATATATTTTCACATCTCTTGAGTACATACCTAGGAGTAGAATTGCTCGGTCATGTGGTAACTATTTATGGCATTTTGAGGAACTGCCAGACTGTTTTCCAAAGTGCCAGCGCCATTTTACATTCCCACCAGCTGCCTATGAGGGTTCTATTTTCTCCACATCTTCGCCAATACTTGTTAGTATCTATCTTTTTTATTATAGCCATACTGCTGAGGGGGGCAGTGATATCACTTACTTTTTTATTTAACATGCTTTGAATATTTTTTCATAATTGACACATATAGATGTCTTTCATATTTAACTGCTCTGTAATATTCCACAGAGACCATGCTTTTCAAGATGTCTATATCATTGTGTTATTTCCTCCCCCATGGCTCAGTAGCCTAGAAATAGAAACAGCAGTGGTGGATGATAACACTGTTCCAGATTTGGAAGTTGTGTGGTAGGTAAGGCAGAAGGATATAGTGAAGAACGATGTTGATGGTAATGGTGAGAGTGCACTTGAAGTGAGTTATCAACCCTGGTGCATATCAATCCTGCATAAGTGACAATAACGAGCTGGTGTGGACGTTATAGCATAGCTATTGAAACCCTAAAAGTAGTGGTTTTGTATGACAGTGGAAAAATAGGTTTTTGTTTTGTTTTGTTTTACATTTACCCATTTTTCTCTGTTGACTTTTTTCTTTTTCTTTTTTAAGATAGCATCATTCACTGCTTTACCTTCTTAAACAGTTGATTCCAAATGTAAAACAACCTTATTTTGTGACTCAGAGTGGCCATTATGAGCATTTGCTTTTGCTCTGGACCTCTGAGGCATGTATGAATATGTATTTCTTTATTAAATGGGTCCCCAATTTCTGTGTCTTTTAAATTTGATCTCCTTCAATTTCCAGCTTTACTCTTTTCGGTGTCAGAGGCTAAGATCAGTGTATTCTAGGTTCTTCTCATGTATAGTTGTTTGACCAAGGATTGATGCCATGCATCTCCTGTGAAGTTCATTGGTTTTATGATAACAATTTTGCATGATGTTTTTTTCTCTTCTAGGTATGTGGTTATATTATGGCAGAAGTTATAAGAAATCTGATCTCCAGAGAAGTGTTGGTGCTTCTTTATTTTAATTTGATAAAAGCTATTTTTGGCAAGCTAGTTTTATAGCATTGGATAATTTAATGAATAAGTTTGTATTCACTTTATTCACACACTTTTTAATGGTAGAAATTTGCTCTGTCTAATACGGTAGCTACTAGCTATATGTGGCATTTTAAATTTAAACATAAATTATGTAAATCAGATTAAAAATTCAGTTCCTCAGTAGTGCTAGCCACATTTCAAGTTATCATATGTGGCTAGTGGCTACCATGCTGGAGAGTGCAGATACAGAACATCTCTATCATCACAAAAAGTTCTGTTGGGTAGCAGTTGTCTAGATTTTGAGCCAGTCTCCTCTCAGGTTTCACCTTTTCAGACTGTGGAGTCTCCTGTTTTTAGCACATACTTGTGCAGCAGCCATGCCCCTACTACTCTGCAGTATCCCCTGACCTCCCATCCCTAATCATGTTACTTGCCCTCTGTCAGTGTATTAGTTTTTTGTTGCTACTACAACAAATTACCACAAACTTTGTGGCTTGAAACAACATAAATTTATTATCTTAAAGTTCTGGAGATCAGAAGTCTAAAATCAGCCATTTTCTAGTTTCTAGAGGCCACCTGCATTCCTTGGCTCATACTCCCTTCCATCCTCTAAACCAGCACATAGCATCATCAAATTTCTCTTACTCTCTGACCTCTGTTTCCATAGTCATATAGCCTTCTCTAATTCTGACCCTCCTGCCTCTCTCTTGTATGGATTCAATATCCTTAATTTAATCACACCTGCGAAGTCTCTTTTACCATGCAAGGTAACATACTTACAGATCCCAAGGATTAGGACATGGACATATTTGAGAGATCATGATTTAGTCTACTGAAGCAGGCAGTTTTCTCCAGTGGCATCTTGGTTTCCTTGAGGACCAGTATTGCACAGAATATGCTGCATACTGTATCCCAAGATTTTATACGAAGGGGAGAGATTATTTTAAAATCTTTTTTTTTCTGCCTTCATTCTGCCTGGAAATACAAAATTTTCCTTGTGCTGACTCCTTAAAATATGATCTTGTGGGTACAGTGGCACAGGAGTATCTTATAGGCAAAACAAATCCATAGTTAACACAGCGTCCTGAGTGTTTGCTCCACTGTGAGACACAGCTGCTATTTCAGAGCTTATCTCTACCAGCCTTTCTTCTCAAAAATAAACAAACAAAAATATACACATACACAAACCAAAACCAAAAACCAAAACCAAAACAAACCAAAACAAAACAAAACTGGGACTTAACCAAAGCAAAGACTTTTGAGCTTTTCTTTGCCCAAGAAAGGGTGGCAGGAAAGCCTGAGTCATTCCTAGGAGAGAAGCAGCAGCAGAAACCAATACAAAATTGATCTACTTCCAGTCTGGACAAGATAGCATAGACTCATTTCTCCCTACTCCTTTCAGCTAAGTATAACTATAAATTCTAGAAGTAATTCAAGAAGCAACACAGGAGAATTTCGAAATGTATAAAGAGGAAGGCAGAATGGTTAGGAACCTCAGGACTGGAGGAATACTAGTAGCAGTGTGCCTTATGAGTCATCATCCAACAGAAGAAGGCTACCCAGGCCCATGGTTTCCCAACTCCCAGCCTAGCAACAGAAGGTGGCTCAGGGAGGCTCCTTCTTCCTCTGGATTAAATGTGAGTCCTGCTGACAATACCAGGTGAACATGGCAATTCTAGCAAAGGGAATCTATCAGGGAGCTGCACTGATAATAAGCAGCTGGGAGAAGTACTCTCTTTTCCCACAAGGCCAGAGACTCCCCTACCCCACCAAAAGATACTATGCAATCAGGGCACCGTCAAGGGGAAACCCCACCACAACAAGTTGTCTGGTCCAGGAAACCTTTGTCCCTATGGTCATGAGGATCCCCTTGCCCCATGAGAGATACCAGGAGAGCATACAGCATTAGCAAGAACAAGCAAAGCCAGGCAAGATTCATTGTTTCTATAGACTAGAGACTCACATCCTTCACTCAGAGACATCAGGCAACCCAGCTTGGTGAAGTACCTTCTGCTCCTTCAGGCAGCACCAGCAGGGATCAGTGGGGGCCCCATCAGCACCATATGAACCAAGCAGACCAAAATAGCACCACAGAGTCTCTGAAAAGTAAATTGTCATTAAAATCACAGCCTACAAAAGTAGGCCAGGACCTATGTGCTAAACCTAAACAGAGTATCTTCTTGCTACAACAAAAGATATGGTCTCCTAAAATAGTAGCCAAAATGTCCAGAATACAATGAAAAAAATCAACCATTATACCAAGAACCAGAAAATCATAACTCGAATGAGAAAAGATGATTAACTGACATTAATACTGAGATGAGTCAGACGTTAGAATTATCTAACAAGGATTTTAATGCAGCCACCACAAAAATGCTTCAATAAGCAGTTGCAGAGTCTCTTGAAACAAATGAAAAAGAAAAAAAACTGAGCAAAGAAATACAAGTTATAATAAAAGAACCAAATGGAAACTATAGAACTGAAAAATACAATAACAGAAATTAAAAAAAAAAACTTGCTGAATAGGCTCAATAGTATAGTGGATATGATAGAGCAGTGGTCCCCAACTTTTTTGGCACCAGGGACCGGTGCTCCTATGAGAATCTAATGCCTGATGATCTGAGATGGAGCTGAGGCGGTGATGATAGTGCTGGGGAGAAGCTGCAAATACAGATGAGGCTTTGCTCATTCACCCTTCGCTCAATTCCTGCTGTATGGCCCAGTTCCTAATAGGCTTTGAACCGATACTAGTCCACAACCCGGGGGTTGGTGAACCCTGTAATAGAGGATAGAATCAGTGAACTTGAGGATAAATCAATAGAATTCACTCAATCTGAAAAAGAAAGAAAATAGACTGAAAAAAAAAATAGAGCCTCAAAGATCTGTGGGAAATAACAAAAGATCCAACATTCATATTATGAGTCCCAGAAGAATACCAAAACAGACAAAGACAGTACAAAAAAGAGAGAGAGAGAGAGAGAGAGAAATTATAGACCAGTATCTCTCATGCACTTAGACACAAAAATTCTCAGTAAAATAGTAGCAAGATGCATTCAACAATGTATAAGAGAATTATACTCTGTGACCAAGTGGGATTTATTCAAAGTATGAAAGACTGGATAAATATTTTAAAATTGATTAGTAGTCTACCATATCAATAGACTAAAGAAAAAAAATCTTATGACCACATTATTTAAGACAAAATATTTCACAAAATTCAACATTTATTCATGATTTAAAAATTCTCAATATACTAGGAGTAGAGGGGAACTTCCTTAACCTCATAAAAAACATCTACAAAAACCCTACAGCTAACATTATACTTGATGCTTCCCTTCTTAAGATTGGAACAAGGCAAGCATGTTTGCTTTTATCACTTCTATTCAGTGTTGTGCTGGAAATTCTAGAAATGCAAGGCAAGAAAAAGAAATAAAAAAACATTTGAAAGAATCAAGTAAAACTATTTGCAGAAGACTTAATTCTCCACGTAAAAAATCACAAGGACTCTAAAAACACTTCTAGCACTAATAATTGAATTCAGAAAGGTCATATCATACAAGATCAATACACAAAAATCAATCACATTTTTATATAATAACTGGAAATCTAAGTAAAAACAATACCATTTATAATTGCTTTAAGGAAAATGAAATATTTAGGTTTAAACTTAACAAAACGTGTATAAGATCTGTATACTGAAAATTACAAAACACTGATGAAGGAACTCAAAGAAGAAATTAGTAATTTGGGACCGAGTTCATGGATTGGAAGACTCAACATAGTAAAGATGCCATTTCTAAATTGATCTATAGGTTAATGATATCCCAGCAAGGATTTCTGTAGCTATAGATAGGCTTATTATAAAATTTATATGGAAAGGCAAAGGACCTAGCACAGGTAAAATTATTGTTATAAAGAATAAACTAGGGAGAGAAAAAAATGGCGTAGAAGATAGAGGCTCTGTTCATCCCTCTGGCGACCAAAGTTGTGACTGAAACAAGGAGCAGCAGCAAGGAAAAATCACCTGGGATCTAGATGAGCAAGCCATACAACTAGGGAGAAATCCAAGAAAGCATCCTGCAATGGCAGAAGGTAGGATGGGGCGAGGATGCAGAGCTGCCCAGTCCCAAGCAGCTGAGTGAGATGGAGACTGCAGCAGCAGTGGCGGCAGCGGCAGCGGCAGAAGCCTCTTAAAGGGGCTGCATCTGCGAGTGGATTTTCGTGGTGACGGACCTGCTCACTCTGAGCACCAGTGCCCATTTGGCTGCATGCAAGAGGCACCAAGGACTTACAGGGAGGCATTTTTGGAGAGAGAGGTTAGGCGAGACTCGCTGTGTACAGAAGTGCCAGTAGTATCCATTGTTCCCTGTTGAGCCCTCCTCTCTACCAGTGCACCGGATACAGAGCCACCATAGCTGTGACATCATCAAACTGGATAACAGAGGTCACTCCGCCCAGAGGATTCCCTGAAACCCCACCACCCCCAACTCATGGCCCCACCCAAGCCACATCCAGGTGTATCCTCAGTGAGTCAGGTTCTCCTAGCTGAGAATCACACTGGAGGCAGCCTGGGTTTCTGATGTGGCCTTTTGAGGCAACTGTAAGCACAGCATCTGTGGATTGCTTGCTGAATCTTAACAGGTGGCCCCGGAGGGGTAGAGGCTTGGGCTAAATTTGGCCTGCAGCTGAACTCCTCTCTGGACTGTGCCACTGGACACCTACTTCATAAATCCACACTAATAAGACCGGGAGATTTAGGAGCTTTGCTTTATACATAGAAATAGACATGGAAAGGCAGCCAAAATGGGAAGACAAAGCAGCAGAAACCATATGACAGAACAGAACAGAGATCCAGGTATAATGAAGTCAAGTAATCTAACAGGTGCAGAGTTCGAAACACTGGTTATAAAGATGCTCAATGAACTTTTGGTTAAATCCAGTGAGAACTTCAACAAAGAGATAAAAAATCATAAAAATGGAAGTAGAAATTATAAAAGGGAACCAATCTGAAATGAAGAACACATTATTTGAGATGAGAAGTATATTAAATGGAGTAAACAAAGTGAATAATAAAGAGGATCACATGCCCTATCTAGAAGACAGGACAGCCAATCAGGACACTCAATCAGAATAGCAAGAAAAAAGATGCCAAGATGGTAAAAATAATTTAAGGAGGATATGGTATACCATTAAGGCTCCGAATATTTGTCTGCTCAGTGTAGCAGAAGAAAATCAGGATGTTGAACAACTGTTTGAAGAACTAATGATGGAAAACTTTCCTAATCTGGTGAAGGAAATGGACATAAAACCCCAGGAAGCTCAGAGAATTCCAAAAATCAGGGATTTAAAGAGGCCCACACCAAGACACATCATAATTAAAATGTCAAAGGTTAAATACAAAGAAAGAATACTAAAAGCAGCAAGAGAAAAAAAAATTACATATAAGGGAACACCCATATGACTCGCAGCTAATTTCTCAAAAGAAACTATGCAAGACAAAAGGGCTTGGCAAAAAATATTCTACAGGATGAAGACCCAGGATATACAACCAAAAATAATTTATCCAGCAAAGCTATCATTTAGAGTTGATGGACAGATAAAGAGCTTCCCAGACAAAAATAAGTTGAAGCAATTTATCACCACCAAGTTGGAATTACAGGAAATGTTGGAGAGACTTCTTTAAGAAGAAAAAGCATGTATCAAAAACAGGAATAAAGAATGGTAACAACTACATTCCTATCAATAAGTACCATAAATGGAAAATAATTAAGTGCTCCAACCAAAAGATAGAGTGGCTGAAAGGATAAGAAAACAAAACCCCTACATATGAAAAGGAAGGGAATGGAAAAACATATTGCTTTGATGAACCTGGAAGGTATTTAAGTCAGACAGAGAAAGATAAACACTATATGATTTCACTTATGTGTGGAATTTAAGGAATAAAAAGAACAAAGCAATTAAAAAAAAGAATAAACTAGAGAGAAATCACTCTTCCCAATGTAAAGGCTTATAGCTACAGTAATCAAGACAGTATGTAATGGTGGAGGGCAGATACATAGATAAATAGAACAGAATAAAGAAACACAGAAATCCACATAAATTTGTTCAACTGATTTTTTACAAAGGTGTAAAAGCAATTCAATGGAGTAAAGATAGTCTTTTCGATAAATAGTGCAGGAACATTAATAGGTGAAATAAGTGAATTTTCACCTAAACAACACACCTTATACAAAAATTAACTCAAAATGGATCACGAACTTAAAGTGTAAAAATATAAAACTTGTAGGAAAAAAACGCAAAAATCTTCATGGTATAGGACTCATCAAAGAGTTCTTAGCCTTGACACCACACCATAAGTGTGATCCACAAAAAGAAAAACCTATTAATTAGATTTCATCAAAATTAAAAAAATTTAGTCTATGAAAGATCCTGTTAAGATGAATTACAGACTGGAGAAAATATCTGCAAGCCACATATGTGACAAAGGACTGGTATTTAGAATATACAAAAACTCTCAAATAACACATAAAAAGATGTTCAGCATCATTTGCCATCAGGAAAATGTGAATCTAAACCACCATAAGATATCACCACACGCATGTCAGACCAGTGGTTAAAACAAACAAACAAAAAATAGTGACAATGCCAAATGCTGATGAGGATGTGAAGAAACTGGATCACTCATACGTGTTCTTCAACAGATTAATGGATAAATAAACTGTAAGACATCCATTACATGGAAAGCTACTTAGCAATAAAAAGAAATGGAATATCGATTCATGGAACAACTTGAATTACTCTCCTGGGAATTTTGTTCAGTGAGAAAAGCCAAGCTTAACAGGTTGTATGATTATATGATACTATTGAAATGACAAAAAATATAGAGATAGAAACAGGTTAGTGGATGCCAAGGATTAGGAAATGGGGCAGGTGGAAGGCGATTGTGGCTGCAAAGTGTAACAGGAAGGATCCTTGGGGTGATAGTACAGTTCTATATTGTGTTAGCGGATACGTGAACCTATACGTGTGATAAAATCGCATATAACTAAATATACAGGCACAAGCAAATGATTACAAGTAAAGCTCAGGAAATCTGGACAAGATCAGTGGTTTGCAGCAATGTCAATATCTTGGTTGTGATATTATACTACAGTTTTATAAAATGTTACCATTCAGGGAAACCAGATAAAGGGTACATGGTATCTCAGCGTATTATTTCTTACAATCGCATGTGAATCTACAATTATCTCAAAATAAAAAATAAAGTTTAATTAAAAAAAAAGATAAAGACAAAAATTTGGGGCCTTGAACATTTTTCCAGAAGGTGGACTAAAGAATCTGGCTCACTGCAGGCATAAAACTAATTGACCATCTGGGTACCATACTGGATAGTTACAAAGAGCAATGACTCCCCAAACCTGGGTATGCAATACCTCAGGGGGCCTCTAATAAGGCAAAGAGGTATTGTTCACCTTCTGAAAATTCTCAGTAACCAAATTTAATTGAAATCACTTTCATGAAAAAGCAAGCATTTGCTATGTAAATCTTAATATCAGAGAGCAGCACTAGGAAATCAAAATAGGATATCTCAATTTGTCCCCACTCTAGTCCTTCCAAAATAGGCAGGTCACTCTTGAAGTCCTACTTGTAAAGGGGACACACCTGCCAGTTATTGAAGACTTCAGATTTAGGGAGCATTAAGCCAGTTTCTAGAAGAGATTCAGTCTCAGGTGGCCAGAGTTATCCTGAAACTAAGGACAATAGGACGATCCTTGAACTCTGGATCCAGGGAGTAAGCTCCCCTTCAGCCCAGGGTTGACCAGAGCCATTTTTTTTTCACAAATGTTGTTTCACAACCTTCTCCAAACACACATACAAATAAGGAAGTAAGGGTGTGTATGTCCAGTAATGCAGCTAATTTTCGTCAATTAGCCAGTATCCAACAATTAGTAAATTGGTAATTATGCTTGAGTTGACACATTCAATCTAATGGTTTATAAAACAGATGGCTGCTTATTTTATTCTTATATAAGTGGCTCTTAGTGCATTGAAAGGGTGTTTAAAACAACAAAATAATAATCCAATGCACATTTTATCACCTTGGTTCTTAACAGAGTCAAACTGCATAATGACAGCAGCCCTTGGTTAAATATACAAAGCAACAGATTGACAGCAGAAGTGCTGAGGCAGGCACAGCATCATTCCTGAGGGACTCTGGCTATGGAACCTGTACTCCAAGCAGGTGTGCTAAGGTCTGGCCCAGGAAGCAGGAGAACTGAGCATTAAGATATTCCAAATCTTTGCGAAGAAATAGTCTCAAAGAAGATGCTTTTTGTGGAAGAGCAGAAACAAAATACACATAGGAAGCTAGTAAGGCTTTTGAGACCCAAATGTGAATGGGAAAGAAATGCATCTTTAAAGCTGGTCAAGAGCCTTTCATGTTGAGGCACAAACATTTTCGAGTGCGGCAGCAAGCTCCTCTACATTTTTGTTCATCTAATTTTCCATTTCAGTTGCTCATTCTCTTTACCCAGCGCCCCCCCCCCTCCCCGTGGGACTACACACTAATTATCTCATGGCAGTGATACCATCTGCTGAAAAAACTGGCCCCTGAGCAATCCCCATCTTCCAAACTTGGGGCCTGCCTCTACCTGCTCTGGTACAAGAAAAAGAAAAGTAGTGTATTGTCCCCTATACCCTACTCAGGGAACTGACTCAGCTTCACAGATTGAAGCAGAAACTGAGAACTTGATCAGTTCTCCAAGGCAGAGTCTTTATAGTGCTCAGTACTGGAGTTTTGGGACTCAACCTATGTCTATGGTTTGATGGTGGACCAGGTGACATGGTCAATTTAGTGAAAGTAGTTCACTAAACTACTTTTGTGTGAGGTCCCAGGCACATGAGGTTCATAGTCCTGGATCTGCTATAAATGAATAAGTTAATATCTTGGCCACTGCTTTACCTCTATCTCTGGCCACCTGGGCATAAATGAAAGGTGTTTGAACTGAAAGGATATGGTTTACTCATAGATCTGTTGCACCATCTTTTTGTAGAAAGGACAGCATGACATTTATTCTCAATCCCACTCTCAAAGTATTTTTAAACTTCAGAATAGGAGTGAGGAACTTAGATGTGAACACTAGTAAATTGTTTCTAGCTGACGATATGAAAGAAGGTGGGCAGGGTACATTGACTCTTGTCTAATTTCTACTCAATGAAGCTTTGAATGTTTGGTAAAAATAGTTGGTGATTTGGGAGCAATAGCTAAACACCCTTCATTTACATATTTTGAAATATTCTTAATGCTTATGACAACTGTGAGTGATGTTATGATAAGAGAAAAAAATATTCACAGTCTCCTCAAAAGTTAGCAGGATTGGGGGAAGTAAATCTTGATTTGACCAGGAAAAAGGCAGTTGGAGTTTTCTACTTTTGAACCACTGACTTGATCTCAAGGGGACACAGCCTTACTGTTGTGCAGCTGAGTGCTGACATAAATAGCAAGAGGTCAATCACGTTTCCCCCTTCGACTCTCACTTTCTTTTATTTACTATATTTTGTGATTATCTGGTTCTTTGGATTTTTTCTCTTTTATCATGAACTTGAAAAGAATATTGTCAGCTTACACCCATTTGTATTAATGTAGGAGAGCATTGATACAGCTACAAGAAAAGTGTAGATAAACTAGAAATCATAGAATCATAGAGTGTTCCAACTGGAGGAGACATAGAAACAACTGAGGCCAACCCGTTCACTTTTACAGACAGAGACCCAGAGAAAAAATGTAGCAGATGTCATGATTAAAGTTCCTCCCTTCTTTTTGTAGTATGATATATGACTTTATTGCTACATACTTTCATTTATAATTATGATTTATAAAGATTATTAGTTGGCATTCCTGGGGCATGTAGCCAACTAGGTGTTAAAGAGAATAGATTCAGAGCCATGCAATGGTAAAGAAAGCTAGACCCAAAAGTAAACATTCACCCTGAATGATCAGATCTAGAGTTGACACTCGCTTTCATTGTAAATGTTGTCATTCTCCTAGGTTCTGTCTTTGGTCCTCTCTTATCTATTAAGAGTAGCTCTATGGTCAGGGTTGGTCTGTATGGCAAATATAAGCCTGACTCAGAATTGAAAAGCTGTAACTTTAGTTCTTAAGATTTTCTGCATGTATCAGAGGATGGTATGTTCTTTCTCCAGTTCAATACCAACATTTTTACCTGCCCATCTCTTAACAATTCTCTGCTTTTCCCTTATACTCTGCTATATTTGTAACCATAACAAAACCTCTGTTTTGTTTTTAATAAAAACAAAAATCTTTTTACCCAGTGTCCCTCTCAGATATTCCCCCTGTTAGCTAAGCCTCTTGAAAGAATGGTCTATACTCCCTTCCATTTCATTTCACCTGAATGTCAAACTCATTGGACATCCTTTTATATTTATTTTCAGTAATCTTGTCTTTCAGCACTTAACACTGTTCAACCACTCATCTGCTTGGAACTCTCTTCCCTGGCTTTTCTTCTCCTGGTTCTCCTACTCCTCTATTCCTCAGGATCTTATTTGATAGGAATTATATTCTGAGTTAGTGTCCAGATGAAATCTCCTTTATTGCAATACTCCCCAACCTATAATCTCTCAGGAAGGGAAGATAAAGCCTTGGGACACAGCTAATAGGGCTAGGGAGGGATATGCAACCAGAGGCAGATGGATGACCTGCAGGAGTTCATTTGCTCTCCCAGGAATTAGTGACACAGAGGAAGTTGACTCTAGGGAGTCAGGCTGAGAGGTCACATAGACTCAGAGGCTGAAGCTATAATTTTGGCCATGTGAGAGTGGATGAGTGACTAGAAGACACTGCCTGGCAGAGAAGTGGGTGGGGAAAATAAAGCCAACACTCTAAGTGAAGCAAAGAAGAGATCGTGAGCCAGAGAGAGATGTGGAGTCATAGATGGAGGAGGAAAAGAGGGGAAGAGTTGTGAGAGGAATAAGAAGAAGTGAGGGTAGTGATGAGAGCATAGGAGAGAACACTCAGACAACTTTTTAGTTACTGTGAGGTGCTGCTGTGCTTTTCTGTGTGATTTCCCTGTATCCTTGTAACTCTTTTTATTACCTAATTTTAGTGGCTTATTGTTTCTTTAAAGGCAACCTTTACCCTAAGGCACCTCTTCTTCCATGAACTCCTCAAACTCCCTGAGCAATCTCACCCACTACTTTTAATAGTTAAAGTTTTTTTTTTTATTTCTATCAATGTTATACATGCATATCGATAAAAAAAATAGACTACCAAAGGCTTATAATGATAAGTAGAAGTCCCTATCCCCATCTCTTTTCTGCTTCCTAGAAGAAATCACTCTTTGTAGTTTTCCTTATAGTGTTACCTCAGTCATTTAAAAGAATATGATTATCCTGCTATTTTTTATTATTGCAATATACATAGCACAAAATTTGCCACTTTAACCATTTTAAGTGTACAGTTCAGTGGCATGAAGTACATCCACATTGTTATACAACTATCACCACTATCCATCTCCAGAATTATTTTTATAATTTTTTTTATTTTTCAATTATAGTTGGCATACAATATTATATTAGTTTCAGGTGTACAACATAGTGGTTAGACATTTATATAACTTATGAAGTGAGCATCTCAAAAAATCTAGTACCCATCTGACACCAAACATTGTTATTACAATATTATTGACTATATTTCCTATGCTGTATTTTACAGCCCCATGACTATTTTGTAACTACCAATTTGTACTTCTTTATCCCTTCCCTTTTTTCACCCACTCCCCAACTTCTCTCCCACCTAGCAACTATCAAAATGTTCTCTATGTCTATGAGTTTGTTTCTGTTTTGATTGTTTTATTCTTTAGATTCTACATGTAAGTGAGATCATATAACTTTTGTCTTCTTCTATCTGACTTACTCCACTCAGGGCCATCCATGTCATTGCAGATGACAAGCATTCCTTTTTTTTTTTTTTTAATGGCTGAGTAACATCCCATTGTATATGTGTATTATTCATTCATCCATTGATAGACACCCAGGATGCCACCATATCTTGGCTACAATGAACATATGGATTCACATGTCCCTTCAAAGTAGTATTTTGGATTTCTTCAGATAAATACCCTGAAGTGGAATTACTGGGTTTTTCTTAGTCTCTTGTTATAGCTTCTGTTTCAAAGCCTATTTTGTCTGGTGTAAGTATTGCTATTCTAACTATTTTTTGTTTTTGTTCCTATTTTCATGAAATATCTTTTCCATCCCTTTATTTTCTGTCTGTGCGTGTCTTTCGATCTGAAGTGAGTCTCTTGTAGGCAGCATATCTAAGGGTTGTGCTTTCTTACTCATTCAGCCACTCTTTCTTTTGATTGGCGTTTTTAATCTCTTTTCATTTGAAGTAATTGTTGATAGATATGTATAGTTATTGCCATTTATTATTCATATTTTTTATCCTTTAACTTCTTCTTTAAAAAAATCCCCCTAACATTTCTTGTAATACTGGTTTGGAGGTGGCAGTCTCCTTTAGTCTTTTCTTGTCTGGGAAGCTTTTTATCTATCCTTTGATTTTAAATGATAGCTGTGCTGGGTAGAGTAATCTTGGTTGTAGGTCCTTGCTTTTCATCACTTTGAATATTTCCTAACAATCCTTTATGGCCTGCAATGTTTCTGTTGAGAAATCATCTGATAGTCTTATGGAAGCTCCCTTGTAGGTAACCAATTGCTTTTCTCTTGCTGCTTTTAATATTCTCTCTTTGCCTTTAACCTTTGGCATTTTAATTATGATATGTCTTGGTGTAAGCTTCTTTGAGTTCATCTTATTTGGGACTCTCTGTGCTTCCTAGGCTTATATGTCTATTTCTTTTGCCAGTTTGGGAATTTTTCCGTCGTTATTTCTCCAAATAGCTTTTCAATCCCTTGCTCTCTCTCTTCTCCTTCCGGTGCTCCTATGCTGTGAATGTTGGTACACTTGATGTTGACCCAGAGGCCCTTAAATTATCCTCATTTGGGGGAATTCTTTCTTCTTATTGCTGTTCTGATTGGGCACTTTTTTGCAAGCTTATCTTTTAAATTGCCAATTAGATCCTCTGCTTCATCTCATCTAATCTCCTGTTGATTCCCTGTAATGTAGTCTTCATTTCAGTTATTGTATTCTTCATTTCTGACTGGTTCCCTTTTATGTTTTCTATTTCTATTTTTATGCTTTCTATCTCTTTGTTAGAGTTCTCACTGAGTTCATCAACTCTTCTCCTAAGTTCATTGAGCATCCTTATAAGCAACGTTTTGAACTCTGCATCTGGTAGGTTACTTGTCTCCATTTTGCTGAGTTCTTTTCCTGGAGCTTTGTTCTGTTCTTTCAAGTGAAACATGTTTTTTATCTCTCCATTTTGGCTGCCTTCCTGTGTTCATTTCTATGTATTAGGTGGTATCCTAAGTTTCCCGGTCTTAGTAGAGTGGCCTTATGTAGTAAGTGTCCTGTGGGGCCCAGTGATGCAGTCTTTCCTGGACATCTGAGCTAGGGTGCTCCAGGTGTGTTTCTTGTATGAGTCGTATGTGCCTTCCTGTTGTAGTTGAGCATTGGTTGCTGCTCGCACATCAATGGGAGGAATTGACTCTCAGGCTGATTCATTGTAAGACCTGGCTCACGACTACAGTGGTGGAGCTGTCATTCAAAAGCTGACCCTACAGCAGAATTTACTTTATCAGGGCTCTGGTGCCTGCCTAATCTGTCATTTGGGTGTATCATCCTCAGATGCAGCCCCAGGAACTTCTCCACTCTAGTTTGGTCAGGAGCCAGCCACCAGATGCACCACTCCAGGTGCCCTGGGAGGGGCCCACCACAGGCCCAGTTCAGCTGCAGCCTATGCCCTGCCTGGGGCCACTTGACATGAGCCACCAAACAATCTGCAAATGGTTGCCACCCATGCTGGGCTTGGAGGTGTCTTGAGAGGCCAAGCTGTGAACTGAGGTTGGCTGCTGCTAGTGTTGGGCTTGGGGCTGCTCAGCAAGAGGTATGGGGCACGTAGAGCCCAGATGCTCCTTGTTTTGTTTTAATGAACTTTTGAGAGATTTTAAGAATGTCTGCAGCATGAACCAAGACAGAAAATTTGTATGGAAAAACAACTGGAAGTGGCTTGGGTGGGGCCTCAAGTGGGTTGGGTGGGGTCTCAGGGAATCACTAGGACAGGGTGACCAATGTTAGCCAGGTTGATGGAGACTCAGATATGGCTGCCACCTACATCTGCAGTCTTGGTGGGGAGAGGGCCCAACAAAGGAACAGTGGCCTCCACCAGCAGTTCTGTCTGAAAGAAAGCTGCCCCTCCAGGTTTGCCCTGAAGCCATATAATTCAGTTTCTCCCCTTCAAGCCCCTGCCCCAGTGCTGTAGCTTGGAGCCAATGAGTCCATCAGCAAGTATGGCAGTGTCTGGGCCCTCCAAGAAGAATGCCCTGACCCCTCATAGCCTTCCACCCACTCAACCACAATCTCTGTTGATTTTCACATCCAGATCTTGTGAGAACTTCGCCTCCTGGCACTGGAACCCTGGTCTGGGGAGCCTGGCCTAGGGCTGGGACCCCTCACTTCTCTGCGGGTAGACCTCAACAGCTGAGATATCCCTCCTGATTTTCAACCACCTCATATGGGTGTGGGATCAGCCTGTTTTACATCTCTGCCCCACCTACTAGTCTTGAGGTAGCCCCTTATATATGTCTTCTGTTCAGCTAGACTTCAGGCAACTCCCAATGATGGCTATTCTCAGTTTAGTTATAATTTTCATGTGGTTGTGAGAGGAGGCAAGCACAGTGTTTATCTACTCTGTCATCTTGACGAGAAATCCTCTCCAGAATTGTTTCATGACCTCAAACTGAAATTTGGTACCCATTAAACAATAACTTCTCATTTCCTTTCCCTCCAGCCCTTGGTGACCACTATTCTAGTTCCTTCCTGTCTTATAAATTTGACTATTCTTTGTAAGTCATATAAACGGAATCATCAATCCTTTGATGTCTGGCTTATTTCACTTAGCATAAGGGTCTTCAAGGGTCATCCATGTTGTAACATATATCAGAATTTCATTCTTTTTTAAGGCTGAATAATATTACATGTATATATAATAAAATGCACATACAATATTTTATTTATCCATTCATTGATGGACATATGAATTTTTTCCACTTTTCGGTTATTATGAACATGCTGCTATGAACACAATTGTATAAATATTGGTTTGGGTCCCCGAATTCACTTTTTAGGTACATACCTTGAAATGGAATTTCTGGATCATATGGTAATTCTGCTTGCTGTTTTGAGGAACCACCATGCTGTTTTTCACATTCTACTGTTTCTTGACAAACATTTTTAAAAAATCATCTACTGACTTTATATTATGGTAGCTGAGAATTCATTCACTCTTAACCCCTGTGTGCTGATGATTTTCCTGAGCTTCATGTTTGTATTATCTAAATGCTTTCTGGACATCGCCATGGAAATGTTAATCTAAATGTATCCAAAAATGCTTGCCCCTGCCCCTGCCCCCACCCCAAAACTTTCTGTTCCTGTGGTTATTATACTGTCCCCTACCTCAGTGAGTGTCACCAGTGTCTATCCAGTCACTCAAACAAGAAAACTGAAAATTATCACAAACTGCTCCAGGATCTTACCATCCAATGGATCACCAAAACTTCCTGATTTTACCTCTTAAATATTTCTTGACTCCATTCTCTTTTCTTCTTAATGTCACTGTCCTAGTTCAGGTCTTCATCATCTATTGATAGAACCACTTGCAGGAGCCTCCTCAATATTTTCTCTCTGCCTTCATATTTTCCCTCCTTTAATCCTATTGCAAACTGAACGAGGCCAGGTATTTTTCAATGTCTATCTATAGCTTCCAGTGACTAGAGATAGCTATGGGTTGTAGTCTTCATCCCCTACAATCTCCCTATCAGGTGGTATGTTCCAATGAAAACAGGACTTCAACCCAATTCTTCCAGGCTTGCACTAACATACGATCTTGTAACCTGTCCTCATAAGATCAGCTAAGCCCCATGCAGGAAAGGTTTGCTTGAAGCACATTTAGCAATTCTCTAGTAGTAGCATTTTAGCTAAACTTGTCATGCAACAGAATTGTCCATTAAGTGTCAGGATGCAGGACTCAATGGATTCCTAAACCTAGAATACCACTCTGGAACCCCCAGTTTCTTAGGCCCTATTCATGCAAGGACAGGCAAAAGTGTCAATCTGTAAATCTAGAGCACCATTTATTTCACCAATGAAAGTTTATTTCTAACATCCCTTATATTAATCTGCACAAGCCCTCTAGTGTAAATTTAGGTAGATTAGGTAGCTTTTCAGTGCTGCTTCTGGAGTGTTTACTTATAATTAGAGTCTTTCGGATACAAACTAAGCACTGCTAGAGTGTGTTCTTCATTGGGGGACTTCAGATATTAACTCTCCCTAAGATATATGTCTATGTACATGTATATGTATAGGTGTATGTGTGTGTATCTCACACTGCCTGTGCTGAGTATTTTTAAAGTAAATCTCAGACCATAGAACAAATCTACCCTCCTATGTACATCTACCCACATCATTCCCCTTCATAAAACCCTTTTCTTCCATGGTTCCTTAAGATAAAGTCCAGATTCCTTCAAGTGACATATAAAGCCTTTCCAGAACTGCCCCAACCTCTTTCTTTTTTGTAACTTACACTCTAATCTAGGATTACCAAACTGCTTGTAGTGAGCCCCCACCAACGGTGCTGGTTTAGGCTTAAACACTGCCCCCTTCCTGGGCCACCTTTCCTCCCTTCCTTCACCTGGCTTACTTGTACTCCTCCTCTATGACTCACCTCAGGCATCAGCCCTTTCAAGAAGCCTTTCCCATAACCCCATTCAGAATTAAGCTTATGTATTTCATTTAACATGTGTATAGTACTTATTATGTGCCAGGAACTAGTCTAAGCTCTTTTAATCCTCACAATTCTATGAGTTAAGTTCTATTATTATCTCTCTTTTCAGATGAGGAAACTGAGGCACATGGAGGTTTAATTTGTCCAAGTTCACATAATTAGTAAGTGGCAAAGCCAGACTTCAAACCAGAGTGTGCTGTTAGAAATCCATATACTGTACTGCTTCTCCAGGGCCCTTTCTTTGTATTCCACAGCACCCTAGGCATACCTCTATCTTAGCATTTAGCATGATAATTTGAAACTGTCTCTTTGTGTCTGTGTTCCCCTCTTTACCCTGAGGGTCTTAAAGCTTAATAGTCTTTGAGGCCATCTGGTATAATAGTTAGGTCATGAAGTTTGGAATTAGACATACCCGGGGTGAAGTCCCACCTCTGCTATGTACTAGCTGTGTAATCTTAGGTGAATTATTTAACCTTTCTGTACATCCTTTCCCTGATTTATAAAGTGGGGCTAATAATAACTCACAGGATAATGGAAAGAATGAAATAAGATGATATATCTAAAGCACCTAGCAAAAAGTCACCCATAGTAGAAAAAAAATCTCAGGTAATAGTCAGGTAATGCCTGACTATTACAACTAGTTATTACTATCTCTGCATCTCTAGAAACTAGCATAATGCCTGGAAAATATACATTCGAGAACCATTTGTTGAACTGAACTATTATGGAACTCTTTAGACTGACATAGATATCTGAAGTATATCTCAGTATATATGACTTCAGAAATGGTCCCCTGTAGTTAAGCAGGATGTGCTACCTCATTTTGCTAAGGCACTCATAAGAGTTTTACCTTCGGGTAGATAGCCTTGTAGATATCCAGTCATATAACCAATGAGCATAACATTCTGGTCCTTGCAACCATCAATTGTAGGCTCAAATGGGATTACTCATCACCTTGAAGTGAGTCTTGTTATCCTAAGTCATGTTATCATCTTTCAAAATGAAAGAGAACCACATTTCATTTCCTTTACTTAGAACAAGGGTGTCAGAACTCCCCAGGGCTGTCCATTCTCATTGGATCACTGGCCTTTTCAGTTCTGAAATTCCTGTGCATATTTCCTTCCCAGTATCCCAGGGCTTCAATCCTTTCTGATATAAATTTCTCTTGTCAAGTGGATGAAATATACAGTTATTAGAATTACTAGGTCACCTTTGGATAGTGTTATTGTGTTAGAAAATGTCCCAGGTATCAATCAAATGCCCATTTTCTTGCACCCAAGAGCAGTAGAAGATTCTACTTGAAAAGCTGAAATAAAGATATGTATCACACCCATGGAATAATACAACCCCCTTGGATACTAAGGGAACAGAAGCTCCTAGAGCAGAATTTTTTTGGTTAACTTAGAGCTAAGGAAAAACCCCATTTGGGTTCAGGTGGCCAATCTTTCTATAATATCTGAACCCTCTTTCATAAAAGAGAACAGTCTAGTGACCACTGATTCTCTTTTCCATGAGAATCTTGTAGAGCCTCTAGGCTGACCTAGTTACCATCAGTGATCACTTTTCAGAATTTTAGGAGGAGAGACAATGTGGAAAAAAACTGAACTGAATTTGCATGAATCCTTGTCACAGCCTAAAATCAGGTAGTTTGATTAAACCTCTGATAGTTTGCTGTGTTGTCATTTTTCTCTTTCCC
>NW_011889171.1:1840617-1841897 GCF_000151845.1 Pteropus vampyrus
TGGGACATGAGCCAAAGCACACAGTGCACATAATAAATTAGAGGCGAGGCACGTGGTTTTATGTTCAGGGCACAGCCTGAGATTCTCCTCTTTTTTTCTGTCCAGATGGTCAGAAACAAACCATGGAGGGTCCAGAACAGAGGTTGGAAATGTTCACCTACAGGAAAGTGCACTGGGCCAGAAGTCGGGAGATATTTCTGATTCTGGTTCTACCACCAATTTGTCCCATAATGGTGGGAAGGTCACGTAAACCTCTCCAAGACCATTTCCTTGTCAAGTAAAATAGAGATAGTTATATGATCAGACCATCACATAGAGCTGGTGGGAGGATTAGGAGTAAGCTTATAAATATCTATCAGGTATACTATTAATAAAATATAGATACCACAGGAAGAGAGACCACCTTTGGCCTTGTCAGCTTGCATCTCATTGAATAATAAATACCAGCTGCTCAGGGACTCCAAAAAATGCATATTAGGTCCAGTGAAGGGAAAGGATTTTTTTTTAACAATAAAGAAACCAAAGCTTCGAGAGCTTAAATCACTCCCCACTTATTGAGCAGGGACTGTGCCAAAGCCAAATGAAAACTACTTCACTGCTTTGCTCCAAGAACCTGGAAACCTATTTGTATTTCTTTGGAAGGCCCTTTTAGAGTGACTCTATTACTGTTGAGAATTTCAGGGATAGTGGAAAGCTACTGAGGGAAATATTTTGGAGATTGGCAGCTGATCTCAGATACAAGTAGTTTAATCTCTTTGTGTGTCTTAATCCACACTGATCTCTGAGTGACTTGATAGCCCCTTTAACTACCAGTAAGTACTACCTGTAATCCATTTTATTTCTACCAATACAAAATTGTAATAAAATAAATTTATTTTATATATTTTTACACAATTTTATAAATTTAGATTCTAGTATATGTGAGTAATATGTCATTCCTTTTGATCCTAACTTGGAAAAGGGAACTGGGATTTGATAACATTGAAAAGGAAGGTAATGCTCCTTTAAAGTAGTAAATACGTTCTTCTATAGTGAAGTCTCAGGAGAGAGGGGCAAGTGAAAGGAAAGTGAGCATGGCAAAGATCTGCATTCTGGCGAGATCAATGAAGAGAGAGGGACTTTAGGTTTATATAAGAGGGCATGTCAGCTGGTGGTGGGGCAGAGGGAGGGAGAGAAAAAGAGAAGGAGGGAGAGAGAATGGGAACACAGGAGCCTAGTAACTATCAGAGCCCTCCTGGTGCTTGTATTCGGTTATCAAAGCCACACTAACCCTCTTCCTA
>NW_011889171.1:1843462-1845722 GCF_000151845.1 Pteropus vampyrus
TTTATTTTTGCTTTTACTTCCCTTGCCTTTGAAGTCAAATTCATGAAATCCTCTTTAAGTCTGAAGTCCTTGAGTTTAGTTTCTATGTATTTTTCTATGCACTTTTCTAAAAACATGTGTATTTTTCTAAAAAAAATATGTATTTTTCTATGCACTTTATTGTTTCAGGTCATATTCAGGTCCTTAATACATTTTGAGTTAATTTTGGTATGTGGTGATAGATAAAAGTCTAGTTTCATTCTTTTGCAGGTGGCTTTCCAGTTTTCCCAGCACCATTTATTGAAGTGGCTTTCCTTTCTTCACTGTATGTTTTTAGCCCTTTGTTGAAAATTATTTGTCCAAATAAATATGGGTTTACTTCTGGACTCTCGATTCTGTTCCACTGATCCGTGTGTCTGTTTTGCTGCCAATACCATGCTGTTTTGATTACTGTCACTTTGTAATATAATTTGAAGTCGGGTAGCGTGATGCCTTCACCCTCGTTCTTTTTTCTCAGGATGGCTTTGGCAATTTGGGGTCTTTTGAGCTTCCATACAAATCTGATGATTTTTTGTTCCACTTCTTTTAAAAAAATGTCGATGGGATTTGATGGGGATTGCATTAAATCTGTATAATGCTTTAGGTAATATGGCCATTTTAACTATGTTGATTCTTCCAATCCAAGAACATGGAATATCTTTCCATTTCTTTGTATCTTCTTTGATTTCTCTTAATAGAGTCTTGTAGTTCTCATTGTATAGGTCCTTCACGTTTCATTAAATTTATTCCTAGGTATTTAATACTTTTTGTTGTAATTGCCAAAGGAATTATTTTTTCTACTTCTTTTTCAGTATGGGAATGCAATGGATTTTTGAATATTGATTCAGTTTCTAGAAACTTTACTGTATTTGCTTATTGTTTCTAGTAGTGTTCTTGTGGGGTCTTTAGGGTTTTCTATATAGAGAATCATGTCATCCGCAAATAGTGACAGTTTGAGTTCTTCGTTTCCTATTTGGATGCCTTTTATATCTTCTTCTTGTCTGATTGTACCTGTTAGGACCTCCATTGTTATATTGAATAACAGTGGTGATTGTAGACATCCTTGCCTTGTTCCTGACCCTAGAGGGAAGGATTTTAGTTTTTCAAAATTGTGTATAATGATGGCTGAGGGTTTGTCATATATGACCTTTGTTATGTTAAGGTACTTTGCTTCTATACCGATTTTAAGTGTTTTGATCAAAAATGGATGCTGTATCTTGTCAAAAGCTTTCTCTTCATCTATTGATATGATCATATGCTTCTTATTTTTTAATTTGTTTGCATGGTGTATCACATGAATCGATTTGTGTATGTCAAACCATCCCTGTGTCCCTGGGATGAAGCCCACTTGATCGTGGTGTATAAGTTACTGTATTCTGTTCGCTAGTATCTTATTTAAAAATTTTTCATCTGTGTTCATGAGAGATATTGGTCTGTAGTTGTTGTTATTTTTTGTTTTTTGTTTTTTTAATATTATCTTTACCAGGTTTTGGTATCAGAGTATTATTGGCCTAAGAAAATGAATTGGGAAGTATTGCTTCCACTTCAATTTTTTGAAAGAGTTTGAGGAGAATAGGTATTAAATCTTCTTTGAATATTTGGTAGAATTTATTGGTGAAGCCATGTGGTCCTGGAGTTTTACTTTTTTTGGTAGATTTTTGACGATTGTTTCAATTTCCATACTGCTGATTGGTCTATTTAGATTTTCCAGTTCTTCTTGATTCAGTCTAGGAAGGTTGCATTTTTCTAAGTACTGGTCCATTTCTTCTAGGTTATTAAATTTGGTGTTATATATTTTTTCATAGTATTCTTGTATGATCCTTTGTATTTCTGTGATATTAGTTGTAATTCCCCTCTCTTTCATCTCTGAATTTGTTCATTTGTGTTCTTTCTCTTTTTTCTTTAGTGAGTTTAGCCAGAGGTTTCTCGATTTTATTAACCTTCTCAAAGAACCAGCTCCTTGTTGCATTTATTTTTTTCTATTGTTTTGTTTGTTTGTTTTGTTTTCAATTTCATTTATTTCTGCTCTAATATTGATTATTTCTTTCCTTCTGCTGACTTTAGGCTTCCTTTGTTCTTCTTTTTGTAGTTTTTGAGGATGAAGCATTAGGTTGTATATTTGGGCTTGTTCTTGTTTTGAAGATAGACCTGTAATGATATAAACTTTCCTCTTATGACCACTTTTGCCGTGTTCCAAAATCTTTGATATGTTGTACTATCATTATCATTCGTTTCTATGTAT
>NW_011889171.1:1846057-1856241 GCF_000151845.1 Pteropus vampyrus
TTATGTCTTCTTGGTGCATGATTCCCTTTATCATTATGAAGTGTCCCTTAGTATCTTTCTTTACCTTTTTTATTTTGAAGTCTATTTCATCTGATATTAGTACTGCTACTCCCGTTTTTCTCTGAACACCATTTGCTTGAAATATCATTTTCTACCCTTTCACTTTGAGTCTATATTTGTCTTTGAAGCTGAGATGTGTCTCCTGGAGGCAGCATGTGGTTGGGTTTTGTTTTTTGATTCATTCTGCAACTCTGTGCCTAAATAGGTGAGTTCAATTTATTGGTGAGTTCAATCCATTTATATTAAGGTGATTATTGAAATATGAAGTCTTATAGCCATTTTATCTTTTGCTTTCTGGTAGCTCGGTGTTTCCATCGCTGCCTTGTTCTTGTGCTTCTCTTTTCTTTATTTTGGTTGGCTTTTGTGGGTTTTCCCTCTGGTCTTTCTTGTTTTATGTTATCTACTTCAGTTTTGAATCTTTGGCGTGTAGTTACCATTATGAATATATAAAGGATAGTTATATATACATACAGTCATCCATTTTCTTCTGTGCATACTTTACCTCCATTCCCCTTTGAGAATTTGGATCTTTGAATACCCTCCTTTTCAGTCATTGTTGTCTCAATTTGTTCCTATGTATGCTGAACGTTCATTACAATCTTGTTATAACAATTCTCTTATTATTTAAGCTTATAATGCCCTATTTGTAGTAAGGGTTGTATTCCTCTGCTTCTATTTGCCTGATAATCACTTTACTTCTAATTATGTATTTTTTTGTCATTTTGTTTTAGGTGAACTGAACGCTTTGAGTATTTCCTGCAGGCTTCATAGTGGAGAATTCGTTCAATTTTTGTATGTCTGGAAAAGTCTTAATTTCTCCTTCATATCTAAAGCAGAGCTTGGGTGGATACATTATTCTAGGGTGATAGTTCCTTTCACTTAATAGCTTAAATATTTGATTCCATTCCTTTCTGGCTCATCAGGTTTGCACTGAGAAGTCCGATGATAATCTAATGGGTTTTCCTTTATAAGTTTTTCTTTCTGGCTGCCTTGAGAATTCTGTCTTTATCATTGATTTTTGATAATTTTATTACAATGTGTCTCAGTGAAGGCCTTTTTGGGTTGAGATAATTGGATGTTCTGTTGACTTCTTGAATTCCAAGCTCCAGCTCATTCCTTAGATTTGGGAAATTCTCATCCACTATTTGTCTGAAAATGCTTTTTAGTCTCTCCTCATTTTCCTCACCTTCGATAATGCCCATTATTCTTATGTTTCCTCTTCTGATGGTACTAGCTAGTTCTTGTATTTCTTTCTTTATTTTTCATTCTTCGATTTCTCTCTTATTCCTTCTGATTTATTTCTAGATTTCTGTCTTCCATATCACTGATCCTTTCCTCCATTTGATCAACTCTATTTCCCAAGCTTGCTATTTTATCTTGTAACTCTCGTAGTGTGTTTTTCTATCTCCAGAATATCTATTCTGTTCTTTTTGAGTGTTTCAATCTCCTTGCTCTACTCATCTAGTTTTTTTTTTCAATTCCTGAAATTGTTGATATGACTTGTTTCTGAACTCATCGAGTTTTTTCAGAAGTACCATCCTGAAGTCTCTGTCATTTAAGTTGCATATTTCTGTGTCGTAAGCTTATTTTCTGGAGATTTTTCTCTTTCTTTCTGAGATGCCTCGTCACTTTGGTTGTTCATGGTGTTTTATGCACTATTTCTCTGCCTGGGCATTAATGGAAGTGTATTGTGCTGTTTTTCCAGAAGGAAGGTTTATTATATAAAGGTCTTTCTTTAGCCTGCTGCAAAGAAGGCACTTTTATTTTGGTTTCCAGTAGGTGGCATCTAAGTCTCTTGGATCTCTGCTTTATATAAAGCCTTAAAAATGCCTTTTTAAAAAATTTTCTTGTAGATATTTAATCACACTCGCTACCTTCAGTTTCAGTCCCTGTCAGTGTCAGCGACAGTCTTGGCAACTCCCCTGGATTGGGAGTTGGTGGCTGCAGCTCAGCCTCAGTTTTTCAACCGCAGCCAGTAAAAATCAACTGTTGTTTTTCTCGGTCCCCTCCTGTTTCTCTGCCTTCTGCCCTGATGACTGGGTACTGCCGCTGGTTGGCCATAGGGAGCTCACAGCTTTCCCAGGCAGGGCTATTCACAAATTCACCACACTTTCTCTTCTCCCCCTCCTCCTACAGGGAGCTCCGGTGCTGCAAGAGGCAGCTCCTTTATTTCTCCCAGTCCACTCCCCAACACCCGGGGTTCTGACTTGTGGTAGCTCTTATGTGCAGATCCCACACTCAGACATGCTAGTGTGCAGTTTGGGTGTTTTTTTTGTTGAATTTTAGATGTTCAGCTTATTGTTGTTTCAAGGGGAGATCTGGGGACGTCTCTTACTCCACCATGTTTCTGCGAAAGTCTTCCTCTTATAATGGGTGGAAGATTTTCAAGCATTTAAAGATTTGACTGACTCTGAAAAATCCTCCTTCCTTCATCTACTCAAATCTAGCCCCCATATCTGAGAGTTTTCTTAATATAGATTATGTAACATCAGTGCCTAAAGGCCGGTCCCTTTGAAAAATCCCACCTTTTATACCTTAGCTGAATGAGGAGTTCAGATTTGTGTATTAATATGTGACTTTAATTTGATCTTTTATTAATAATTTGGTATATGAATTATTTTTTTTTTTTAAAAAAAACAAAACTCTTTTGTTCTGGTGAGGAGAAAACACCAGAATTCATCCCCTTCCCTCCAACCCTTACGAATGTTTATTTTACATAAAATCACACAGATTTTTTAAAATTTAATTGTGTGCTATTATAACATAATTGCAAAATTATACAAGAAGCATTATCAATGCTAAATACTCTCCAATTTATAGTGAATGAATTCTCTAAAACTCTTAAGAGTATCCATTTTTTTCTACTAAATCTATAAGTTCGAAAAATAAAAGGAATAGTTCTTATATGAAATGGGACATAATATGTGAGAATAGACTTTTGATAAGCATTTGTGAGTTCCCTGCTCATAGATTTAACAACCTTCTTGGCAATCTTATGGCAACTATGGATACTATACCTTCTTCCACCTAGGGGCCAAGACATAGTGTCTACAGAATTATGTATCCATTAAGGTAACACTAGTTCAGTCATTTTCAACATATGGCATCCAGGGTCACCTTGGATACTGACAACAAGCCAACAGATGGGAAAAGAAAAAGAGTGCAAATGGCATGTGAGCTTCTTAGATTGGTTTGAATGTCACACACACTCCTTTCACCAACATTCCATTGGTGAGGACTTGTCATAAGGACCCACTAGATGCAAAGAGGACTGAAAAATGGTAGTTCCTATCTGCAGAGCCCCTTCTCAGCCATGACTTAGTATGATGAAAGGACAGTAAAGATATTTAAGAGGCTAGTTAAGCGTCTTTGCCATAGTTGTATTCTATCAGTTATTAAGTTTTTGTCTCAGCTCCAAACCCCCATCTTCTATACCCTGCTTTGTGAGACTGGTGATAGGACACTAGAGACCACTTTTCTGCTTTGTCTGTTGGCTCTATGTTAGGTTCTGCCAATAGGAGACAGTAGAGGGAGACTGAAAAGCATGTGAGAAGAGATTTGTTCCTACCTGCTTGCTTACTGTAGGCTTCTTGTCTGCTTGTGGTTCCTGTGAGTATCACCCCAGCCTTGCTTCTTCACCCTGGAAACAACAATGCCTTCCTGTAGCACTAGCTGAATCTGTTTGCAGGATTTTGTCATCTCTTGGAAGAACCAGCTTCCTTGTGCCCGCTCAGAGACAACACCAATGGTCTATGCCCCTTCTCAGAAGTATGGGACCCAGCACCACAAGGACCCTCCTCCAACCTCAGAGATCCCAGCACTAGCTGGCAAGTGCCTGCCTTTTCAAAAGTCTGAGTTTTAGCTCCACAGAACCCCTTCTCCAGGTTTTAGTAATTACAACCTATTTTCTCCCCCCCGCCCCACCCCAGCCTAGGGGTGATAGCTGCTTCCTGCAGTTTTTACTTTTGTGATTTGATATCTTGGAGCAACACTATCCAATAGAAATATAAGGTGAATCCCATACTAATTTTTTTTTTATTTTCTACTAGCCACATTTAAGAAGTAAAAAGAAATGGTGAAATTAAATTTAATAATATATTGTGTTTAACCCAATCTATCTGATCTGTTTCACTTCAACATACAATCACTATAAAAATTATAAATGAGCTATTTTTTTTATTTTTATATGAAGTCTTTGAAATCAGGTGTGTATTTTACACTTACAACATATTTCAATTTGGATGATAAAATTTCATCAGAAATACTTGATTTGTATTTAGATTTCTTAAAATTTACAGTTAAAAATATAGATTTACATATTCAAGTTGTTCCAAACACACTTAAAAGTTTTCCGAGAACTAAATTGAGTATTAATTTAGAACTTTTATTTTGAAATAATTATGCTCTCACAATAAGTTGCAAAAAATACTAAAGGAAGTTTCCACAAACCTACCACCTAGCTTCTCCCATTGGTGACATCTTTCATGACTATAGTGCATTGTCAAAACCAGAAAATTAGTTGACATGATACAATTAACTGGACTGCAGATCTTTCACCAATTTGCATACACTTGGTTTTTTGGGGGAGCGGGAGGAGTAGGTCTTTGTGATTATGTGGCATTTAATTACTTGTATAGATTTGTATAACCACTACCACAATCAAGAGACAGAACTGTCCAATCACTACAAAGGAAGTTCCTCATGCTGCCCCTTTATTGTTACTTCCTCCCTCCCCGTACACCTACACCCTGGCAACTACTTATATGTTCTTCATTTCTGTAATTTTGTCATTTTGAAACTGTTATATAAATGCAATTATATAGTACGTAATATCTTGAAATTGGCTTTTTTTCACTCAGCATAATGTTCTTAAGATCCATCCAAGTTATTAGGTATATCAATGGTTTGTTCCTTCCTATTGCTGAGTAGTATTCCATGTTATGGATGTACCACAATGTGTCTAACTATTCACCTCTGAAGGACATTTGATTTATTCTTAATTTTTGGCTATACAAATAAAAGCTGATATGAATATTTGAGTACAAGTTTTTATGTAGATATGAGTTTTCATTTCTCTGAGATAAATGCCCAGGAGTGTGATTACTGAATCATGTGATAAATGTATGTTTAATTGCCAGAATGATTTCCAGAGTGGCTGTACCATTTTACATTCTGAACAATAATGAATGACAAATCCAGTTTATCAGCATCCTCATCAGCATTTGGTCTTATCAATGTTTTTTATTTTAACCATTTGAATAGGTATGTAGTAGCGTCTCATTGTGATTCTAATGTCTAGTGATGCTGAACATCTTTTCATGTATTTATTTGCCATCTATCATCTTTGGTGAAATGTCTGTTCAAGTCTTAGACCATTTAAAAATTGGACAGTTGGATTTTTACAGTTGAGTTTTGAGAGTTCTTTATATGTTATAGATATAAATCCTTTGTTAGAGATGTGATTTGCAAATACATTCTCCCAGTCTGTGGCTTATCTTTTTATCCTCTTAACAGGGTTTTTCACAGAGCAAAAGTTTTGCATTTTGATGAAATTCAATTTATTGATTTTTTTCTTTTATATATTGTGCTCTCAGTGTCATGTCTAAGAATTCTTCACCTAACCCTAGGTTATGAATATTTTCTCTTATGTTTTCTTCTTAAAGTTTTATAATTTTACATTTAAATCTAATGTCCAATTTGAGTTACTTTTTATGTAAAGTATGAGGTTTAGATCTAAGTTTATTATTATATTTTTGCCTATGGGTGTCGGATTTTTCCAGCACCATTTATTGGGGAAAATATCATGTTTCTCGGGTCCTACAACCACCCAAGTTCAATGGTCCCCTGGATAAACTCACAAGAGCAGGCTTTACTCAAAGCTAAGGTTTATTACAGCAAAGGAAAAGTACAGACCAAAAGCAATAGGAAAAATATATGCATTGGACAGAGTTCAGAGAAGTCAGGCATAGATTTCCCATGTGAAGCCACACAGGATGTGCTTTCTCTGTATCAGTGAAGTATAGGGACATGTGCAGAATAATTTTGCCCAGGGAAGCCTGTTCAAATCTCAGAATCTGAGGCTTTTGTGTGTAGGGAAACAGCTCTGTCACGGCCATCTAGTGACAGGCCACATAGGCAAAGGCTTGACCTGCAGTTTATCTGAGTGTTAGCAGAGCTTCTTGTGATCCACTCAGAACACGAGAATAGGAGGCACTTTTTGTTTTGGAGTCATCCTTTTTGGTATGAAGGACAAGGAGCACAGATTGCTAGTCCTTTGTCTACTCTTCCTTTCTCTCTTAATGTACGTCATAAACTGTCTGAATCTAAAAATGGATCATTGTGTCTATTTATTTATTTATTTATTTAATTTATTTATTTATGTTTTTCCATTAGAGTTGACTTGTGTCTTTATTTGTTGAATCTGCCAGGCCTAAGCCATTCCTCACACTCTGCTGAATGGCTTCTCCATCTTTATCAAAAATCAGTTGGATATATTTATGTTAGTTCCTTTTAACAGCTTTATTGGGGTATAATTGACATACAACAAATTACACATAAGTAAAGCATACATTTTAAGTTTTGACATATGTATACACCAATGAAACCATCATCACAATCAAGATAATGAATATACACAAAAGTTTCCAAGTGCCCTTGGTAATCTCTCCTTACCCTCCACCTCCAGACAATCACTGATCCGTTTTGTGTAACTTTAGGTTAGTTTGTATATTTTGAATTATACATTGGATTGTACATCTTTGTGGCTTCTTTCATTGAGATAATTATTTTGAGATTCACCTATGTTGTTACATATATCAATAATTCCTTCTCTCTTATTTTCTTAGTATTTCACTGTATAGGCATACAACAAATTGTTTTTCCACCTACCTCTTAGTGGATGTTTGGGTTATTTCCAGTTTTTAGCTATTATAAATAAAGCAACTATGAACATTGACATACAAGATTTCCTATGTATATATGCTTACTTTTCTCTTGGGTAAATATCTAGGAGCAAATGGCTGAATCATTGTATAAGTATATGTTTAACTTTTTAAAAAATTACCAGTTTTACAAAGTGGTACCATTTATATTGCCACCAACTGTTTAAGAGGGTTCCAGTTTACTGGAATTCTTAGCAATGCTTGGTATGGCCATTCTTTTTAATTCTAATTGTTATGTAGTGTTATTTTTTGTTTTAATTTCCACTTATCTAATGACCAATGATGTTGAACCTTTTTTCATGTGCTTATGTGCCATTTGTATGTCTTCTTTGGCGAAGTGTCTGTTCAAATATTTTGTCCATTTTATATTGATTGGGTTGTTTATTTTCTTCTTGTTAAGTTTTTAGACTATTTTATATATTCTGGATACAAGTCCTTTATTAGATATATGTTTTGCAAACATTTTCTCTCAGTCTGTGAATTGTCTTCTCATTGTCTTAAGAGTGTATTTCAAAAAGCAAAAGTTTTTAATTTTTATGAAATCTAATTTATCAATTTTTTAATGGATTGTGCTTTTGGTGTCATATCTAAGAAATCATTGCCTAGCCCAAGGTCATGATTTTTTTCCTGTATTTCCTTCAAGAAGTTCTATAGTTTTAGTTTTTTTATTTAATTCTATGATCCATTTTAAGTTAATTTTGTGTATGGTGCAAGTTATTTTTTTTCAGATGAATATCCAGTAGTTTCAGCACCATTTTTTGAAAGGTTATTCTTTTTCCAATGAATTGCTTTTGTACCTTTGTGAAAAATCAGTTGTCTATATTTGTGAGGGTTTATTTCTGAACTCTCTATTTTGTCTCATTGATATATTTGGCTGTTTCGATATCAAACCACACTGTCTTGATTATACTGTAGCTTTATAGTAAGTCTTAAAATCAAGTAGTGTTAACCTTCCAAATGTGTTCTTTTTTCCAAAGTTGCTTAGGCAATTCTAGGTCATTTGCATTTCCACATGAATTTCAGAATCAGCTCATCAATTTCTACAAATATCGTGCTGGGAATTTGAAAGGGATTGTATTGAATCTATAAATCAATTTGGGAAGAATTGTTAACAATATGGAGTTTTTTGACCCATGAATAAGGTGTAAACCACCATTTAGATTTTCTTAGTTTCTCCCAGTAATGCTTTATAGTTTTCAGCATACAGGTTTTGCATATCTTTGGCTTGACTTTTCTCTAATTATTTAATATTTTAGATGCTATTGTAAATGATACTTTAAAATTTCAATTTTTCATTGTTTCAATTGTTCATTACAAGTGTTTGTTTTATAAAAATTACATATTAATGTGTGGCTTAAAACTTTACTAAACTCATATATTAGTTACAGAAACTTTTTAAAGATTCCAACAAATTTTCTGCATATGAACAGATTATCTGCAAGTAAATAAAATTGTACTTCTTCCTTTACAATTTGGGTGCTTTTTATTGTATTTTCTTGCCTAATTGCTATGGCCAGAGCCTCTAGTACTGCGCTGAATATAAAGGGTGAGAATGGACATCCTTGACTTATTACTGATGTAATAGGGAAAATACGCAGTCTTCTACCATTAAGTATGATGTTAGTTGTAGGTTTTTCATTAGAAGTTTCCTTCTAATTCCTAGAATGCTCAGAGTTATCAGTAATGGATGCTGGATTTTGTCAAATGATTTTTTGTCAAATGATTTTTCTGTATCTACTAAAATGATCCTATGGGTTTCATTTATTAATTTGTTAATGTGGTGAATTCTATTGATTTATTTTCAAATATAAATCAACCTTGCATTCCTGACATAACCATACTTGCACATTATGTATTCTTTTAATATATTGCTGGATTCAATTTGTGAAAAATTTCATTTTGGATTTTTGCATCTTTCATGAGGGATATTGGTCTATAGATTTTTCTCATCTCAGTATAAGGATAATGCTGTCCTCGTGGAATGAGTTAGGACATATTCCCTTCTTTCCATTTTCTGGAAGACTTTGAGTAAAACTGATATTATTTCTACCTTAAGTTTTTGGTAGAAATCACCAGTGAAATAATCTGAGCCTGGAGTTTGCTTTTTGAGAAGCTTCTAAGTGCAAATTCAATTTCTATAATAGGTTTACGGCTATTCATGTTAGTCCGTTTGATCTGAGTCTTCAAATTTATTGACATAAATTTGTTCATAATATTCCCTTATTACCCTTTTAATATTTGTAGAATCTAAAATGTTGACTTCTCTTTGATTTCTGGCATTGGTAATTTTTGTCTTCTCTTTTTCCTGATCCACATAGCCAAAATTCTATAAACTTTGCTGATTATCTGAAAGCACCAGCTTTTAGGATCATTGAATTTCTCTATTGATTTTGTTTTCTATTTCATTGATTTCTGCTTCTTACTTTGAGCTTAATTTTTATCAACTTTTTCTAGTTAATAAAGGTAAAACCTGATGACATTGATCTAAACTTTTTCTTTTCTTATATATATGCCTTTGATGCTATAAATTTTCCTCTACTGTTTTATGGCATCTTACCCATTTTGATATATTGTCTTTTTGTTTTCATTTAGTTAGAGATACAATTTCCCTTTCAATTTTTTTCTTGGACATGTGTTATAAATGTGTTATTTAGTTTCCAAATGTTTGGGGGATTTTCCAGATATCTTTCTGTTATTAGAATCTAATTTAATTCCACTGATGTCAGAACACATACTTTGTATGACACTCGAAAACACTTTTTCCTTCATGTATTTTAAAGATTCATTATTAGTTGCATAAACATTTAGGATTGTTATATCCTCTTGATGAATTGACCTCTTTATTATTATCATCTCAGGTAATATTATTTGCTCAGAAATCTACTTATCTGTTATTAACATGGCCATTCATCTTTCCTGTATCTCGTGTTAGCATTAGTTAACTAGGCTAATTATTTTCCTATGGCCACCACAAAAAAAAAAAATTTATCAAAATCTTGATAGCTTAAAACAACAGATATTTATTCTCCCAGAGTTCTGGAGATAAGAAGTCCAAGATCAAGATATAGACAGGACCGTATTCCTTCCTGAGGCTCTAGGGAGACTCCATTCCTTGCCTCTCCCAGCTTCTGGTGTCTGATAGCATTCTTTGGCTTGTGGCTGCATCTTTTTCTCTGCTCTGCC
>NW_011889171.1:1856291-1858561 GCF_000151845.1 Pteropus vampyrus
GAGGCTCTAGGGAGACTCCATTCCTTGCCTCTCCCAGCTTCTGGTGTCTGATAGCATTCTTTGGCTTGTGGCTGCATCTTTTTCTCTGCTCTGCCTTCCTATCGCCTCCTCTGTGTGTCTGTGTCCAGTCTCCACTGTATCTCTCTTATAAAGATATGTGTGATTGCATTTATGGCCCTGTGGATAAACTTCTCCTCTCAAAATTCTTAAGTTAATCACATATTTGCCATATAAAGTAATATTCACAAGTCCTGGGAATTAAAACATAAATATATCTTCGGGGGAACCATTCAGCCTACTATACATGGTATATCTTTTCCTATCCTTTTATTTTTAATTTTTTTGTGTATTTATACTTATTTATTTATTTTTTAAAATATTTTATTTTTTTTTTTATGTTTTCCTCCCTCCCTCTTCCCCTCTGGTAACCACTAGGCCATTGTCCATGTCCATAGTCTCTGTTTGTTTGTCCTATTCATTGGTTGCTTTTAGGTTTATATCCCACATATAAGTGATATCATGTGATTTTCAACTTTTTCTCTCTGACTTATTTCACTTAGCATGATTATCTTGAGGTCCATCCATGTTGTCGCAAATGGCAGTATTTCATCTCTTCTTATGGATGAGTAATATTCCATTGTATATATGTACCACAGCTTCTTTAGACAATCGTCTGTCGTAGGACAGACATTTCGGTTGCTTCTATGTCCTGGCCACTGTGAATAATGCTGCTATGAACATCGGTGTACAAATATCTTTTCGGATATGGGTTTTCAAGTCTTTGGGGTAAACACCCAGTAGAGGGATTGCTGCATCGTATGGATACATCAATTCTTAGTTTTTTGAGGAACCTCCATACTGTTTTCCATAGTGGCTGTACCAATTTGCAGTCCCACCAGCAGTGTATGAGGGTTCCTTTTCCCCCCCACATCATCTCCAGCATTTGTTATTACTTGTCCTGTTGATTATAGCTATTCTAACAGGTGCGAAATGGTATCTCATTATGGTTTTGATTTGCATTTCCCTAATAGCTAGGGATGCTGAGCATCTTTTCATATATTTGTTGGCCATTTGTATGTCCTCTAGGGAGAAGTGTCTGTTGAGATCCTCTGCCCATTTTTCGATTGGATGGTTTGTTTTTTTGTTGTTATTGAGTCGTATGAGTTTTTTGTATATTTTGGATATTGGGCCCTTATCAGAGGGATTGCTTGCAAATATATTTTCCCATTCGGATGGTTCTCTCTTTACCTCGTTGACAGTTCCTTTAGCTGAGCAGAAGCTTTTTAGTTTGACGTAGTCCCATTCATTTACTTTAGCTTGTACTTCCCTTGCCTTGAAGATACTTGAGTTTAGTTCCTATGTTTTTTTTCTATGCAATTTATAGTTTCAGATATTATATTCAGGTCCTTAATGCATTTTGAGTTAATTTTGGTATGTGGTGATAGACAACAGTCTAGTTTCATTCTTTTGCAGGTGGCTTTCCAGTTTTCCCAGCACCATTTATTGAAGAGGTTTCCTTTCTCCACTGTATGTTTTTGGCCCTTTGTTGAAAATTATTTGCCCATATAAGTATGGGCAAATAAATATGGGTTTACTTTTGGACTCCCGATTCTGTTCCACTGGTCCGTGTGTCTGTTTTGCTGTCAATACCATGCTATTTTGATTACTGTCACTTTGTAGTATAATTTGAAGTTGGGCAGCGTTGATGCCTCCAGCCTCATTCTTTTTTCTCAGGATGGTTTTGGCAATTAGGGGTCATTTGTGCTTCTATACAAATCTGATGATTTTTTGTTCTATGTTTTAAAAAGTTGCCGATGGGATTTTGATGGGGATTGCTTTAAATTCATATAATGCTTTAGGTAACAAGGTCATTTTAACTATGTTTTTTCTTCCAATCCAAGAACATGGAATATATTTCCATTTCTTTGTATCTTCTTCGATTTCTTTTAATAGGGTCTCATAGTTTTCATTATATAGGTTCTTCACACGTTTTGTTAAATTTATTCCTAGGTATTTTATTCTGTTTATTGCAATTGAAAGAGAAATTATTTTTTCCACTTCTTTTTCTGACATTTCATTATTAGAGTATGGGAACGCTATGGATTTTTTAAAATTAAGTTTATTGGGATAACATTGGTTAATAGAATCATATCATTTTCAGGTGTACATTATCATTTGACATCTGTATATTCTATTGTGTGTTCACCATCCAAAGTCCAGTTTCCTTCAGCTACCATATATTTGATCCCCTTTATCCACTTAACACTCAC
>NW_011889171.1:1858981-1987514 GCF_000151845.1 Pteropus vampyrus
ACCTCAAATGTTATACTGAATAACAGTGGTGACAGTGGACAGGCTTTCATTGTTCATGATCTTACAGGGAAGGTTTTTAGTTTTTCTCCATTAAGTAATGTTGGCTGAGTGCTTGTTATATACGGCCTTTATCATGTTAATGTATTTTCCTTCTATACCGATTTTGTGAAGTGTTTTTATTATAAATGGATGCTGTGTCTTGTCGAAGGCTTTTTCTCCATCTATTGATATGATCATGTGATTCTTATTTTTTAATTTGTTTATGTGGTGTATCACATGAATCGATTTGCATATGTTGAACCATCCCTGTGCCCCTGAGATGAAGCCCACTTGAACCTGGTGTATAATCTTTTTAATATGTTCCTGTATTCGGTTCGTTGGTATCCTATTTAGGATTTTTGCATCTGCGTTCATGAGAGATATTGGTCTGTAGTTTTCTTTTTTGTATGTTATCTTTACCAGGTTTTGGTATCAGGGTAAAATTGGCCTCAGAAAATGAGTTGGGAAGTATTACCTCCACTTCCATTTTTTTGGAAGCATTTAAGGGGAATCGGTATTAAATCTTCTTTGAATGTTTGATGGAATTCACTGGTGAAGCCATCTGTCCTGGACTTTTAATTTTTGGTAGGTTTTTGATGATTGTTTCAATTTCTATACTGCTGATTGGTTTATTTAGATTTTTCAATTCTTCTTGATTCAATCTAGGAAGGTTGTATCTTTCTAAGTACTGGTCCATTTCTTCTAGGTTATTAAATTTGGTGTTATATACTTTTTCATAGTATTTTTGTATGATCCTTTGTATTTCTGCAGTTTCTGTCGTAATTTCTCCCCTTTCGTCTCTGATTTTGTTTATTTGTATCCTTTCCTTTTTTTCTTTAATGAGTCTATCCAGGGGCTTGTCAATTTTATTAACCTTTTCAAAGAATCAGCTCTTTGTTGCATTTATTTTTTCTATTTTTTTGTTTGTTTTCAAATTATTTCTGCTCTAATTTTGATTATTTCATTTCTTCTGCTGACTTTTGGCTTCATTTGTTCTTCCTTTCCTAATTTTTTTTTAAGATGAAGAATTAGGTTGTTTATTTGGGCTTGATTTTGTTTTTGGAGGTAGACCTGTAATGATATGAATTTTCCTTTTATGATGACTTTTGCTGTGTCTCAAAATTTTTGATATGTTGTACTATCATTATCATTCGTTTCTATGTATTTCTTGATCTCTCTTTTTATTCTCTGTACCTTATACTCTTCAGTATCTGTATTTATATTTAAAGAGTGTTTATTGTAAACAACATGCACTTGGGTCTTACTTTTTTATCCAATCTGATAATCTTTCCCTTTTAATTGAGGTGTATGGTAGATAATAATGAACCTCCCAAAGATTTCCATATCCTAATCCTGTGTTACTTTACATGACAAAAGGGACATTGCAGATGTGATAAATTAAGGATTTTGATATGGAAGAGTATCTTGGATTATTGGGGTGAGCCTAGTGTAATAACAAAAGTCCCTAAACTGGAAGGCAAAAGGGTCAGAGTGAGAAGGAAAGGTAATGACAGAGCAGAGGTTTGAGTGATATGCTTTGGATATTGAAGAAGGGGCATGACCTAAGGCATGCGGGCAGCATTTAGAAATTGGAAACGGTAAGGAAACAGATTCTTCCCTAGCGCCTCTAAAATGAACATAGCCCTGCTGACACCTTGATTTTAGCTCAATGAGACTCATGTCAAATTTCTGACCTATAGTACTGTAAGGTAATAAATTTGTGTTGTTTTAAGCCACTAATTTTGTAGTAATTTGTTACAGCAGCCATAGGAAGCTAATAGAAGGTATTTAGATCATTTATATTTAATGTAATTATTGATATAATTAGATTCAAATCTTTTACTTGGCTATTTGTTTTCTCTCTGTACCATTTGTATTTTGTCCTTTTTTCCTGCCATCTATTAGGTTAATTGAATATGTTTAAGTTTTCGTTTTATCTCTTTTATTGGCTTTTTAGCTATAATTCTGGTATTTTTAAAATTAATTTAGTGGTTGCTTTAGGGTTTATTGTATAGATCTTTAACTTATCATAGTCTACCATCAAGTGATATTCTATTCACTTCACAAATAATATAATAACCTTACAATAGTGTGCCTCCATTTCCCCTCTGTTGGCCTTTGTACTATGATTTTCAGATATTTTACTTATGCATAAGTTATAAAGACCACAATCCATTTTTATGAATTTTAATTAAATAGTCAATTATATTTTAAAGAAATTTAAGGAATAAGAAAAATATATTTACTCATGAAGTTCCTGTTTCTAATATCCTGTATTACTTTGTGTAGATCTTTATTTCCATCTGGTATCATTTTTCGTCTGCTTAAAGGATATCCCACAACATTTATTATAATCAGGTCTTCTAGTGATGACTTTTAAAATCTTTTATATGTCTAAAATGTCTTATTTTATTTTATTTTATTTTATTTACTTTTTAAAAGTTGTGGTAAAATACACATAACATAAAATTTGACACCTAAGCCATTTTAAGTGTACAGTTTAAGTGTACAGATTAAGTACATTCACATTGTTATGCAACCATCACCACCATTCATCTCCAGAACTCTTTCCAACTTGCAAAACTGAAACTCTATACCCATTAAATAACTTCCCATTCTTCCCTCCTTCCAGTCTCTAGCAACCACTTTTCTACCTTATATCTATACATTTGACTACTCTTGTATCTCATGTAAGTAGAATCACGCAGTATTTGTATTTATATAAATTTTCTCTGATAAAATAGCTCATGCAGTTTCTCCTGATTAGATGCTGGCTGACACATTTATTCAGGTAGTTTCATTATTAATGCAGCATTGTGACGGTATTTAGAATCTTAACGACATGGATTCAGCTGTCCCTTACTAGCTGTACAAGCAAATTACTTAATCACTCTAATCCTCAGAATATTACCAGGTTAAAATGGAGAGAGTAATACCTACTTCCCAACGCTTTTTGTGAGGACATATGAGAACACCTGACACATAATAGGCATTCAATAGATATTATTTCCTTTTATTCATTTCTTCATCATCATCCTTTAAGCACTTAGAGCTATCTATCTCAGCAGTAGCCTCCCAGAGTATTTCTTCCTCTGTCTCCCTGTCAATTCCACACTGTGATGTGACCCTTTTTCTTGGGATTCTTTAAGGCAAAAGTTTATCTTAAAAAATAATAAAACCTCATTTTTAGTTAAATTATAGTAGCTTAGTGTGAAGGTAATGGATATATGTTATGTACCATAGTAGGGTCAATAAAGGACATATTGTTAAGGGAAGACATCGTTTGGTTACCCCAACCTAGCTCACAAAATGATCTCTTCATGGAACCAAGTTGAAGGATGTCTAAATTGACTCTCTTGGTACCATGAAGACCATTATCAAATCTAATACTTAATAATGTCAACTTTTTAATTATCTGGGTATAAATATTCCTCATCACCATTTAAATACCACCTGCATTACTTATGCCCCTATAATACTAGAAACTTTTGTTTATTCAGTCAGACGTATAGTTTTTTTATCAGCGGTTCTCAACCGGGGTAGTTGACAATAACTCGAGATATTTTCAGTTGTCTCAACTGCCGGGAGTGTGTTACCAGTGCCTAATCTGTAGAAGCCAGATATGCTGCTAAACATTCTACAATATACAGGATAACCCTCCACAACAAAGAATTATCTAGCCTAAACTGTCAGTAGTGCTGAGATTGAGAATCCTTGGCCTAATCTGAGTTCAAAGAGAAACGTAAATCTGTTGTGCTGCATTACATGGTAGAATGTAATACCATGCTCTCCAGGACTAGATACTATTGATTTGGGGATTTCATGTGCTTTTGTTTCCTCTTTTTTGGGTATAAAATTGGAGGTTGAATATGTCATATAAATATTCTTAAATGTTGCTTAGAGCAGCAGAGTGTTTTTAGGTTTCTACCTTGTTTTCTGCTAATCTGATAAATCAATTATTTTATACAAATTAATTGCATTGGTGGGGTTTTAACATTTTTTACTCCTTTACTATCCACCAAAATTAACTGAGATACATTAGTGGTTTTTAAACTGTATTTTGCAGAATGAGATGTTTCATGTGTCTCCTTAGAGAGTGGATAAGAGCTAAGAAGTCAAAACTTTGGCTCTCGCCTTACCTTAGTCAGAGTTGCTCTGTTTTATATTTTGCATGTATGTATTCTCTGTGAATTTTTTTGAAAAAAAAATCAACTCCTAAAAAATAAGTTTGAATAACAGTATATATAATAAGTAAGTGTATTAGTCAGGGTTTTCCAGAAAAACAGAACCAATAACAGATGTGTGTGTGTGTGTGTGTGTGTGTGTGTGTGTGTAGAGAGAGAGAGAGAGAGAGAGAGAGAGAGAGAGAGAGAGCGGGATTATGAGGAATGAGGAACTGGCTCGCACAATTGTGGAGGCTAAGAAGTCCCAAGATTTGCTGTCCATAAGCTGGAGACTCAGGAAAACCAGTGGTGTAGTTGCAGGCTAAGTATAAACTGAAGGCTTGAGAATCAGGGAAGCCAATGGTGTAAATCCAAGTCCAAAGGCAGAAGATCAATGTCTCAGCTCAAGCAGGCAAGCAAGAAGCAAAAAAGGGTAAATTCCTCCTTCCTCTACCCTTGTGTTTTATAAAGATCTTCAAAGGATTTGGTGATACCCACCTACATTGGAGAGGGTGGATCTACTTCACTGATTCCACTGATTCAAATGTTAACCTCATCTGGAAATACCTTCACAGGCACACTCAGAAATAACATTTAATCTGAACATTCCTTGGACCAGTCAAGTTGACACATGAAATTATCATAGTAAGTTATTGAAAACTTGAATATAAATTTAATTTTTAATTTTCCAATATACTAGAAACATATAGGGAAATCTTTTGAAAGATTTTCATGAGAGTGGGATAATTAAGGGTGGATGAGCTGAAGAGCCTTTTAGGGCCTAATGATATCAAGATTTGGGAAAGTGTTCATCAAAATGTCCCCTAGTCCTTGGAGTTGACTCTAGAATCAGAGAATTCCCAGATCAGTGCTTGAAAACTATGATTCTGCAGGCTCTCAAAAGAAGTGGAGTTATAAGACTGAAAGGGAACTTTCCAGAGAAGAGTAATCTTACCTTCATCCCTTAGGGATGTTAGTAGCGTAGAGGAGGTGTGATAGGACTGTAGAAGGACCATTCTACCATTTCTTTCACTGTTCTATGTCTCAGCAGCAAGATATAACTTCTGCATAGCCTGAGTCACTTGGGATTATAAACTGCTTGAGGGCAGGAACTATATTACTTTCTTTTTTGTAGCTCCTTTAGCTTCCTAACACAGTTCTTTAAATACTTCATATGGTAAATGAGTAAATAGATGGTAAGCAGCCAGGTATCTTTTTTCCTACTACCTCTTGCCCCTACTCTTTGAGCTCACTGGGCCTGACTCCAGACAGACTTGTGAAGCAAAACCAGTTTGTCTTTGGTGTCCTTAGCCTACTAAACATTCCCTTTAAATTACGGAGAATCAAGTGCTCAGTGGTGTGTCCTCCTACCCAAGATCATTTCACTCTGCAATTCTAGAAAGGCCTGCTCTTCCCATGTGGCATCCCATGCCTGAGACCTCTCCTAAGCCTCCTCTAAGCTTCCTCATTATGTGTTCTATTCGTTGTTCTTTATAACAGTTCTACAGGGTTAGGGTCAGGCCACTGAGGGATGAGGATTACAGAGAAGAGAGCCTTCAAGCTCTTCCCTCGGCATATAACTAGGATATAAATACTTCCCATCATCTCTTATCATATCTAAACACTGAGCCCACCCATATTGGACAGTACTTACCCATCTTCCAAGCCTCTTTTGCCCTCTCTAAAGTAAGTTCTGTCCTCAGATCACTGTATCTCCCACTACTTGTTGTTCAAAGTTACTGTTGTCCAAGTCATTATATTGAGAAAAGCATAACCCTCTGCCAGAGCAGCCAGTTCTCTCCATGTGGGAATTATCCTGTCCTACCTTGGCTCACAGGAAGTAAAAGAAACAAATTATTATTTTTTTAAATAATGGAGAATCAATATTAAGGATTTTCTCCTTCCTTTGTTTATCAAATAAATGGCCATCATAAGCCACTAGGTATAAGTAGATTCTGATAACAATGACCTCCTTGGTTTGTTTTCTGTTAATTTCATTAGCAAAATTTCATTAGCAAAAATATATGAAGAATCGTAAATGGTTCAGTAACAAAAGCAAACAATAATCAAACATAGTTAAAATTAGGCAGCTTTTAAATTACCATTGCCAAATGTTTCCAGGTTTCATTTAAAGGCAAAAACAGCTTAAGTACCAGATGTGAACATAAAATAATATGATTATTTTCTAAAAATAAACCTGAGAAAGTATGCCCATCCAAAGATATTATTTCTCAATTAGTGTACCCACCTCAAGAGTCTGTGCCCTTATTTTAGTGGTATGGCTGCAACTACTTGTCTTTGAGGACTAAAATTAGTTTTAGCTTGGGTTTGATGCCCCTTTTCTGGGATTCCCAGGCATCCTGTGCTTACATCTGTCAAAGCACTTGTCACAATGGATTGTCTGTCTCCCTCACCTGGCTGAGTGCCCCCTGAAGGAAGGGATGTCTTGTTTGATTTTGTATCCCTGGGGCCAAGCATGTACAGGATAAGTTGCTCAGGAAACATTTGCTAGTTGATTGAAAAGTATCTCTGCATCATATTTTTGGCCCACCTTCAATGATAGAAAATCTTTTTTCTTTTAATGGAAAATGTGAATTTTTTGGAGAGCAGATGGTATTCAGAAAAATGTTGGGCAAATATAGGTATTCATAAAACTGATAATGCTGCCTTTATTTAAAAATGAGCTTTGATCATAATGTATTGACTACTTTTCTTCTGTGATTCATGAACAGGCTCTGAAAACAATTCCAAAGAAGGAATTACAGAAAGTTTTGAGCAATAGAAGCTTCCCATGGAAATATTTTTGAAAGACTACATTAATTTATATGTTTAAGGTCCAATATATGTTTAGAGAAAAATCAAACAAATAAATATTTGTCTTGAAAATTATTGAACACCTACTCTAGGGAGTAGAATATACTGTTTAGAGGTTAAGAGCATTGCTCTGGAGCTGGACTGGACTGCTTGAGTTGAAATCCTGGCTCTGCAAACTAACTTAGCTGTATAGCCTTATAGAAGTTATTCAACCTGTTGGTACTTCGGTTTCCTCATTTGTTAAAAGGGGGTAAATAGTATCTCCCACATAGGGTCATTGTGATGATTAATTGCATTAATCACATAAAGTGCTTAGAAAATAGGGCCTGGTACATAGTAAGTATTCAATAAGAGTTATTATCACTATTATCTTTATCATCATACTGATGTTTGAAGCACTATGTTAGATAATACTAAAGATACAAAAAAGGTATGCCCCTCCCCTCAGGAAGTTCACAGTCTAATTGGAAACATAGACATGTAATTTATAATACAACTTGATGGATGCTCTCAGAAATGCCAACTGTCTTGTGGGAGAAACACATGATATGGGGAGGGATTTAGTGGCAATAACATCTTAGTACAGTTCTATAAGCACAGAATAGCCTCTACTCAAGTCAGAACATTGTATCCTGAGAATATGAGAGCCATTACAGCCAGATGCTTGATATTCATGACGGTGATGCAAACAGAAGGACCCGAGACTAGAGATAACACTCTTTTGGTAAAATACTTCTATTTTTTTTAAGTAAAAGAATGGTATGTGGTGTTAATGTCTATGAAAGTATTAAATGTTCCTCACTTCACTTTGAATAGAAACCAGTCTGCGCAGAGAATTCATAGACTCTATTTTCAAGTAAAATACTGGTTCCCTTTTTTAAACTAGAGTTTTCCTCTCTCAGAAATAGTTATGAAGATGACAATTTATATTTCAATCAATTATTTTGTATGATTCATGAAGAAACACTTTAAAAATAACTTTGTAATAAAGACAGAAAACTGTTTATTCACAATTGTGATTCATCATAATTATTTTTGAGCATTTGGTAAATCTTATTTCTGTGAACTTTTATGTATGTATTAAAAAACCCTTTCAGAGCTTGTTTAAGGCCTTTCTTTATGAATTCTGCAAAATCTTCACTTTGTGAGAAAAATGGGCTTGAGGTAATAAGCATAGTATGAGACAGTGGGTTATATATGTGTTCCTGCTCTCTTCTCACTTTTTCAGTTTCTTTTTCTGAGAAGTTCAAAGAAGTCAAGGGGTTATTTTGGGGAATTAAAGTAGTTGCAAAGAAACAGCATGTGCCTGTAACCCTTCTAATGTGGCATGTTCTGTGATTCTGAGCCCAGGAGCTGGGGCAAGCAGGGGGTGGAGTGTGTATTGAAAGGTTTCTCTTTCACAAGAGAAGAAAATGAGGTTACCATGCCAATTTTTAAGAAGAGACCAGTGATGGCGCCACAGATGTCTTAAAAAGGGGAAGAGAATATGGCAGTGGTAACTGGAGCCACACGCTATATTTGGCATTTGTTCCAGATTTGCTTAGTTGAACTGAATTTTCCGCTTAAAGTTTGTAGTTACTATTTTGAGGATGGGCAACATACCATTCCGAGTTGTACAGAACGAGTACACAGCTGTCATCTTCATTTTCCCTCAAAGGCTATTAACAGTTTGTCCTAAAGTGAAAGATTTTATTCTGCTAAATGGACCTTGAATAGAGCAATCATAGAATATATCAATATTAGAAAGGAAATCTGCATTCTGAACATGTGTATGATTAACATCCTTTCTGGACACTAATAATGATACCTAGAATTTCCAACTTTACCTGGAAGTTCTTAAGGGTTCTGAAAATGAAATTTGCACTAACTACAGCTACTATAATCTGTGTTGCACTTCTAACATCAAGGTCTTTTTAAAAAAATCAAAGATAGACTTCAATGGCAATTTGAATTATGTCGTTCTTTCATAATATTTCAAGGCATCTCGACCTCCTACCCTTGTGAGCCTCTTGTCTCCCTCCTTACTTTCCCATAGGTCCCCCGGACCCAGGCACCTTCAGTCATGATGCTACCCTCAGGGCTACCCAGGTCCCTTCTGTGTTGAAATGCCCCACCTGTCTCCCCTCTCCAGGCACTGCTCCCACTTTATTATAATCACAATCCCTCCTTCATGGTCCCTCAACCTTCAAATACCCATGAATGGTGGTTTGTTCCCTCAATGTCCTAATTCGAGCTTTTGAAGGGCAAAGGTAGAAGTTCATGAATCCTTAGTTGAAATTGTGAAATGTTATGCATTTTTAGTGGGGAGTGTCCACAAATTTATTCAAATTCTCAGAGGTCAGTATTCCCACAAAAATTAAGAAGTATCATACTAAAGTATATAGTTATAGTTTTCATTTGAAGATTATTTTTATTTTAACAGAGATCTCCTGGAAATAATCCTTTAACCTAAAAAGAAGAGTTTGTAATAAAGGAAAAGCAGGCTCCATGGTGGGAAATACATTATTTGGAAGAGGATTTTTGTGATACCTCACCACGTTAGATGGTTAACTACTTTGTTTCTCTGTTTAACAATGGTGACAGAGGGATTTATGCCTTCTGTTTCACCCCGCGGTTACGGCCTTAATGAATACTAAGATATATTTTTAAATGTTAACACAAATGCCAAAATGGGATGGGGAAACAATAAGTCCACTTTGATTTGAGCAAACATTTATTGGACACCTATTATGTATAAAGCACAGTGCTAGGTAATATAGCATAGGAAGATGAATAAAATTCTATATAATATAAACCTTCTAGAACCTGACAATCCTTATGGTAGGGGAAATAAATAGACAAACACATATATAATATTAAGGTAAGACAGATTATGAGATGTACTGCTATATAATATGAGAGAAGAAGGTGTTAAAGCTAACTAGAGATCAACTAGGAAGCTTTAACCAAAAGTAGAGATGAACTGCTAAATCAGCTGCTAAACCCCTGGGCCTTCCCCTTCTCTCATCTCCTTTTCTGAACAACTACTCCTTCATCCTTTTTTTCTTAAACAGATTCAGAAATTAGGCCTATTTAACTTTAAACATTTTTCTCTGTCTTTTTTATTAGGAAATATGTCAGACCTAAAAGAAGATATATAAAAAATTACAATAAATACCCATGTGCCCACCACTCAGCTTAAGAAATAAAACATTACAGATATAGTTGAAGCCCCCTGCATGACACACACCAGAGTTTTTCTCTTTTACTAACACCTCCTGCTTTTGAGTAGTGGCTCTCAATAAGCCCCATCTTCTGGTATTCATCACCTCCCCTTGAGTGTAGGCTGGACTTAGTGACTTGATTCTAATGAGTAGACTATGACAAAAGTGATGGGATGTCACTTCTGTGATTAGGTCCAAAAGATTGTGACTTCCATCCTGCTGGCACTCTCTCTTGCCCACTCACTTGCTCTGATGAAACCTGCTGCCATGTTGTGAGATGCTGTTTATGAGGGGACCCACAAAGCAAAGACTCAAGGGAGGCCTCCAGCCAACAATTTCTGAGGAACTGAATCCTGCCAACAACCATGTGAGTAAACTTAGAAGCAGATCCTCTGCAATAGAACCTTCATATGAGACTGCATCCCTGGCTAATGCCTCAATTGTAGCCCTGTGAGAGGCACTGAGGCAGAGGATCCAGATAAACCATGCCTGGATTCCTGAAAATGTATGTTTTAAGTAGCTAAGTTTTGGGATAATTTGTTATACCACATGATAACTAATACATCTTACAAGAGGTAAGCACTATCCTAAATGTGCTGTCATTCTCTTATATGTCTTCACATACATCATTCCCATTCATGCCTATACAAGCACATACATACTATATATAAACATAGTAAACATATGTACTATATAAATATGTATATTATATATACACACATAGTAATTTTATTACATGTTCTTAAAAGTCATATAAATGATGTTATAATATTCCTATCCTTCTGGAATTAGCTTTTTTCTTATTTATTTTTTCACTGCCACCACTCAGTCTTTGCTTCGATAGGAGCTCTTTCTCTATGTCTCAGCCCAACCCTTTCTATCCAGTTCTGTTTACCTGCAGTAGTCTCAAACAGATGAATAAAGCCTGGTCCTACTTTAGGTGAAGCCCAGCTTCTTCCCATATTACTCTCTAAACCAAAATCCAGAATATTATTTGGCCATAAAAAGGAATGAAGTCCTTACTGATACATACTACAAAATGGACGAACCTTGGAAATATTATACCAAGTGAAAGAAGCCAGTCATAAAAGACTGCATATTATATGATTCCATTTATTCGAAATGTCCAGAATAGAGACATGCATAGACAGAAAGTAGATTAGTAGTTGCTTAGGACCGAAGGGAATAGGGAATAGATAGCTAAAGGGTATGAGATTTCTTTTTGAGGTGCCGAAAATGTTCTAAAATTGGTAATGGTAACACATATCTGTGAATACACTAAAAACCATTGAATTGTATATTTAAAATGGGTGAATTTTTTGGTATGTGAATTAAATCTCAGTGAAACTGTTGAAAAATAAGCTGGGGGTATTCATAGGGCTCATCTTGTTCGTTTTCTATCTCTCCAGGATCAATGTCTTTGTTGCCTAATATCTAATGTCTTGAAAACTGTTGTATCACATTGTCTTTCTTTTTTTTTTTTTTTTTGGTGGCAGGGGGGCGGTTGTTTAATGCAGGAGGATAAATACAAATCTTATCACTATTCCATCTTCACCAGAAGTAGCAGTCTTCAATGTTTTAATTAAGGAAACTGAGGCCAAAAGCAGCTAACTGGCTTGCCAAAGTTCATGTTACTTAATGGCAGAGTCAGGACTATAACCAAGATTTTCTGATCTCTAATCTGAGATTGAGACAGTATTGCTTCTTGTTTGTCCAACTTCTGAGGCATCTTGCTAACAGAAGGTTAATTAACCAGTCATAAACAAAGTAAATGTCTGTGACTTGAGAATCCCTGAAACATCCAGATCAGTTCTCCAACTTCTCCTCATTTGGTAGGTACTTACTGCACACCTATGTGAAATACCTTTGAGGAGACATTCCTGGGGACAGGAAAGTAGGTGCTACCATCTTTGGCAACAAGGGGCTCACTATCTATTTGAGAGAAAAGGCTACACATGAAATAATCTCTATGACTCAATCATGTTTACCTGTAACGTAATGAATGACTCACTCAATTGTGCAGCCCAAAGAGTCAGGACTGGTCATAGTGTGTGGGCTTTTATCAGGAAAGCCTTCTGAGAGAAGAGAGGACTGGGACTTCAAAAGATGGCAGCATCCCCTGATTGGGCAGGGTAGTAAGGCAGGGCAGTAAGGTAGGACATTGTCTCCACAGGGTGTGTGTTAAAATGCACACAAGGCCTTAGAGGGTTCTTGGCAGTAAGAAAATCCTGAGTCTTGGCGTTGGGGAAGGAAAGGGATGTTGTCCTGGGCAGAGGGAAGACATGAGGGATTTGATGAGAGTCCTGTGGTGAGGGGATGACTAATAAAGCCAGTCCTTTCACACTTCAAAATCAAATGCTCCCAGGCAATTTTTAATAGGAAACAGGTGTCTTCCCAGGTTATGAAATGCTAGGTTGTCCATTTGAAGTTACAGGATAAATATTTCAGACCCTAATCATTCAATCTTTCATGGAGCATGTATAGAGCACCTGCTATATACTGGGAGTTGTGCTAGGGGCCAGGGATTCACAGATGTATAACACTAATGGCTTGCCCTAGTTCATGATCTGGAGGGGAAGACTCTTGGACAATTGTGACAGATTTTCTTAGGGAAAGGTGCTCTTTCCCACTTCATTCCCTCTGTCAGTCATCAGGGTAAAGGACCCAAGGCCACAAAAACTTGAAGAGGTTTTCACTGAATGTCAGTGTGGCAGGGTACACTTCCCTAAGACTAATCTAGAGCTTTCTTTAATAGCCTGGCCCCCAACTCACCACCTTTGGGAATTCTTTCCTGTATCTTCTTCCCCATACCCCCAACAGCCTTCCTGAATTACAGTGATATGTGTGGGCATTGTTTAGCTCCCCTATGACACACAGGCCTTTAAAGGGGAACATACAAACCTGGTGGTTTTCTTCTACCTGCCTAGGGATGACTGTCTACAAAGGACCTTCCCATCCCTTCTTCCTCTCTCTTTTGCAATTCTTTGTATGGCCTCCCAGGAGATTTCTGCTCTTTGGGCCAGTTGTAATGCTTGTGGTGCTGTGATGCCAAGGACAATGAGAGACTGCATTCCCCAGGTGATACCCTGCCCCACCTCCTCCACACACACAAAGAGTGACTTGGTCTGTTGTTGGCCTTCTAGTCCACCATGTCACAGCCAGGCTGGGCTGTGGGAGCACCCTGAAATGAAGCACACACATGAGTGCCATGTCCCTACGGAAGCCAAAAGTCCTGGAGTCAAGAGCACAAGGTCCTCGAGTCGAGTACCTCTTGCTATTCATGGAATTGATGTGAGGGGCAGGGGACTGTCAGTAGCCTTGGTCTCTTGGGACTTGACCTTGTATCACATATCTCAGGAGGGTCACTGCACAGGTTCTATGACCTGAAACCCAGCCTTAGGAGTAAGGTACAATGTCAGGGCTCCATCTTTCCTGTTGAGCAGTAAATGCAGCCTTGCTGGGCCCTGGTTTTGGGTGAGCTGTCACCACCAAAGACCCCTTTCCACTCACAGCTCGCCTTGTTTGTTGGCTTTGAAGCAAGAATAATATTGCTATATTACCCTCTGCTTGTGCAGGGCCTTACCATTCACAGAGACATTTCTTCTTATTCATCTTTTTTTTTTTTTTGGATAGAAACCACTTTAATAGACCATTTACCAAAACCAACAATAAGTATCATTCTAAACAGCAAAACACAATAAAATTACAATTAAATCGGGAACTAAACAACCTTTTTATCACTATGCACTCAATAATTTAACAAATACTTTTTTAGCACCTATTTTGGGCCACAATATTGTTTTATGTTCTGAGGAATGAATAAGGAAGACAAAAACTATGACTTGTGGAGCTTATATTTTTCTGGGAATTGCTTTTTTCCTCCTTCTTCATCTTATTGATGCCTCAGGATAGCCATATTATGTGAGTTTTTCATAAATTCACCCTCTTCCTTCTTCATTTTTCCTGTCCTGCTGGTTTTATAACTCAGTGAATTTCAATTCCCCTACCCCCCAAAAAAATGTCTTAGCAGTGCGAGCATCTAAGAAAAAAAAAAAAAACAAGTATACTCATGCATCTTGATTGACAGTTTAACTCTGATAACACCACCCTCAGCCAAAAGTAGAGTTTCAGGGGAAAATCTCTCTAAAGTCTTTGAGTGTATTAAGGGGTCAGAAACCCAATTTACCAAACAGATCATGAGAGAGTGGTTATTCACAATTTGAAGGTATACTTATTTTAAAAGAGATTCATAAAGTTACTGAATTTGAGTGACAATGCATTTGTTCTATTTCTCTGGGTTTTCAGATAAGAGCTTATAGAAAGAAAGTGACTCATTCTATCCCACAGCTAACTAGTGGACAAGCCTAGGACTTGGACCCACTCTTTCTGAGCCCTGGCCTCATCATTTGAGCCTCATTGCAATGGAAGAGTTTGCATCCAGGTTACTCCTTAAACACTAAGTAAAATAGAAGGAAAAGAATGTCTTGAAGTCCAAGGGTGCAAAGCCATAGTATATTGGCAACCAGTTAAAAACTCAGATAAAGTACCTCTGAAATTATTATATGCTGCAAAGCAGTTGAAGGGGAAACAGGACTTGAATTCCTTAAGGGGAATTTATGCATAAAGATCTAGAAACATCTAACAGCATTTTCTGGAGGAGTGAACAGGAGATGTCAGGGTGGAAAACCAGTCCTGATTGGATTCTTTCTAGCTGTGGGACTTCATACAAATCACTTAACCTTCGTCAGCCTCCATCGCTCATCTCAAATGAAAAAAATGATGCTAATAACCTGAGTTATGCCCAAAGAGTCAACTGAGGTCATCCAATCAGTCCCCATGTCAATTATGTTTTATCCTAAATGTCTTCTGAACTCTCCACTTCTCTCTATCCTCACTCTTCTTTCTTTAGTTCACCTTTCCTGGTTTCTCCCAGGCTGCATCTTTTTTTCATTCCACTCTCCACATTGCAGCCAAAGAGATCTTTCTAAAAGGTAAACCTGGTCACATCACCAATCTGCTTAAAACCCTTTAATAGCTTCTTATTACTCTCAGGATAAAATTCTAGCTCCTTACCCTGGTCTACAAGGCCCTTCATGTTCAGGTACCTGTCTGCCTCTTTAGGGTCTTCTCACATGGCTCCTCTCAAATTCTAGTCTCTAGCCAAAATAAACTAGTAGCTATTTTCCAGTGAGCCAACCTCTCTCACTCACTTCCAGCCTTTGCAGTAGCTTGTTCCTCTACCTAGAACACCCAGCCCCTTCTAACGCCTCCTTTCTTTCCCATAACCCTGTAATCCTGTAGAATTCTGTGTATATTACCTACATAGGAAGTTTGAATTGTTCCTTCTTTGTGCCCCACAACACCCTTATGCTTCTGTCTTCTTAGCACTCATCACTCTGATTGAAACTGCCTTTTTCCTTGTTGGTTTCTCCCAGTTGAATTGTAGGACTATATCTTACTTATGTTGAATGAATGATGAATGTTTAAATGCTTTGAAATCCACAGCTTGCTACACAAGTATTAAGCATTATGTAATATTACCCTGTTCCAGTTGGTTATTAAATATTGTTGGTCTACTCACCCATTTGATAACTAGTATCACATTCCAATCACATCATTCTGGTTCTTTCTTAAGCCCAATACTAATAAAGGTTACCACTTCCTGAGCATTTAAACTGGACTAGGTTCTGTGGTAAGATTTTAGATGTATGATATCATTTACTCATCATGGCAATCTTATAAGCATCATTCCCATTTTTCAGAAGAAAAAACTAAGGCAGGATCAAAGAGATTAAGTAGCTTGTCCAATATCAAATAGCCAGATTTTGAATCCTGGTACTTTGAGTTCAAGATCCAAACCTTAATTCTAACCATTTCCTAGTTCTGCCAAAGTCTTCAGATAAGGGCACTATTAACAGTGTAAAAAGTAACTCGCAGAATGGAAGAAAAAAATATTTGCAAATTATATATCTAATAAGGGATTAATATCCAGCATATATGGAGAATTCTTAAAACTAAACAACAATTAAAAAAAAACCTGATTTGAAAATAGGCAGAAGACTTAAATAGACATTTCTCCAAAAGAAGATATACAAATGGCCAATATGCACATGAAAAGATGTTCAACGTCACAAATTATTAAGGAAATGCAAATCAAAACTACCTTATACCAATTAGGATGGCTATTATATAAAGAAAATGACAGCAAATAACAAGTATTGGTGATGATACGGGATATTGGAACCCTTATGCCTTGCTAGTAGGAATGTAAAATGGTGCAGCCACTGGGAAAACAGTATGGCAGTTCCTCAAAAAAATTAAAAATAGAATTACAATATAATCCAGCAATTCCACTTCTGGATATATATCCAAAAGAAGTGAAAGCAGGGTCTAGAAGAGACATTTGTACTAAAGTTTATAGCAGTGTTATTTACAATAGCCAAAATGTGGAAGTGACCCAAATGTCCTTTGATAGATAAATGGATAAGCAAAATGTATATGCATACTGTACAAAGGAATATCATTCAGACTTTGAAAGGAAGGAAATTCTGACACATGCTACAACATGAATGAACATTGAGGACATTATACTAAATAAATTATGTCAGTCACAAAAAGACAAATGTTGTATCATTTCACTTATTTGAGGTACCTAGAGTTGTCAAATTCATAGAAACAGAAAGTAGAATGGTGGTTGCCAGGGGCTGGAGGGAGGAGAGAATGGAGAGTTGTTGTTTAATGGGTATAGAGTTTTGGTTTTGCGAGTTGATAAAAGTTCTAGAGATGGATGGTGAAAGTGGTTGCATAATAATGTGAATGTACTTAATATCACTAAACTATACCCCTAAAAATGGTTAAAATGGCAAATTTTATGTTTTGTATATTTTATCACAACTTATAAAAGATCTAATATTTAAACCATTTCCCAGTCCCGCCAAAATCTTCTATTTCCTTCTGATGAACTTTTGCTGCTTTCCCTCCAGATAACCTGCTTTTTATTTCTTTTTCCTCCTAAGACCAGACTGCTCTCTGCCAGGATCTCTAGAGCCTCTACATTGGTCAGTGCCCCTGATGAGGGCACGGCCCAGCTTCAGGCTCTTAGCTCACTATTCTGAGAAGAAAATGCCTCTACTCCAAAGGCAGTCAGCACATATTTTACTCACAACAGTTGGCAGATGGCTGTAGATCCCTTCTGTTCCCAGAAATCACATTGGGACTAATTGCACTGTGCATTTTCCATCACTGGTAGCTAATCCCAACAGTGACGCTGGGCATCGTTATTAATAGGCAAAGGACAAAGAGAGAGGGGAAGTGGCTTGGGCTGAGTCACACAGCAAAGTTAGAATTCTGAGCTCCCGGCGACTAACCTCGTCCTGGGCTCTTGTCCCACACACTTGGCCACTCCAGAGACTTGCTGCTTTTTGTACTCTGACCAATAAACTCTCTGGCTAACCAAGTGGGTCTGACTCGTCTTGCAGAGAAATGAAGCAAAATCTTCCTTGGGATGTTATCTTCTGATCTTTCTGCGTCTACTGGTTGGCAGGAAACCAGAGTCCCCCTTCTTGCTGAATGACATCTTTGAGTCTCTGGACTCTCAGTTTTCCCTTCGTAAAATATGGGAAGGAGTTATTGATGCCCACCCCCAGAGAAACTGGATGAGCTAGGGAGAGAAGGATTGGGGTGCATTTATCCAATCTATTCTGCATTATCCTTTATACCGGTGAACCCTAAACCTGACAGAATACCACAATTGCATGAGTAGCCTTCAAAATACAAATTCCTGGGCCTTGACCAGCCCAGATGACTTGGGTTTCTCCTCCTTTGTCCTGGCTGCATGGCCCCCAATGTGAAGGGGACCCCCTTGAGCTGAGCAGCGGGATGGTCTTTAACTTTTCTACTTAAATCCTCTCCAACCTAGTTTAAAGGCATCTTCTCCATGAGATGGGAAACATTTCAGTTTGTCTCCTCTGAGCACTCCCTTAGACTCACCGTCCCCAATTTTGGTACTTCTCACATACTACCTGTTAATTTCACTTAACTCTTCAAACCTTTGCCTCCTGTGTTCTCAGTTAGCTACTGGAGGTTAAGAACTGTGTCACACGCTTCTCTTATTGCCCTACAAATGCCAGCTCCATTAGCACATAGTATATATTCAATAAATATTTGTTGACTTGCAAATCTTGTGATTAGGAAATCTGGAATAATTTCTTACTTATGAAGGGAGGTGTTCTGTGTCCTTTGGAAGCTTTCTGATCACATGGTAAGAACTTTAAACAAAGAGACAGGAGCCTTAGCGTCCAATTCTGGCTGTGTCACAAACTCCCATTGTGACCTGAAGCAAATCACTTGCCTTCTCTAGCCCTCAATTCCCTCATTTGTGAAACCAGGCCTGATCTGTAATGTTTCTTTTAGCTCTGGGTTTGGGCTACTCTAGATAGCAAGAGGCAGCCTTTTCCGTGTCAGTGCTATTAATGCCCACAATGCCTTTTTTCCTCTATAAGGACTGTCTATTTGATGGGTTACCGCCAGTCTGAGAAACTCAAGAAAAGAGCAATTAAGTGTTTTGGCCAAGCTTCCATGCATATTATCTGTGTGTGTGTGTATGGATTGCTCACTCCTCACACCAGACCCCTGGCTTTGACTGGATTCTTCCATCCCAGAGCTGTTTAGCAGTCCTTCCCAAGTATAGGACTGTCAACACTTAATTATCTGCATGCCCACTATGTCCTCTGTGAATGATGCAGGACAAAGGTATGACTTTCCAGTTGGATTTCCTTTTGTCCCTCTGCACACTGCCATCCAGGGCCAGAATTCACTGCCATGTTCAGTATGATCTGTTCAAATACTGTCCTCTGAGGAAGAGATGAAAGACGCAAGACACTAATCCCTCACAGAACTTCCAGTCTGCCTGGGAAGTGGAGACAAGAACGTTTGGGAAAAAGATGTGCTACCATATGTGAGGGAGGACCTTGGAGCAAAGTGCTGCTTTGATACATCTCCAGTACCTAGAACAGTGCCTGGTACATAGAAGTTGCTCAAAAAATTCATAAACATAGATGAAAATTTCCATGGTTATCAAACTTTTTATTTTAAAAAAGAGGAAGACTTTCTTCAATGAAATAGGTGGATATAAGGCTGCCCCAGCTGAAGGGAGCTAGAGTTGAGGCCTGCCTGCTGTCTCCTCTGGGCCCCAGAGAAGTTCCTCGGAGCCTAGTTGGAACACTTACTGCAGTCAGCTGGAAAGGAGATGTAGATCAACTCTTGCTCTTTTTCCTGGTTAACCTTAGCCACATGGGGATCCTAGCAAAATAAGTGCAGGTTTGAAGATCCTGGCCCTCCAGAGGGAATATTCGTATCTGAAAAAGTGTCAATCTCTCCTCTCCCCTCCCTCTAGGGAGCTCCAATTAGTAAGGGCAGAGGGGAGGAAGTTTTGAGTAGGAGATGTCTGAGTTGGTCCACAAATGTATACAATGTAATGTTTGTTTACTTTAAATAAAGAAAAAAAAAAGCCACTGTGGTAATGTTTTCCAGTATTCAATAGAAACCCATTTGGTGTTATCTTACAAGCAGTCAGAATTTGAAAATACAATGTAAAACCCTCATGAATCCTGTTCAATGAGTAGATGGTACTGCCTTTTGCACAGTGCACCCTGCATCACCCTGGCAGCTATTAACATTCCTGACCAAGTTCACTGTCAGCCTCAGGCACATGCAGCTGCTAGAAGGACTGCCTGATGAGAGCATCTCTACTCCATGCCTGCAGGACTGAGACCCTCTGCCTGACTTGGCCTTCTCCTTGTTTCTCCACCCATGATGGACAATGGAGGGAAACTAACCCAGGGGATGTGTACTGGTCCAGAGAGGAAGGCACATCCCAGATCTGCATCTGGAAGATAACTTTGGGTAACCAACATCTATTTTTTTTAATTTGTCAAATGGATAAAGCTCTTGAATTAAGAAATTTTCATCATTATTCGTCTTAAGGCCTTTTCATATAAATCTCTTTCCTATGCCACAGACTGTCCCTCCTTACAGGAGCCAGAATGGGCAGGTAGATAATGCTAGGGACCCTGCTATAGACTGAACGTGTCCCCCCAAAATTCATAAGTTGAAAGGTAATCCCCAATGTGATGACATTTGGAGGTTGAACTTTTGGGAGCTGATTAGGTCATGAGGACTCCCTCATGAATGGCATTTGTGTCCTTATAAAAGATACCCCAGGGAGATCTCTTGCCCTTTTCTACCATGTGAGTTTACGACAAAAAGACAGCCACCTATGAACCAGGAAGCAGGTTCAGACCAGACACTGAATCTGCCAGAGCCTTCATCTTGGACTTCCCAGCCTCTAGAAACAAATATCTTTGAGAAATAAATGTCTGTTTTTTACAAGCCACCCAGTCTATGGTATTTTGTTATAGCAGCCTGAATGGATTAAGACAACCCTTATTCAACAGCTGGGGAAATTTATGGGTAAAAGGAGCTCGCTTTAGATAGCATGTCGCTAGGAGCCCCAGCTTCTCCCCAACTGTCCCCCATAGCCACCTCTTCCACTTACTGGCCAGTTCCCTTACTTCCCTATCTTTAAAATCTACCTCAGGCCTGACAGGCATTTATCCACCCCTGCCCTTCCACTATTACTGCAGACTTCACCCCCTGTCCAAGCACCCATCCACAACATCTGGGCTAGTCTTTGTACTTAAGTAGTTGAGCTGGTATCGTTAAATCTGGTTTTACAATAGAAGCTACTCACAGTTAGGGCTGGAGGGAACCTTGGAGATCAGGAGATATTAAGGCCTCCCTGGAGGTCTTGCCCACGGTCTCACAGCAAGTTATGACAAAGTCGAGGCTGCAAACTAGGTTTTCCTATGTGTGCCTTATGCCTTTCTGGCTACATCCTGAGTTCCTCTCTTTTCTTGGTCCATTTCCCCTATGTGCCAGCTTTCCTTTTCTCCTCTGACCCTCTTCCTCTGTCCTGTCTCACCAGAGGGAGGCCCTAGGGATGCTGCACAGTACCTGTTCTCCGTGACCTTGGTGTTGACTCAAGGAAGGATTAACGACCTAAAGCAACATAAAGCCTGATGGAGCCTGTGGTCTGCAGCTCTGAAACATGACTTGATTCCAACTAAGATCATCCCTGACATTGGTTCAGAAGCCCAAACGAAGGCTCCCAGAGTTTAGGTCACTTGTCAAGGTCATTCAGCTAAGAAGTGGCCACAGCAGGAGACAACTGTAGGTCTTCAGGCCCCAGGGGCGGTGCTCTGCCCAGGGCACTGCTCCAGGCACTGCCCAGAGCCCGCAGATCCGGAGGCTGACTGAGCCAGAGGCAAGCCCAGACCCCTCCTCCCTGCTCCGGGCAGCATGACGCTGGGAAAAGTGCGTTATTCCTTTATGTCTCTAAGTATTGCCTACTTATTTGTGTGTGTGGCTCATGTCCGAAGTGTAGGGGTGGGAGGGAGACAGTGTGTGGGCGGTTCACACTGGCTTTCTGGAATTAAGCAGGGCACCCTCGAGGCCCCCTAGTCATTGTGAGCCAAGCCGCCGTGGATTATGCGCCACCCTACCCCTAGCGCGCAATCCCTGACTATGAGGCGTGGGTTTTCGAACTATGGGGTCTGGAGCGGCGAACCTGGAAGCAACTCCGCCAGCCGCTGGAGTGAGCCAGGATTCGCGGACTTTCTCCGGAGTCACGCTCTTGGGTCTCGTCTTCCGCCGGCCATTCTCCCACGCCTCTAGAGTACCCACTGACCCTTCAGGCTGAGATCTCAAGGCCGCACCCATACGCTGGGCGGTCCCCAGGGCTGGGTGTGGCTCCAGTGCGGCGCGCGCAGGATCCGGCGTTGGGAGGGAAAGAGGTGAAGAGCCGGGCACGCGGGGCGCCTCCCCCGGGCCCAAGCTGGCAAGCGCATCTTCTAGGCGGGTTACCCACCTCCCAGTTCGCGCGGCCCAACTTCCATACCCACCCAGCCACTCCTCTGAGTCGCTCCCAGCACGCGAAACCATGTGCCTTGGATAACCGAATTCACTACTTTTGGAGTACTACTCGGGGAAGGTGGTCAGGGACCACAGTGCGAGGAACTGAAGCAGAGCTCCCAGGACTCGCGGATCGGGGCTGGGACAAGAACTGGAGTGCTTCCCAGGGACCCTCCCAACCCGCTTCCCTTCGCAGACAGCAGTTGTGGCCCTTAGAAGGGCGAGCCTTGGGCGTCCCGAAAGACCGGGCGTACTGCGCGCCTTGAGGTACCGGCCTCTACAGGGAAGGACGGAGAAAGAGGGCTGCTAGCGAATGGCTGGCAGAAGGGACCTGTTTGCTGGCGAGTTTGGAGGTGGATGGGGTAGAGTTAGGAGCTGAAAGAGCCTGAGAGCAGACACTGGGGTTTTTCTCCCCGCCCTCTTCCGATAAGGAACCACATTTCCAGGGGGAAATAAGGCGGAGTGTAAACACAAACAACCTCAAAAAGAAGCCAAGAAAAGCGAAGCCAAAAGAAGCAAGCGCAACACTGTTACAAAACTGTCTGGTTTTGTAACAATTTCTCTGCCGCCGGCCAATGAACAGCGTGGCGGTGCGTCACGTGGTGCCGCTTTATATAACACTTTGCTGAAACAAGACAGTTATTAGGCGGCGCGGGGCTGCCGGCATGGAGCTCGGAGCGGCACGGCAGGGACTGGCGTGCAGCGGTGCGGCCGCGGTGGCAGCCCCGATTCCCTCCAGTCGCCGGTCCCTGCTCCGGGTTCTCGGCCCCTAGATGCCTCTTCCCGCGCGTTCCTCTATCTATGGATTCATTGCAGACTGGACAGATGCTGAGCTTGTCCGCTGAGCTCGGTAGCAACAACTTAGATCTGGCGGAGCCGGCTGCATCAGTGGCCCGTGTAGATACGGGCCCCCATCCAGAAGCGGCTACCGAAGGCCCCGCACCTGTACCAACGCGGGAGCCAGAGCTGGAGCAGCCTCCAAGGGCTTCGACGCCAGAGTGCAAAGTCCTGCTCTCGCAGGCCGACGCCCTAGCGTCTGGGGCGCGCCTCCGGGAAGCCTTCGAGGTGTACAGACAACTGTCAGAGCGGCAGCAGCTGGTGGCTGAGCAGCTGGAGCAGCTGGTGCGCTGCTTGGCTGAGAACGTCCCACAAGGCGAGGCTCCGGCGCCGGCGCCGGCGCCGGTGGACGGGAGCAGCGCGGCGAGCTGCGCGCTTGTGGAGGAAGAGGCAGGGGTGGCAACGGCCGCTGAGGCCACCGAGGTGTGGGACGGCTTCAAGTGCCGGAAGTGCCATGGATTTCTTTCAGACCCCGTGTCCTTGTCCTGCGGCCACACCTTTTGTAAACTGTGCCTGGAACGCGGGCGGGCAGCCGACCGGCGCTGTGCGCTGTGTGGGGTCAAACTTTCTGCGTTGATGGTGGCCACTGGACGGGCGCGCGGGACCTGGCGAGCTGGGCAGCAGGCGCCGCCGCCGCTGCGGGTCAACGTGGTGCTCAGCGGTCTCCTCGGCAAGTTGTTCCCGGGTCCGGCACGGGCGTCGCAGCTCCGGCACGAGGGCAACCGGCTGTACCGCGAGCGCCAGGTGGAGGCGGCGCTGCTCAAGTACAACGAGGCAGTTAGGCTAGGTGAGCCCACCGCGCCGCCAGGCGATGAACCCGCAGGGAGGTGGGGAATGATCACGCGCAAGGGAGCGTGGGACCGACCGGACTGGAGTGGGGGAGGGGTTTCTGAAGTTCGATCTCTGATTTTGTCTCTGTTCCTACCAATTTCTCTGTCTCTGTCTCTGCCTTTCTGTGTCTGTTGTTCTTTGTCTTTTCTGTCTCCTGTTACCTTCTGTATTTCTGCGTGTCTGTTCTTGTTTGTGGCACTCTGTTTCTCTGTCTTTTTCAGTCTTTCGCACATTTGTCACTCCGTTTCTTGCTCTGTGTCATCGTCTGTTTCCCTGCCTCCCCTCCTACCTCTGCTCTTACACCTGCCCGCACCTCCCCTGCGGGGAGAGGAACTTCGCACCCTTCCAACTCTCGCGCGGGCTCCGCTAGGCTCCCGCCAGCCGAGGTGTTCTCTAGGCGCCTGCTTCTGCCGTCCCGCCGGGCCCGGGCCTCCGTTGCGGCCGGGAGGTGTCCCTTCCCAGGCCGCGGCTCCGTGTAGGGTGGGTCCGGAGTGGAATTAGGTCAGGAGAGCACTGGTTGCATAAGGGCCACGAGCGGCCCGGGCCGGGTGGCCCCTCCTTCGCGCGGGCGGGCTGGATTGTGTAACGGCTGAGGTAACCGAAGTGGGCCACGCTCGCCTCGGAAACCATCCTGCGAGCCTGAAGAGGGGGGAGCGCTCGCGCCCCGCTGCCCTGTGACTCATTGTCACCGCTTCCTATCACACGATCCTCGGCTGAAATAGATGTCTCCCTCCGCCCGCCCGCAGCCTTCGCCCTTGCCTCGAACCCCTACCCGGCCAGTCCTGAGGACGACCAGCCCTGCAACTGCTCAGGGATCCCGGGGGCTGTGGGCTGCCTGCAAAGGTGACATGCTTCTGTCCCGCTTTCCCGAGTTACCTGGGGACAGATGGGTGGGCTTTGCAGGTTCAAGGGCAACGTGGGCAGCCCCACCCCTGCAGCCAGACTAGGACACCCGAGTTACCCCAGGGAGAGGTTCCCCTGACACCCTCGCCCCTGACATCTGGCCCCAGGAAGTTGCCGCTGAGCCGCTGGCCGGTATTGCCCAGCTCCAGTCAGCTGCCAGAAACTCACCTGGCTGGTGGGGAACGGTGATTGGCGAAGCGTGCCAGGATGGAGGCAGCGGGGCTGTGCAGACAGGGGTCTGGGATCCGAAGGTGCCCTGAGCCCGACTCTGACGGGTAGAGGAGGGGTGGGATGGAGTCTCCACTTGTTGAATCTCCACCCAAGCGGACAACAAGTAATGGGGGAGGAGGAGGAGGAACGAGGGCTGACTGGTCAAGACTGGCACCTGATGGAGAAGGGGACTCCCTCTCCCCCTCAAAAACACACTGCTCATGTAAGGCACATTGTGAGTTACCACTGGGCTGGCATATGCTGCAGAAAAGAAGGGACAGAGAACACTGTAAACACTTTGCTATTGTCCTTAGAGCAAGTAATGGGCACCCAAGGAAGCCCTGGACATACCCCTGGGGGAAAACAACAACAAAGCCTGTTCCTGCAGCAGAAGCTGGAGCCAGGTTACCGGGGAAGAGCAGGGCAATATGAAGGAGACAGGTAGAGGCCACTTAAGCCTATCTTAGAAGGGCCAGGAAAGCCCCTTCTCATCCTCCTCTTCGCCCCTTGTGGCCGCCACCACTTTTCCCTGGGTTTTTTTTTTCTTGCATCATCAGAGCAGTAAGGGTGAAAATGTCAAGACCACTTGAGCCTTCTAAGAGGAAAGGGGCCTCCCCAGCAAAGAGTTTCTTTGTGCTGGAAGACAGCCTATCTCTCCAACTCATTATTCGAAGTCCCCTGCCTTTCAGGAAAAAGGAACCTGTCTCCCACCCCAGATTCAAAGTTTGACCAGTTAGCAATGAATCTGACCAGATAGCTGTGTGACTTTCAGCAGGTGTGTTCCCCTCTCTGGGCTTGATTTCCTTCATTTGAAGAATGGGTTGGTTGAGCCAGATGATTTCTAAAGGCCTGTCCAGCCTTGGCATCTACTGATTTAGAGAGTTGGTGAGAGCCACCCTCACTTTGTTGTCAGAAGCCTCGCCTCGTCTGGGTTCATTCACATTTGGCAATCTGTAATGAGAAGATGGAGCCATGCATATGCATTTTCATTTTCTTCAGAGAAACTTTATATGTACTGGGTTTTGTAGACAGAGGTGTTGCTAATGGCACCAGAAGATTAATTTGAACTTGTCTTCCTGGTGGCCAGGATGAGGGTCACATCTGGCCACCTTCCTCACCCCTTCTGGGCCTGTTTCCTTGTGGGTGATACCTCACTCAGAAGCCAGGCTGGCACTTGCTAGTCATGTATAGCCACAAAGCAGGGTGCTAGGGTTTTCTCTATGTCAAAGTCACTGATGCACCACTGGCACCACAGGCTCTCTAAGGAACTTCTTGAGAGAGGGGCAAAAACTATTTCTTTATAGCTAAGGAAGCTCAGACCGAAGGTGACTGGGGATGTGGTTGGTGGGGCAGTATTAGGGCTAGAAATTAAGCCCTAATCCTTTGGGTCTGCAGTAGAAAAATCTTAATAACTTACCATCCTCATATAGTACTTATCACATGTTTGTTGCTGGGGGCCATTAATGAGGGCTTTTTTTCTCTCATTTTGGCAGCTCCAAATGACCACTTGCTTTATAGCAACCGGTCTCAAATTTATTTCACCTTGGAGTCTCATGAAGATGCACTGCATGATGCAGAAATAGCATGTAAGCTCCGCCCAATGGGTTTTAAGGTGAGTGTGGGATGGGAGGGATGGGAAAGGATTGTACTGTAGATAGAAATTGTCAGGAAGAGCTGCCATCCTGGGGGACAGGGGCACTAGAGCTCAAATAGAGCCAGGAGAAGGCTTTGCAAGGTAGCTGGGGATAGCTTGACAAAAAGTGACTCAGGTTGGAACTGGATTCTTCCCCAATTTGATCTGCAGAGTAGTTTGGGCTTTGTGACTCCAGAACATGGACTTGGGAGCCCAACTGCCTGAGTTTATGTCCCAGCTCTGCTATTTTTACAAGCTGTGTGACCTTGGGCAAATTATTTGACCTCCCTGTGCCTCATCTCCTCATCTATAAAATGGTGATATTTAAAACACCTACTTAACAGGGTTTGTTGGGGATTACATGAGCTAATCCATGTAAGATGCTTAGAACAGTGCCTGGCACGTAGCATCACGTAAGTGTTTGCTGTCATCATCACCATTATTTTCCAGGGACAGTAGAAAGAGGAAGGTAATAGAAATATCGCTGGCTGGTTGTTCCATTTGGAGTCCTTAATATAGTCGGTCAGCCTGCTAGTATCCACAAAAATTCAGATCACATGGAGGGTAGGGAGAAATACAGACTAAGCATCTCTCAGGATGCTAGAAGGCAAAGTGTCACTTTCTGCATCTCTTCCTGGCCTCAGGACTGGCCCTCAGCCACACACATGTCAATATTTGGTTTAGAAGATTAGATTTGAGCCAGGGACTACTTGCCAGCTAAGTAACCGTGGGGAAGTTGCTTTACTCTCTGGACCCCAAGTGTCCTTGTTTGCAAAATGAAGCTATTGCTATCTGCCCCGATTGCCTCATAGGGATGCAGTGAGGGTCACAGGTGAGCATGGCCAAGGGGCCATTCCGTGAGCTATAAGACATACTGGATTTGCTGTAGTGCTCTCTCTACACAATGCCAGGATACCTTCCTTGGAAACTCAACTTATCCAAGTCCAGGTCCATAATCCCTTATCTGAATCCCATGGGGTCAGATGTGTTCAGAATTTAGAATGTTTCCTATTTCAAAAAGACCTTATATGAAGTAACACCCTCAGCAAACTCTGAACAATGCCCCATAATCAAACACACTAGTATTTCAGTAGCGTATTACATGAAAATTTACAGTAAGTTGGATAAAGAATATAGCACACTTTATATCATTTTAGGATAGATTTTTCCACCTCATGACTTTTGATGTCAAGCTTATAAAAATATTGGATTATCAGACTTTTTTAGATCTGGGAACTTTAGATAAAAAACATTATGAATCTGCATACTGGGCAATTAATATTGGAGTAAATCTCATATGTTCTTTCATGAGAAGGTTTTCATGGGTGATTATGGATTAGTATGTTCTCTTTCCCAAAGGACACATTTACAGTTTACTAAAAGTCACCAGTGTCTTAACCCAAAAGAGCTTCAGTGGGAGCATTTCAGGCCTTGTAGCAGTGCAGGTCAGGGAGCTGCTCTGAGGGGTAGGAGGACTTCTCCTGCAACCTTTTCTGCTCCCACCCTAAACCTAGGGCCTAAGGGTGGAGACCTCGATAGTGCAGTAGGAAGCAGGGCTAAGGGAGTAGTAGACCCTTTTGGATGAAATAGGAAAAGTGACTTCCCAGTGAAGGAAGAGTTGATGGTAGTATTAAATATCAGTTTCACTATCCCAAAGGTAAGTGGAGAGGTAGTGATGAGAGAACTCTATTGTCTCAGAGGTTGAGAAGACATTGAACTGATGCATATAATTCAAAACTACTTCACACTCCAATTTGCATATTTCCTACCATTACTATGTCAAATGCTCCTGTGGGAGTGCTTTACCTTTTGCAGTCCTATTCTAGCCAACCAGCCAGGGTTCAGTGGGGTTCTCAAAATATCCTGCAGGTGATACAGCTCTCACTGGGGTAAGCTGGCTGCCCTGAGCAGGTGGAGTATGTGGGTTGCTGCTTGCTAGGATTGGTGGGATCCCAGAGGCCTCTCCAATCTCCCAACACTTATCCTCCCTAGCCGCCCTGAAATGTCACACAAGTCTTTCTCCAGAGGGCCCTTGATAAACACTTGTGGGAGGAGCAATAAGCCATCAGCATCCACTAGCAGCCAGAGATTAGGCTCCAGGAGGAGGGTGGAGGACATGAGGAGAGGTCCCGAAGGGGTTTGGAGCAGGGGACACTGCTCAAGAAAACAGATTCCAGTGGATCCCTGTAGCCAGGTGGGAGCCTGAGGCACTGGGCCTGTAGCATGTTAGAAGGGAAGGCAGGGGAGTACTCAGCAGCCACAACCTGGATCATTTCCTTCACTAAGTTGAACTCAGGATCAGCTGTGGAGGCAAGGGAGTGGAGAGCAGGCCCCGAGGGGCAGCCTAGATGACTCAAGAGGAATGCCCTCCAAGCCAGGTTGCAAGGGCCACCTGTCCCAAGGCATAGAGAGAGGGCGGCCCTCTTTTCACCTCTTTTCATCTTTCTTCCTCTTCCTCAGGATGCTCCTCTGCTATCCCTAGAGATTCTCTCCCTGGGCAGTTGGGCTTGGATCCTGAGGAGCCCTAAAACTTCTTTATTCTTAAAGGCATGGCGAAGGAGTAGAAGTGAGCTGAGCCCACAGGAGTGAAAGCATTTGCTCAGCCCCTGCTTAGTCCTCAAAAGAGTACTGTCTTCTTTGTGGAGAAGGGTTTTCACCATTATGATGTTAGTTGTGAGTTTTTCATAGATGTCTTTTGTCAAGTTGAGAAGGTTTCCTTCTATTCTGTTGAGTGTTTTTTTTATCATGAAAGGGTGCTGGATTTTGTCAAATGCTTTTTTGCATCTATTGAAATAATTGTTTCATTTTTATTTTTTTTTATTTAATTACTATGATCACAATTGTAGTTTTAGCTTTGCCTTTGAGGTCTGGAGAGGTCACATCCCTTATCTTGGGCCTCTTCTGAAAAATGATCAGTAACTACAGATGGTCACTCAAGCCAGTAATGTGGACTAGGCTTCTGTTTGACAGACTAGTTAATAGGAGGGCGTATCTGGGCAAGTCCTGGAAGCTGGTTAGTATGTGCTCAACTCAGGGTTCTTGTTACCTGGTGGTCCCTCTAATACAGCAGTGGGACAGGTTGAGGAGAGGTAGTACTTCCCTGTAGTTAAGAATTTGGACTTTGGTGTCAGTCAGTCCCAGGCTCAAACCCTGATTCCAGAATTTACCAGCTGTTACTTTAAGCAAGTCACTTTTCTGGGTCTCAGTTTTGTCTTCTTTAAAATGGGCTTTGGAATAGTTAATTACATTACAGGACTGTAGATGGGAAGAAGGTGAATAAGAATGGGATTCAATGCTAATGTTTTCTTCCAGGCACACTTCAGAAAAGCACAAGCCTTAGCCACCCTAGGCAAGGTGGAGGAAGCACTAAGAGAGTTTCTATATTGTGTGTCCCTGGATGGAAAGAACAAAAGAGCAAGATCTGAAGCCCAAAGGGTGAGTTGAGATGACATGAGGTCCAGCTGCCCAATGGGCTCCCACCTCTCTGTCTTCTTCAGGGAGGGGAATAAGGGAACTGTCCTCCCTGGCATCTGGATTCTTCAGTGAGTGGCTCCCTGGGCTAAGGGAACCAGAGGGAGACACAAGTACCAATTGATTTCCCCCAAACACTGTCTTCTTGGCATGTACAATCAATCGACAGTTCCTGCATTTCTATAGGAGCCTGTGAGGAACATTCTTGTTCCTTTCTCTGGGTCATCAGTGCTACAAAAACAAAACAAAACAAAATAAAGCTAAACAAGTTAACATTGAGATGGGGACTCACTGAGGAGATTCTGGCTGTTGATGAGAGGTCAGTGATGCGGAGCTCCCTACAGTTATAGAACTTTTCTTTGACTGAGTCACAGTTTCATCAGCCACACTGTGAAGCCAGCTACTCAGAACGGATGGATGCTGGTTCCCATCTCCTCTGCCATATGCAGAACTCCAACCTTTAGCTCCTTTGCTATAAATAAAACATACACTGTCTCACAAATGTAAGTCAAGGACCATTACAATATAATCCAAATAGTCATTCCAGTTCTTGAATCCCAGAAGAATGTCGTTATTTTAAAAAGTTGCATGAAACACTGGAAGCATTAATGAAGGCTCAAGCATCCTCACTTCACAGACTTTGTTGCTTACTCTTCTGCAGTGTACTCTCAGGGTATCTGGCTAATTGGCCTGAAGTTGGGGTGGCCTCTGCTCTCCTTGTGCCCCACCTCCAAGTCACCACTACACCTCAAGTGCTTCTGTCCCTGCGTGGTTTAGCAGAGAAGCAGATGAAGAAAGGGAGCAAGAGTCAGGACTGATTTCTGAAGGCTCCAGAAAGGAATCTTTAGCAAAATCAATGAACTAAAGGAAGTGGAACTCTGGAGATTCTACCTTTGACAAAAGATTTCTTTTCTGGGAAATTGCTTTGACCTGGTTTGGGAATGTGGACAAAGTGTTCTTGAGAGGAGCAATGGTGGTAGAGAAGTATTCCCAGCTGTGGACCCTTCCCCAAATCTTAAGTGTAGTTCATGGGATGAATAATAATAATAGCTAATATTTATTGAGCATTTCCTATGTACCAGGAACTATGCTAGGGCTCTCTGTGGAAGATATAATTTAATCCCCACAACATCCCTATGGGATAAGTACTGCTATTTTATCCCCGTGTTACAGATGAGATGGACAAGGAAGCTGAGAGTTGGTGATTTCCCCAATGTCACACAGCTAGTAATTGGTAGAAGAGCATTCAAACCCAACTCCATCTGCTTCCAGAGTCTGCCTTCCTAGCTGCTCCATCCTGCTGTCCAGGGAGGACATGCCAGGAGTCTCAGCACTCACTGCTGGGGTTGAGTGGAGAGTAGCAACGGGACCATCCAGTTCTGGGGTGGATGGAGAAGGGAGATTAGAAGAACCTTGACTTTGGGAACAGAAAGTGCAAAGGCCAGCAGAGGCAGGTGTTGGGTCCAGCAGTAAATGGATACTTTATTCCCATTTGCCCATTTTCCAGGTGGCCTGAGAGGCTCTGGTATCATCATTTGGGTTGACCTCTCTTTCCAGCCACTCTTATAGACCATCTAGTGTCATTTCCACACCTACCTAACTGGACAGGGCAAGGCATTATGCTAAGCTCTGGAAATCCAAAGAGGCATAAGCCACAGCCTCAGTCCTTCCGGACCTTACAATCCTGCATGTGTTATTCAATGCAATATAAATGCCAGACAGTACAAGCTAGCATATGCCTATAATGAGTGTTCTGGAGTTTTGAAGCTGGGACAAGACTTTACAGGCAAATTTCCACTGAGTGTGATGAGGGCATGGCAGCCATTGAAGGGCCCTCAGCAGTGCTTATTTATTGGATTGTTCCATTTTCAGAGCTAAAGATTTGACAGAGACGGTCCAGGTTTACTTGGCATTATTAATTAGCTACCTTAGACACTTACAGACCTCAGATTCTTTTTTCCCCCCTTCTTGACCCATTTAGACCTTTCTAAGGATAACCCAAAGTGGAATTGGCTTTCATTCATGTGAAATGATTATTGTCACTGAAAATTGACCCCAACTTTTGTTTTCCAAAGCCATTAGGAAAGCCTAGAATGAGATCGTAGGTAGTAAAGGGAAGAAGTAAAGTACTGCTGTTGTTTCTGCCTCCCTTTCCCTTCCATATGTTCTGCCCTTTTATCCTTTTACCTTAGGATGTTGTGTGGCTGCTACTGAAGAGCATCTTCTCTTTTTGGGAGAATTTCAGGGAGACTGCTTCAGAAGTGGGTTGGTCCTGTTGGACCATGCAGGAGGTCTTCTGAGAGCCAATTTTGGCCCCTGTGGAGAAGGCGCCTCTGAAAGCTGGCATTTATGGTTCTGGGCACTATGAGTGCTTCCCACCTCACTCCTTTACCAACTTAGACCTGGGAGATGGGTTTCCCAGAGCTGGAAGGAAAGATAAGGATCTGTCTGAGGACTTTGGGCCTGAACCCTAGGCCTCTCACAGGACCCTGGAATGGATAAGTGTCTTAATTTAATTCTGTCCAGTGTGATGAGAATCTATTGGACATCTGTTATGTGCCCTCCAGAAGCTGGTCATCTGGTCAATGAGAAAGACATCTGTGACACAATTTGAGGCTAACACAAGACTGTGTAGTGTAAGGTGCTATATTATGGTGTAGTAGAGAAGATGAAAGGACAGGTGAGATAGGGAGGCTGAGGTAGTAGGGGAAGGCAGTACTAAAGCTGAGCCTTGAAGGCTGAGCAGGGTTTGGCTATGTAGCAAGTGCTGGCATCTGAAGGAACATCATGAAGGAACTGCTGAGGTCCAGCAAGGGAACAAATCAAACTGGAGAGAGTTTGGTTAGAGTTTCTGTCAGATTCTCTTGATCAATTAGTACCCTGACTATGTACCCTGAGCAAGGGGGCGGAGCACCCTTCAGTAGGTCTCCAAATACGATGGGGCCACATGGTGGCCTTGAATGTGCTTAAGAAGCCAGTGACCTGTCCTACTGTGTTACATGTTACATACAATATATACATATGTGTATTCATAATCTCTGCTGGCACAGAATGTGGGTAGCTCATAGTATAGCCTGCACTAGAATACACATCTTTGACTCCCAGTCGTTTCTAGATCTCACTCAACCAGCTTATCCAATTGCAAGGGAACCAGCCATACACTGGAACCTGCCTGCCCCAGTACTAGAACTTGAAGTTACCTGACATTTTCTGGAAAACGAGGGTCAGAACTGGGGAAGAGAAGCTGGGAAAAGAGGGAAGGAGATTGGCTTCTGCTTTTTCTAGCACTTCACTGAGGAAGGGATTAAAGATCCAGGGATGATGCTTGGGGGAGGAGGGAGCAAAATGGACAGTCAGAAGAAAGAAATACTGAGGAACCTAGAAGACAATTATAGACTTCTACCCACTGGAGTGTTATGGACATGACTCTAGGTCCCCCAGATGATATTTGTCCCTCGTCCTCTTCATCTTTTTCCTCATAGATAGGTTTTTAAATCCTACTGTGATATTTCTATAGAATAGTAGCACCAGAATAGGAGTTCTTAACTTTGGCTATGGTGACAGAGGCATCTGTGGCACCTTTTCAGAATGCAGATTGCTGAGCCACACTCCAGACCTGGGGAGCCAGGTGTGGGAACTTAGAACCTGGAGTTTTCATAAGCTCCCAGGTGATTGTATACACCCTGAAGTGAGGCCTCCTATCATAGTCTGTCAGGGTCTCTCTGGTCTAAGGCTTCCTCCTTGGAGTTTTGCCCTGCAAGCTCTGCCCTCTGCCCCTATCTACTCCTCCCCATGCAACTGAGCATCTGTTGAAACTTAAGTAGTGAAGTCTTCTGTTTTATGTCACAGCTTCTCCTTAGTTTATTTTCACCATCAGTCCCAGGGGATTCTCAGGAACATTCTCCCGATATCCTGAAGCTGTTGGCACCTCACCTTAGATTAAAGGAACACGTAAAGTCAATGGCTACTGAAGGCACCAGCCATAATCTATCAAAGTTGTCACAGGTAAAACTCAACCCACCCAGCTTGTTCGTGACTTCGTGATGCTTCGTTTGGCTGTTTTGTGGGCAAACTTGGGGAGTGAGCCCTACCTCTTCTGCTTCAGTTCCTGAGAAAGAAGAAATGGAGTTGTTAGTGGTTTTGTTCTTTGCTAGAAGGTTATTTCTTAAAACTGGATTTTAGGCATGGTCCCAGGGTTTACGATTTGTTACATTCATTTTTCAGTTCTTGCTCAGATCCAGCTGAGAGAGAGATTTGACAGAACTAGAGAGGAATTGGCCCACTTCACCTGGAGCCATTCAGTGGGGTGGCTTTGTCAGCTTAGGGGTGAAAACTGGGAAGAGGATCCCAACAGCCCCTCCTCTCCTGCTTTTTGTTTGTTTAAGCTGCTGGTCTTTGAGTGCCAGCTGAGTTCTTTGTGTAAAGACAAGTCCATTTGATCCCCAAGTGGAGGTAATTTCCTATTCCCTCACCGTGTCTTACACATAAGTAGACTTCTGGTACACATTTGAGGCTGAAGAGAAAAGGAAGCAATTTTGGGAAGTGTTAAGTTGCTGGGAGGAACACAGGTATTTGTGTCTTTCTTCAAAAATAAGGGAACAGAACCACGGAGAGCTGGACTCCAGGCTCTGGCTTTCCAGCAGAGGGCAAGTGGGCAGCAGCTGGGGCTCAGAGGTTCAGACCTGAAGGCAGAGATTAGTGTTGACTACCTCCACACCTTGGGGCAGCACACCTCCATGTGTGCCCTGTGTTCTTCCCCTGTGTGTAAGCCTTGGGATCTCCAGGGTTTCTTGGGTTCTCTGACAGGTGAAAAACCTAGATTTTCTCAGCTTCTTGCCCTGCTCTGGAGAAGGAATAAAATGCCGGTGTGCCCAACTCAAAAAAGTGTGTGTTGGGGTGGGGACACAGAACTCAGATAACCTCTAGTGCGTTTTAATAATTGTTTGAGATGATGAGTCCATGACTGAGAACAGCAACATTGAACCTAAGTGCCTGGAGTGACTTCTAATTGCAGCTTAATCCGACATGAAGAAAAAGAGCACCCCTGGCTTTCCATTGAGAGCCAGATGGGGAACAGGGATGGGATTTCCACCCAAACTTTGCTTTGCTAAGCAGTGTACTCCTGTGTAAACAATGCGCGGGGCTCATGGAAAGTTGAGGATGCAGCATTGTTATAGTGCTGGGGGGGAAAAAAAACCCTGAACTCCCCAGGTTAGAGACAGAAAACCCACATCCTTTTTCTCCTCACCTCATTGTTTTCTCCCAACTGTATGCTCCCCATTTTTCATCTGTCTACCATTTTTTGTAAGGGTTAGAAGAGGAACAAGAACATGAACATTTTGACCTATAGACTATGGATTTAGAGTGGAGAAGGATTCTCCAGGTAAATCCACACAAATCCTTGTCATTGGATTTATTTCTAGATCCATTTTCAAATTTCTCTCTCCTGGACAAAAATTCTTTAAAAGGCTAGAGGCAGTATTGATTGTTTTGGGAAATGTTTTTGTCTCTTTTTCAGACTTTTCCCCAAAAACCTAGTAAAAGGAATAATTTGTCCCTAGTTTGTTTGACCAGTATACTATGTAGCTTTGGAGCATGAGGTAACTCTGCAGGCCTGTGGACACACCTGTGTCAAAGCTTTACCGAAAGTCCTTTTGGAGCTGGGCTGTGGGGCTTGCAGATGGCCTGGAATGGCAGTGAGGGTAAGAGGAAGCACTGAGTGACATGTTTACTTCCCTGCATACTTTAGTTTCCCTAATGAGGTAACTAGGGAATGATCTGGATAGGAGAGGGAACTGGTGCTACACCTTACATCTATCCCTTTCACCACTACCCAAGGAATCTTTCCTCTACATACCTTTTTGTCCTTGCCTAGGGAAGTCCCCTAACTCCACCCAAGCTGGATATGCCTTTCTTGCTGATGCATTGTGGACAGAAGTGGGAAATATGCCTTACGACTGCCCCCCACCCCATTAAGCTATGTGTCCACTAAATGATCAGGGCTGTACAGTTCTCTCTCTGTCCCCTGTATTAGATTCTGATGTTTGGCTCTTTCTTCCTCCAGGAAAATCCAGAGCTCCCACATTGTTCTAGACAAGAAGAAACAGCAGCCAGGGGGAACTGCAGCAGCCCAATGAAACCAGCAAAAGTAAAGGGGGAAGGGCATCAAGGCAACATCAAAGATAAGAAAGGAGAAGAGGAGAAGGGGGATGCTGCCTCCATCAAGACTGGAAAATGCCAGGAAAAGAAAAGGAAACATTGTCAAGTTGAACCCCAAGACCAAGAGGTGTCTAATAAAGCCTCTAAGCCAGGTATCGACTCTACCCAGAGAGAAAGGGGCTTAGAGCAGATGCCTGGGCTCCCCAATATATGCAAGTTACTTGCCCTCCATATGAGGGCTCCTCAGGCTCTGGTTGTGTGTCCCATCTCTGGTACTTAGCTGTGCCACCTCAGAGTGACTGCTGTGAGAACATGTACAGTTCCCAGTGTACTGTCAGTGCTCAATAACAATTATAATGGAAAGCCAAGGCATAAGGTCAAACACAGTGTCAGTCTCAAGTAATGACATCAGATGCCCTTGATGGTGTCACTTCCTGTCAGACCAACTTCTCCCTATTCCCATCCCTGTTCCAGGAATGGAAGACCAGGGCCTCGTAATCAGGCCACACTCTGCTCATTCCTAGTTGTGTTCCTGTAGGTAGGCATCTGAGAAGCAGCAGCTGCAGCTTGATATCTTTCCAAGGGTGGTAGGCAGTGCCAAGATCCAGTATCAGCTCTGAGGGCCTGGCTCAGTCCATGGAGTTGCTGCTACTGCGTGAGGTGCCTGTTGCATTTAAAGGAAGTCCCCAAGGCTCCTGGATATTCCTTGACTTGCGCTTCTCTTTCTATGGGGCTGCTGGACACCTTGAGAGCCTACTTCAGGGTACTCCATTCTCATTGGATCAGGTGACCACTAAATCAGCTCTCTGGGAAGTGGGTGAGAGTGGCAAACTGAAAAAGTAATTGGGTTCTTTTTGCCTCAGAAGTACTGTCTGTGGAACCAAGGTTGGTCTATCTCTGACTTAACTGCTTTCTAAATCACAGATCCTCCCGCTGATCTGGGGGCCAAAACTGCTCTCAGTGTTCCCCTCGCATCTTTTGACGCATCTGACCTTGAATGCTCCCTATGTATGAGGTATGTGATGTGTGCTGTCACTTACTGCCTGAAGGGGTCTTCCTCTCTGGTGTGTAGATCTTTCTGCTGGTGATTTACTGCTTGGTTGGTTAGCATGTAAAAGCATGTTTCTAATGAAATGCAAATCATTTTGATTGTCACATGAGCTAACTTGTGTCCCCTGTTTGTAGATTGCATTCCCTGTACTCCTGACTTGGAAATATCTAGAGAGTGGGAAGGAAATGATCTACTTAGAAGTCACAACCTGATGGCCCACAGGAATAATGTCTTGTGTTTGGCCTTCATGGGATTTTCGTTGTTAAATGTGAATGTCTTGAGATGGGACATGCATTCTCCATTTGGTCATGGTCCTTGTCCTCCTCCCCACTGCTTTACACTAGCCTGTGTCACACATTTGCATTACTTTCCTTGCCCTTGTAGGTACATATAGGTTTATGTCCCTGAAACTAATTCAACCACTGGATCAAGATCTCAAAGCTCAAGCGCTAACGTCAATACCACAGGCCTATTATTTGGAAGCCAAGTAGAGGGCCTGGGTAGTTTTGTTTTGTGCCATGAACAGAATTAGTATTGGGCCTTTAATACCTGGCCAAGTATCTCTCCTTCATTCAGTGCCATATCATCTTTATTTTCTCAAACTGCTGGAGAGGCAAATTATCCACAAATTATCCCCACTGTCACATACATGAAAAAGGAAACTGCTACAATCATGGCTTGTGTAAAAAAAATTACTTTCATTTGTTTCATGTCACAGCTATGACTTTATGGCTAAGAGGAGGAACTCCAAATGGCCTGGGTTTGAAACCGGGCTCTGCCACTTACTGGCTGTTTGACCTGAAGCAAGTGACTTTCTCTGCCACTGTTTTCTCATCAGTAAAACAGAAAACAGTGGTCTCTACCCTAGGGTGGTTATAATTAATCAAGAAAATTTACTTACAACTCTTAGAATCATGCCTGACATATAGTAAATACTCAATAAATATTAACTGTTTTTTTTTTTCTTCTAGACCAGAGATTCTATGGACTTGAGGTCCATGGACTCCTGAGGAGGTTCTGTGTATAGAATCTAATAGATCTATGAATTCCCTGTTGTATGTGAAAGTGTGTGTGTGTGTGTGTGTGTGTGTGTGTGTGTGTGTGTGTGTGTCCAGGACAAAGCCTGCAGCTTTCAGTTGATTCTCAAATGTGTCTTTTCTTCCAAAAGAGTATTAAAAGGAGGCTGAGATATTTCCACAAAAGTTGTTAAGATGGTTGACCCAAGAGAAGAGATGTCAAGAAAAATCTTTTGGTCCACCACACAATGGGATCCAGCCAGCAGAGGCTCCTCAGATGTTTTTCATATCAAGCACATGCATTTGTATTCAGAATGACTTTTCTTGTCATCTGAATAAAAATGAGTAAGGCAGACATTACCTGAACGTGTAGTTTTTCCTTCTCTTAAAAAATTAGAGTTTTTCAAATCTGCTCATAAGCTTGGGCAGACCTGATAACAAACAGTTCAATAGAAGAAATGTGGAAGTACTTAAGGAAAGCTTTCCATGTACTGTTGGGAGTTTGCTTCCTTTTACCACCTCCCTCTCCTCCACAATAAAGTAGAAAGCGGGTCATGCCAGAGCCAAGATATAAGATAGAGAAACTGCTTCCCAGCAGAGGAATGAGCCTCCGCAGGTAACACCATGGTGTCTCTAAGCCTGTGATATGAGCTGTGGTCTTTCGGAGGTCAGACTTTGAGAGATTTGATTCAGCTTACTCAGAAAGCTCAGCTCCTTGGTATACTTATCACTCCTCTGGATATCCAGGGGATGCATAATCAAACACACAGACTCATCCTGTTTGTGTTTTCCCTGAGGACTAAGAATCCTGAGGTTGAAGTTCTTTTGTTTCCTTTCCTCTGCTTTCTCCCCTTCATCTTATTTGTCCCTGATCTCAACAGGGGCTCCAGAGAGAGGTTAGAAATTTGGTCCAAGAAGTAACACCAAAAGAATAAGACCCTTTTTAGTTTGCTTGCTCTGACTTTAAAAGCCATTATTTCCCTTATCCTGCCCCTCTGTTCTAAGTGAAACTTCAAAACAAAAAGTCATCTTTGCCTGGAGTAGCTGTTGTATAGGCCGGAAAGTTATAGGGGTACTCCAGCTGCTTTATAGCGAAAAGAAACTTGCCAAGCCCAGAGGGCATTTCTGATCTCAAGTCTCTTAAAACTGTAGCCCTTGGTCAGAAACATGTAGTTTCCTTTCCAACAAGGTTTGTCTCTAAGTCAAAAATGAGATGTTGACAGGGGCTATTTCATATACATGCTTTAGCTTGAATTATTGCAGAAAAGTTCTTGTTTTCACTTCTCTTTAGTGTTTTTCTTTTTTTTTATTGTTGTTAGTATTATTATTAGGCTCTGTTATGACCCTCATGTGTCTTTCGGGGAGAGGATCTAAGGATAGAGATATTTTAAAACAATCTGGCGGTCGTAAACTAGACATTTGTACCTCCCATGCAAGCTTCTGGAATGAACTCCATTCCTGTGGTGCTGCATTGGTAGAATACAAGTTAGAATGTGAATTTATCTATTCTGATTCTTGGGAGAAAATCAGGAGCAGCTTATAAATTCCACAATGAAAGAGTGGCAAGAGTGAATGGAACAATAATTGGTGGGTGCATTCATGAGGAACTTTCCAGTCTCCAAGTCTCCCTTGCTGGACTGGGAGAGCTCTGCTGAGGGAGGTTTCTTCCTAATTCCAACACCTCAGAATTGTGCCCCTCAATCTTTAGTGAATGGAAATCTTCCTTTGAGATTTACCTGATATGGCTATCCTATCCATTGGAGGCCACCTCTGAGACTGCTGTGGAGCAGCACCTTTTTGAGGATATTTTGAGACGTGGAGCAAGAATGTTTGATATTTGAACCAGTTACCTAATGGCCCAGTGACCTCTTTGTCAATTGAAACAAAAAACTTTGTATTCAACCTAGGTGTAGCTACTCAACTCCCTGGGTGTTTGAGAGTCAGTCTATTCCATTCTATTCTATTCTATTCTATTCTATTCTAGTCTAGTCTATTCTCCTTCCCTCTGACTATCTCCCCCGTCTTCCCTCTCTCCTTCTCATTCCCTCTTTGCTCTCATTTGATAGTGGCAAAAGAACACAATACAAGGATGTAACTGGTGGGAAAAGATAGCTATTTTCAGACAAGCCAAACATTGTATCCAGGCTGATATTTAACCGAACACATTTGTTATTACTATCGTTTAATCCCTCACTGGACAATGTAAAATACTTTCTTGTGAAAATATCTTGCCCTATAAATGCCTCCTTGAAGTGTTTTCTGAAGTTATTACCTGAAGTGATAGATAAAATGGAGAGGAATTAGAGTATACATCTATTTCTTTCTCTATGTACAGTGAGTTCTCTCACTCTCACTCTTTCTCTCCCCCCACTCCTTGTTCTCTCTCACCCATGCATGAAGCGGTGAAGGAAGGAGACAAAGGAGGGGAGAGAAAATGTGTATATGAATGTGTGCTTCTACACGTAGATGGATGATGTCTTTTCTAGATATAGATGTACACACAGTCCTGGCTGTGTCATAGAGTGCAGAAGGAAGATGGGCTTGGGAATCAGATGTGACTTCACATCCAAGCCCTGCTACTTACTTGCTAGCTGTGTGACCTGATACAAGTTATTTAACCTGTCTGGGTCTTAATTTCCTCAGTAGCAAAGTGGAGCTAATCATAATTACCACCTATCAATATGTAAAGGTAATTTATATGTAAGGCAATATTACACACACCCAGAATAGGAAGAGAAATATTTGTTCCTAGTCACTTTACTCAGTCAGCCTTTATAGAGTAGCATAGTAGCACTGAATATAGAAGTGAATTGAGTATTTATTGAAAAGCAATATATTCTAAGGATTTAAACTTTAAATTTTCCAAAGCAATAATTATGCAGCATCTGTGCCAGCATCCTTGTTCGTGACCACTCAGATCAGGGGCATTTTAATCATTGCTCTTGCAAAGAGTTGCTGTATCCTTTTGTGTCTGTTTCACTCATCTGCTCATTAAATGTCAATATTTATTGCAATTAATTAACCAGCTATATCACTGGCTTTATGTGGATTACATTGTTAAATGAACTAGTTTTACAGGAAAAAGTTTTACAGATACGGATTTATCAATCGTCGTCATCTTTAACATCATCAAACAGTGTATAAAAAGCATTTCAGATTCATAGGACACAGATTACTGAGGAAGAGAGATATTCTAGTTGATTGCTCTAGTAGTTAGATCATAGAGCCATGGTTCCCAAATCAACCTGCAAATCACACTTTTGGAAAGCATTTTAAATTGTGAAATATACACAGTGGAAAAGTGCATAAAATATAAATGTATTCTCTTAACGAAATATTGTAAAGAAGATACTCATGCACCTCTCTCAGTTCAAGAAATAAAACAGTGCCAGGACCCCAGAAGCTGCCCATGTCACTTTCAAATCACGACTCCCTTACCCTCCTCTTGAAACCACTATCTTGTCTTTTATCTCTTCTTTTTAAAATTAAATTTATTGGGGTGACATTGGTTAATAAGATTATTTAAGTTTTAAGTGTACAATTCTATAATATATCATCTGTATATTGCATTGTGTGCTCACCACCCAGTCTAGTCTCCTTCTATCACCATATATTTGACCTCCTTTACCCTCTTCGTTCCTCCTTTTCTTTTTTAAAATAGTTTTACCACCTATGTATGCATCTCCAAACAGTGAATTTAGTTTTGCCTATTAAAAAAAAAACTTTATGTAAATTAAATTGTTCATTAACATCCATTCTTAGTTTCTTTTCCACAGTATTAAGATTTATCCATGTTATTACATGTAGGTAGTTTTTGTTCATTTTCATTAGTGTATAGTGTCCCACTGTATGAATCTACCACAATTTACTTATCAGTTCCATTGTAGATAAATATTTGGGTTGTTTCTAGTTTTGAGCTATTCTGGACAACATTGCTAAATTTTATTTTTTAAAATTTTATATTAGTTTCAGATATACAATAGAATGGCTTTTTTAAATTTTATTTTTTAAAATTTTATTTTTTTAAATTTTATTTTTTAAAATTTTATATTAGTTTCAGATATACAATAGAATGGCTAGACATTTATATAATTTATGAAGTGATCCCCCCGATTACTCTAGCACCCATTTGGCACTACACATAGCCACTACAATAATATTGACTATATTCCCTATGCTGTACTCTACATCCTTGTGACTGTTTTGTAACTACTAATTTGTGCTTCTTCATCCCTTCACCTTTTTTATCCAGTCCCCCAAACCCCCTCCCCTCTGGCAATCACCAGTTTGTTCTCTGTATCTGTGAGTCTGTTTTCACTTAGTTTATTCATTTCTTTTCTTCCTTATATTAGGGGTCCCCAACCCCCAGGCTGTGGACCAGTGCTGGTCCATTGCCTGTTAGGAACTGGGCCGCACAGCAGGAGGTGAGTGGTGGGCGCGGGAGCAAAGCTTCATCTGTATTTGCAGCCACTCCCTAGCGCTAGCATCACCACCTCAGCTCTACCTCAGATCATCAGGCATTAGATTTTCATAGGGGCACCAGTCCCTGGTGCAAAAAAGCTTGGACACCACTGTTAGATTCCACATTTAAGTGAAATTGTATGGTACTGATCTTTCTCTGCCTGACTTATTTCACTCAGCACAATACCCTCTAGGTCTATCCATGTCGTTGCAAATGCTAAGATTTCACATTTTTATGGATGAGTAATATTCCTTTATACATAGGTTGCTTCCATATCTTGGCTATTATGAATAGTGCTGCGGTGCATAGATCTTTACAAACTAGTGTTTTGGTTTTCTTTGGATAAACATCCAGAAATTAAATTGCTGGGTCAAAGGGTAGTTCTTTTTTTTTTCTTTTGAGGAATTTCCAAACTGTTTTCCATAGTGGCTGTACCAGTTTACAATCCCATCAATAGTGTGTGAGGTTTCCCTTTTCTCCACATCCTCGCCAACACTTGTTGTTTTTTGGTTTATTGATGATAGCCGGACAGGTGTGAAGTGATATCTCATTGTGGTTTTAATTTGCATTTCTCTGATGATTAGTGATCTTGAGTATCTTTTTATATGTCTATTTTATATGACCATTTGTATTTCCTCTTGAGAAATACCTATTCAGGTCTTCTGCTCATTTTTTAATTGGATTGTTTGTTTTTTGTTGTTGTTGAGTTGTATGAATTCTTTATTGTAACCAGTTTTATGTATGCTGGTGCATATAAGTCTTTGCCCATTTTTGATTGGGTTATCTCTTCCTGACTTGAAGGAACTTTATGTATTTGTTAGTCACGTGTGCGGCAAACGCCCTCTTCTATTCTGTGGCTTGCCTTTTTGCTCTCTTAATGACACCTTTGATGAACTTACAAATTCTTAATTTTAATGAAGTACAAATTACCAGTTTTTTCATTTATAGTTAGTGTTTCTTTTGTGTGTCTTGTAAGAATATTTTTTAACCTTGAGGTCATAAAGATATTCTATTTTCTAAAGCTTTACTGTTTGCTTTTCACACTTATTTTTACCACACACATGGAACTGACTTTTGTGTATGGTGTGAGAGATGGTTTAACTATTTTCACCTATGGAAAGCTATCCCAAATAGCATTTATTGTGAATGCTGTTTATGTACTGAATATCCCCCTTCTGTTTTGAAGTGCTAACATTTATCATAAATCAAGAATCTGTGTCTGGGTCTATTTCTGGGCTTTCTATTCTGCTCCACAGGTCTATGTGTCCTTGTGCTAGTCCTACACTGTTTTAATCACTGCAGCTTTATGATAAGTTCTGACGTAGAAAAAGTTCTCCCACATTGTTGCTCTTCAGAAGTGTCTCAGCTCTTCCTGGCCCTCTGCCTTGCCTTATAAAGTGTAGAAATCAACTTGTCAAGTTCCACAAAAACAAACAAGTGAAATAAGCTGTTGGGATTTGTATGGGTGCTTATTTACGTCTTCTTTACTTTCTTTCAAAGGAGTGTTTATGTTTTTTTTTCCAAAAGAAGTCTCTTAGAAATTTGTTTAGATTTGTTCTTGGGTACTTGATTTTTAAAAGCAATTGCAAACGTCATCTTTAAAAAAATGTATTTTCTCATGTTTGTTGCTGATAAATAGAGTAAAATCGTGTGGGGTATATTTATTTAGCATCCTTGCTAATTGTATCAATTCTTACTTTTGGGCCAATTTAATAACTAAAATTTATTAATTCTGTTAAATTAACTACTTTCAAAATAGGATTATAACATTCAAAAAGTAGAAACAAAAGTGAATATATGAAGAGACTCTCTCCTACTCCAGACTTTCATTGGCTTGTTAAAAATATCAAATCTCTGCCGCTCCTCTTGACCTGCTGAATTGCAAACTTCATCCAGTGGAGCTTCACCATGTCTGTTTTTTTTAAAGCTCCACGGGTAACTCTGACAATTAGATTTGGAGATCAATACAGAAGATTCACCTATATAGAGATTAGTAGGATTGTGTAATATAGTGATTTTTAAGTCTGGTTGCACATTAAAACCACCTGAGGAGCTTTAAACAAACCCTGATTCCTGGCTCTTACCCTGGACCAACAGACCTGAATCGCTGGAGGTTTGCTCCCAGGCATCTGTAGTTTTTAAAAGTCCCCCAGGTGATGGGGGGTGTGGGGAGGAATAGAAGGGAGGGTTTACAAAGGGGCATGAAAAGATGTTTGGGGGTGATGGGTGTGTTTAGGATCTTAATTGTGAACATAGTTTCATAGGAGTGTACATATGTTAAAACTTACCAAATTGCATACTTTAAGTATGTGCAGTTTATTGCACATCAATTACACATCAGTAAAGCTGTTTAAAGAAAAATCTTCCCAGGTGATTCTCACACACAGCAATAGATGAGCATCATTGTTCTAATAGAAAGAGCACATGACTGAAACTGAAAGTTGGATAGCCTTTCATCTGCCAACATTTGGCTGTGTACACGAAGATAAACCACTTCATCCCCTGTGAACCTCATTTTCATTCTGGTTGGTGGGTTCAATTTTTTTCCCAAGTACTTTTCAGCTCTGACATTTTGATTCTTCTGCTCAGTCTGGCAATGTGTGCCAGGCTGCTGGTGCTCGTCCTGGTCACACAAGGGGGCTGTGCAGCTGGTGACTTCTGTCAACTAACACTTTCATGGGATCAAAATAGGTTGGTTAGCCATTTTTTCTTTTCTTTCTGTCCTCTTGGTGAGTGCGAGCCCCATTTCTGAACCATCATCTTCAGCTGCCCCCACCTAGTGTTCATACTGTGGGTGAGCCTTCCTTTAAGTAAATCCATGAATCTCTGAATGTACAGAACAGCTTTAAAAAAGACCCCCAGATTGCTTTGAAAATATCCAGCTCTTACAAAGCAATTAAAATAGGATCTCATTGAAATATGTGTACACACACACACATATGTGTGTACATATGTATGTATCAGTAAGCATATTAACGATATTACTCTACCACCCCTAGGCAATTAAATGTTTGTTACAGGTGCAATTTCAAGATCCTTCAGGTAGTAAACATTGCATAGGTGAAAAATGGATTCAAGGTTAACAAAGAAGCCAAGACTTCTTCCATTATAATATGATATAAAGTACTTGAATGAGTAAACTTGTGTGTGTGTGTGTGCGTGTGTGTGTGTGTGTGTGTGTATGTGTTTATGTGCATTTACATATACTCAGGTGAACAGGTTGGCTAAATATTTTAGAGTGGAATCTATTCAGACACCCTGGGCATTCATCTCTAGACAGACTGACTAGAACTAATAGTACAAAATAACTAACTATGTTCTAAATTTTAATAAATGTATTATTTTAAAATTCAGCTCAGAAATATAGAGCAAATGTTTTTCCTAAGTGCAACAACTGCAGGGATTTTTTAAAAAGAATTCCCCCCCACACACACACACATAATTTTCCAAATAATGCTATAAAACCTTAACATAGAGTAGCTCTTTTATTTTTGGTCTTATTGCAGTTTTCTTCCATTTTGATTCTTAAATTTCAGATTATTTTATGAGCCAGTCACAACACCTTGCGGGCATACATTTTGCTTAAAATGCCTTGAAAGATGCCTAGATCACAACGCGAAGTGTCCACTGTGCAAAGATGGCCTTTCACAGGTAAAAACGTTTCTTTGTTGGTTAGCTTATTTGAAATTAGGTACTAAGACAGTGTCCTATTAGATCCCAAGCCACTGCACTATGCTAGGGCAAAATATCCCCTCAGACCATCTATCTCTTTCTCCTGTCTTATGGCCACCCCTCCACTCCCCACAAAGTCCTTCAGGAAAATGAGGCAACATCTAGCTTTAAATGAACAGTTAGTAGTGAAATTAATTTGTGTTGGAAACAAAAGTATTAAATTGATAATAAACATGGATCCTGGCTGTAATCCCATCATGGCACCCGATCCACTGTAATCTGGGTGAATCTTGTATCTTCTCTCGGCTTGGACTAGATGAGCTCTGATGTCCCCTTTTCATCGATGTTTATTCTGTTGTTTGAAGAGATCACTCCCAGTGCTCCAGATAAACCTCACCAACCTTCAGTGTGGTCCTTGTCACACCCCTCAGGAGCCTCTGGCTACTTGAAAATCTCTGGGGCTTCCAAGTTCTTTAAAATGAGTCACACAAATTGCCACCTTAGTTTTTCAAGTGGACCTGATGAAATTTTCTTTAGCACAAGAAGACTTACAAATCCATCTTATTTTCCCTCCCTCAGGGACTGTGTGCCACATTATATAATCAGTATTAATGTTGCTTGACCCTTGTCATCCCCAAGGAGAGATTGGAGACACAAGACTATCTCTAGGTGAATGAAGGTCCAGAGAAATCACATGTTGAGCTTTCCCAACACCCCGACATTTATTCTAAAGGAAGGGAGTGAAATAATTATCAAAGATAACCCTGAGAGTGTGTATTTGGTTGTGGGGAGGGTCAGTATCGTACCTTGTCTAGGTAAAGGGGTGAGATTTGCTGGCCTGATTGTAGGTGAGAAGAAGTCCATGGTCCTTATACTTAAATAATACATTTGTGTTGTCATAACACTACAACATTCAGATAAGCAGAAAGAAGAAAAATCTACCCATATGCTCATCACCTGGAGAAAATCACCGTTAACAGTTTAGTGTGCCTTTTCTGGGTTTTTGTTTTAGCATCAGCAGAGGAGTCATCTCCTTATTTGACTGGCCAGCTCCTGAGTCATTGCTTTTCCCCAAAACTCAGACTGGACGAACAGTTGGTTCTCCTGCAGCTAGGAGATGGCAGTGGCCAATAAGGCATCCTAGAGCCAGATTCTGTGGGGTCCTGGAGTCAGGGGCTAGAAAACAGTCTCATCTATCTATTTGTATTCACGCAGGTTCACACTTGCACAATTTCCCAGAGAGATAAATATCTTACACCAATCATGTTCACTGGAGAATAGACAGACATAGACCGTACTGGAAAAGGAAAAATTGTCTGAAACCCACAGTTTTATACTCAGGAGCTCCCCCTGCTGGGCCTGTGTGGGTTTTCACTCCCATTGTCTGGTCCACACAGTTAAATGCCCCCTACTTACAGATCCCTGGATATATGCATTGGGTAGGGGTGTTTGGGAGAAGAGTAATAGTGACAGGTAAGCCTGAGTTTGGTTCTGAAATCATGGTTTATAACATAATTTCGGTGACACCTAGACGATATATTAAAAAAAAATCGAATAGACAAAATCACCAGTATTCACCTGTGTGTGTTTTTTCAATTAAAGATAGAGAAGAAAAACATATTTAGAATTGTAATATCCAGAAGCCAAGCATTAGGATGGGATGGGATGGAGCTGGGCAGGAAAGGATCAATGACTGAAAATTACTTTTTGGTTCCCTGAACCTTTAGTTCCCTACATCCCAGATGTAGACCATTTCTGTGAGCTTGTAAACAAAAATAATCAGAAAAAGGAAATGGAAGAATTTTACCTCTTTTTTGATAATAACGTGGGATAGATTTCAGTGTTTTAGGATAGCGATGAGATTTTTAAAACATCAATGCAGGTCTTTTTCCCTCTGTTAAAATATTTTTCCTAATTATAAGAGTAATCAGTTGCAAATGTTTTTATTTTGAAGTCTGACATCCAGAGACTACATACATTATGATAGTATCAACTGCTAATATGTGGGTCCAAATTACTCCAATATGTGGGCCATTTGACTATTCTACTGATTGCATTAGAAGTGCTTTGTGTTTTTCTGATGACCGTGTAATATCTAATTGCCTCATTCCCCATATAGTGCTTGGCATCAAGAAAATACAGCAAAAACATCATAATGGAAGAGCTAATAGCTAAATTCCTTCCAGAAGAACTCAAGGAAAGAAAGAAACTTTATGAAGAGGAAATGGAAGAACTTTCCAAGTATGTATATGCATATTTCTAGTTTCAGTTTCACTCATATTAGCTCATAGAGATGAATGTGCACATTTCTTCCTAACTACTCATTCAGTGATTTCATGTTGGTGGCTTGAAATTGGCCATGGTGAGAGTATTTACACTATAGAAATTGGCAAATACTATAAACCAGGGCTTTTCCTCCAGAAAGCCAGTTGTTCAACATTTACCAGCACACCACTGAAGCCAAACCACTGACTAAGTCACATCTTGGCACTAGGAACTGGGTGTCACTAGCAAGAGTAAATTGGAGTAGCTTGATCAGGGGAAACTTATGAAGTATCCAGAAGACTGTTTTCAAATATATAAGGAGGTGCTATGAGATTAAGAACTTTGTTGTCAGCCAGACCTGGGCTTAATGACCCAGTGTTGTCACAAAGTGAGTATGACCCTAGTCACCTAGTCACTTCACCTCTCTGGGCCTTAGTTTCTTCATCAGTAGCTTTAGGATAATAATAGTTCCTACTTCATAGACTTCTTATTAAGATCAAATGAGCTGGTGCATAGTAAGCACTTAATAAATGGTAACAATAAGCATGCTGCTTGTTATATGCTTCCTCCACTGTGCATAGGTATTGTGAGAGGTGAAGGGTAGGAATGGGCATGGAAGTTGGGCTCCGCACTCTCAGCCTGCCTGGAAGAACAGTTCACTTAGTGGACAAAGCAGGAGGCAATCACCAATTTCTGCCTCTCATACTGCTGCCCTCCTGTCTCTCCAACCCCAGTGGAATCCTCACAGTATTCTGAGGTCAAGGTTTTATGCCCACCCTGTAGAGAACCATTTCTTATTCTGGTTTTATGCCCACCCTGTAGAGAACCATTTCTAAACTGCCATCAATTTGTCTGAATTGCCTCTCACTTTGAACAACATGTTTTCCTGGGAAGCTAGAAATGAAATCTATTTTTTCTCATTGATTTGTATTTGATCTGCTCAGGGCATGTTTATCTTTATTTTTGATTCCTAAGTTCACCTTGAGTCTCTGAGCCTCCTCTCAAATATCATTTAATGTCTTATTTAAAAACTCTGGAATATACTGGAGGGATTTCTATTTAAAGGAATCCTAGACTTAATCCTTTTGAGATTTAGGCAAATGGTCTCATATCCATTGGTAGGTTTAGATTCAACTGTTCTTGTATTGGATTTACTAGACAAATAAAAAAACAGGGATCCAGGAGGAGCTGGCCCAGTTGGTGGTTCTCCCTCAGGCTGTGTGTCTGAATCTTCACAGGTACTTGTTGAAGGGCAGACTCCTGGGTCCCGATTCCAGAGCCAGTGCACCAGTGTCTCTGGGATGCTACAGGCCAGTTGTCTGGATTTAAATGCCTCTGGTGATTATGATGCGCAGACGTATTTGAGCATCACTGAGCTAGATTACTCTTGCCTCTCCATTGCTCCTTCCTCTTCCCAGTTGGGCCTGCCATGCAGATCTTCTAGTGGATTTGCAAATTTGAGATACTCGCAGTGACTTTGCAGAGAATTTCCCACCATCCCTCGGGAGAGCTGGGTCCACTTATAACTACCAGTACCATTCTCCATACTGACAGCAAGACACCTGGAAAGATTGTTTGAGTAGAGAGCATGAAAGAAAGAAGAAATATGAAGTATCACCGTCACCCACCATGTTGACATACTAGAGAACTTCTTTAGCCAACTTAGATTATGTAGAATGTCAGTTTTCACCTCTAAGCCCTTACATTAACCAGATAATGGGACTCAGCGCATAGCATTAGTTGCATTTCAGTATTTTTTATCAGCCATCAAAAGCTGTCTCCTTGCCTTCCTACAGGGGAAGCACATGGTGACATTTGACCAACCTTTCTGTGTTGTGCAACATTACATTGAGATCCATGTCATTTGCTCTTCCTGACAGCTTGAATAAGAACGTGCCTATTTTCGTGTGTACTATGGCCTATCCCACTGTTCCTTGTCCCCTGCACATCTTTGAGCCTTGTTACCGTTTGATGATTCGTAGATGCATTGAGACAGGCACAAGACAGTTTGGCATGTGCCTTGGAGATCCTGTCAAAGGGTAAGTGAGTTGCTATGTGAGTCAAGGGGAGTTGGGTGGAGAGGGTTTTTGTTTTACCTTGGGGGCCTACCAGGAGACGGGGAGGCACAGCTCATGATACTTAGCCAGCTTACTACCATGAGCATTTGTAAGAATCAGGGTCCCTCTGGTCCCAAGTTTGTCATGTGAGTGGCTGCCTATTTAAATTAATCTTTTGGATTAAATCTTTTGTTAAACAGGTGGTATATAATATAAAACTTGTTTTATAAGAGTGTGGGCCCTGGAATCAAACTGCCTGCATTCATATTCTGGCTCCAGCCTTGGAGAAAATTTGACTTTGGGCAAGTTACTTAACCTTTCTGTCTCAGTTTCCTTATCTGTAAAGTGGGTACGGTAAGAATGCCTACCTTATTGGGTTTGTTGGGAGGATTGGTGAGTTACACACAAAGCACTGAGCACAGTACCTAGCACATAATATTGCTAAATAAATGGTAGCAGTTGTACTAATACATTAAGATTATTTTTTTCACATAGGCACTGCCTATTGTGTAGTTGTAGCTATAGACTCTGGGGCAGGCAAATAGGCAGAAGTCTCTCGAGGCACAGCATGAGGTTACAGAAATGTCTGGGGACAAGGCCGGGGAAACGACTCATTAAGAATTTACTTTCTTGACTCCATTTCTAACAAACAGGTTTGCAGAATATGGCTGCATCCTAGAGATCAGAAATGTTCAATTCTTTGCTGATGGCCGCTCAGTGGTTGACAGCATAGGCAAGAGGCGCTTCAAGGTCCTCCATCAAGGCCAGAGGGATGGTTACAACACAGCTGACATTGAATACATTGAAGACCAAAAGGTGAGGGTGGCCAGTACCAAGAATCCCAAAGACAGGCTATACTTGTGGCTTGGCAGATATAGATGGTTGCAAAAGAATTTCTCAGCACTTTTGGGGCCTTGAGATTTCTCATCAAATTGGTGCAGCAACATTGAATGCTGCCTCATTGCTACTGGATTGTAGAATGACAGTAAGAATTCCCATTGTCCTGCCTCTCCCTGCTTAGTTGTTGAGTTATAGTCATTCATAAGAAGTGCCAAGCCAGACCAACCCTTGAATGCCCATTCAGTTAGGAGTTAGGTATCTGCCAGGAGTACCCAGGGATAGATCTAGAGTGGGGTCTACACATAGATATTGTATTTTTCAATTTGTTTAGATTTTAAAACTTTTGAGATAATTGTAGATTCACATATGCATTTATATTTTTAAATGGCAACCTGGCTAAGAGCCCTTCCCAATAATTCATCATCCCATGAGGCGGAAAGATAACATGTCCAGTTAATCCTTGGTTTTCTGGACTAATGGACAGAAAAATAGGTAAATAATAATCCCATGTTCACTAATACTTATGTTCACTACATAGTATATGATTAATAAGTATTTGATCAACAAAAAATATATTCAACTTGGAAGATAGAGTTACACACTGAGGCACAAACACATTTGTGTCTCTCTTCCCAGTGAACAATGAGAAAGTAGATGTAAATAATGAAAAGGAGAGAGACATTAACCAGCATAATCTAGTTTAACAGCATGCCTGCACTCAGGCTAGTTTTCATTTCTGGTTTTCTATATGTCTTACTGTTTCAGCTAATTTACCCTGCTGAATCTTTCTCCTCCCTCCGCCCTCAGCAGTAGTTATGCACAGTCCATCATCTGGCTGAGGAACCTTTCACATACCACACAAGAGAAAGCTGGGCAGGTGAGCCTTCCCATAGGGAGACAGGATGGATGCTCACAGAGAGTCAGGTGCCAACGGTGACTCTAGAAGTGATGGAGAAGGTACAGAATGCTTCACTTCCACTTTGATACTTTTAGGTTCAAGGAGAAGATTGTGCTGAGCTCATGGGATTACATAACTGTGTCTATGAGCAAGCATCATCATGGTTCCATTCACTCAAATCATCTTTGAAGAATCGGATACTCAATCACTTTGGCCCAATGCCAGAGAAAGATGTGGATCCTCAGGTATATAAAAAATGTCTCTTCCTAACTGGTTTCCCCCAGCACATAAGTGAGCCTAGGGTTTGTGATTAGAAGGCGCATGGTTGCCATCTAGCAAATCAAGTGCAGAGAGCAAGATGGATCTAATCTGGTATTGTTTGGCTGGGCAGTGGGCATCAAAGGTAAGACCAAAAGGATCTCAGGTCAGAATTGGGGAAATTAAAGTACAGCAGTAGGAACTTGGATCCAAGACAAGTTTTGAGAGATAAGTCAGGTGAGCGATGGAAACACAGACACCATCAACTGGAGGACTTTCTGTGGGAGTTCATAGTCACACCATGGTAATGTGTTGCAGTGAAAAGAGTTACACAATGACCAGGCCTAACAGGATAGTATTGTGGGAGCTGAGACCAAAGGCTGCCACTTCCAGGAGGCTTCATAAGCCTCTCTCCCATTGCTGCAGAAGCTAGGAGATAGGGCCAGCTACCTTAAAGGATTCCAACTGCATGATCACAGACATTTTTCACACCTGAGTCTTTCCATGCTTAGCCCTGCAGGTCTAGATCCTTGCTATTGTCCTCATCAGGGGTGAGTAGGTCCTGAGAAAACTGACCCAGTAGTTAAATTTACCATTTGGTTGAGTTATACTAGAAAGCAGTTCATTGGGTTCTGTTGGGTCAGTCTATTTCCTGGGGGGGGGGGGGCAGGTTCTTTTGAGAGATCAAACTCCAGGAAAGTGAAGATAGTCAAGTTTCACCAAGCTTTGCTTGCCTGCCAGTTATAAATCAGAAAACACACTCTTTCTAGGACAAGGATGGAGCTATCTTAGTCAAATATTTCCCTACTATCACCTTTCCCACATTCTGAGCTGGCTATCCTACATTGTCACTCCATAACTTCCTAAATCCTTTACTTACACTCATTCCTAACTCTGTCACAATAGTAAAATAGAATATATATATTCTGACTTCCCTGCTGAAAGACTGGTCCTGCTTACCTCTCTAGCTGTGTGACCTTGGGTAAGTCCCTTCCCCCTTCTCCACTTTTCTCCTATCTCTGAAATGAGGCAGGTAGATAAAGTATACTCTGAAGTCTCATATTCCTCTTGCATTCTGAGGCTGTAAACCATCAATCTGCTCCCTACTGGGCTGAAATGTCTTGCTTTCTCCAGACCGCAAAAGTACTTCCTTTTCCCCATAGAAAGGCATCGTGAATGTTGAAAAGAGAAAAGTCAGTTAGTGCTTCCGAATGACCCAGCTCCTGGCTCTGGGCTATGGTGATTCAGGACTACAGCAGAGCTCTGAGCAAGCTCATGATCAAGCTTAATGTTCCCCCTCACCTTCTGGAAAGCATTCTACCCTAGTCAAGCAGAAGATAGCGATCAACAATGATAACAGCATCTTCCATAAACACAGATGCCACAGAGTGATTCATAAGGCTCAGTGACAAAAAGCTGAAGTCTTGGGTTTCATTTCCTTTCTTATCATGTTGCTTCGGCAGCAGCAACAAAACAAACAAACAAGCAAACACCCCCCCCCAAATCCCCAAATTCCACCCAGTTTGATCCAGTCAATGCTGCAGCCCCAGTGGTACCATTAATAAGAATTCTCTAAGCCTCAGGAGGAAGTTCCTTAGAAACAGCCAGAAATATTAACATCAGCTTAAATGATCCTAGGAAAGAAAGTTCAGAATATGTCAATCTAATATTCAAAACTGATAATAGGAGGGAGAACATGTTACAGACTATAGTGAGGGACAAAAACGAATCCAAATGAAGCTAAAGACAGAGAAGGAAAAAGGGCAATAAGGTTTGGGGGAGAATCAGGTGAACCAATTTGGAGGCAAACAATCCCACATGTAAGTGGTCTGACCAGAATGTGGTTCTCTACAGTCTTAAAACTAACCTTTGGAAAGTTGTGAAGAAAGCTCATTTTGGGCTTAGTAGGAAATAAGTCACCAATGTCTAAAATGTGTGCCTTGGCACTTGCTGACAAACAGAATTTTGGTGAAGGCTTTGTGTGGGATGGGAAATGTCTTGATTAAAAGGAAACCTAGGGACAAAAATACATTTCTCAAGTGAATGTTTTCGAATTGGAATTTTTGTGAAGTGGGATTGCTGGGCTTTGAGGCTGTGAATCATAGGTTTGGTTGCAGGAGAGAAGCTAGCCATGGCCCTATATAGGGACATGGCATATGTGGACTGTATTGCCTTCAGCCAGAAGCAAGGAGATGAAGGAAGTTAAGAGACATGCTAAACCTAAGGGGTCATGGGAATTGAAGGCCAACATGTATACATCAATCTTAAGGACCTTAAATAGAATCTTAGAAGTGGAAGAGATTGAGTAGCGGATATTTCAGCACATAAATCACACTAGCTAGGAAGTATAGTATACCTGTTAGGGTATTGATTTGCTTACTTTAACAACTACCAAAAATAACTAACTTAAACAAGATAGCAGGCATACACGTCCTGGAAGCCTAAGGCAACTCTGTTCCATGAGATCATTCAGAGACCTAAATTCCTTTCTCACAAAGCTGTACCATCCTTTGAATGTTTCCTTCATCCTCCTGATTGAAGAATACTGATTGTCACCATGCCCATGTTCTGCCTATGGGAAAGGGAGAGAAAGAGGAAAGTAGAGGGTACATGCCCCTTTCCCAGGGCATGACTCAGAAGTCACACATATCACTTTGCTTTACATCTCATCAGCCAGAACTTTGTCTCGTGGCCTCACCTAGCTGCAAGGGAAGCTGAAAAATGTAGTCTTCTTTTTCTAAGTGGCTGGATGCCCAGTTAAGAGAAGGGGATATAGATACCAGGGCAGTTAGCAGTCTGCCACACACAGACGCAGTTCTACCTGGGATGTTTACCATGCGGCTTTGGAAACCTGCAGACTAATATCACTTCCATGGGAGTGGGATGAACCCATTTTGTTTCTCTGTTGCAGATTAACCCAAATGGTCCAGCCTGGTGCTGGTGGACATTAGCAGTTCTCCCACTGGAAAGCCGAGCTCAGCTTCCGTTCCTAGCAATGAAGTCCTTAAAGGATAGACTGAACGGTATTCGGCGTGTCCTGGCCTTTATATCCCGAAACCAAAACTAGTGAGAATGGATTGCTGAAGAGGAGCTGCCACCCTCCCCACTGCCTAGGGAAGTCATCTTGTAAATATATCTAGATGCAATAACATCTCAACAGAAGCAAGGGTCAAACAGAGGCATTACCCTGCTGTTGACCACAGAGATAAATTGAGTAGAAAGACCAAAAAAAAAATGACCTGTTTGAAACTTTCTTTCTTAAGATGCTTCTTGACATGCTGCACAACTACATGCACAGCAGAGATATTCAAGAGCCCGGAAAATTTTTTTTTTTTGATTTGACATAAAATTTTCTGAAAGTTTAAAGTGATTTTGCTTTAATTTTCTTTCTTTCATTGATGAATGACTGTATGGTTGAAATCTGAGGGAAAGATACTAATAATGTTGCTGCATTATTTCACTGACTTGAGGTCTCCTCATTCCAAATGGTTCAGGTTTTATATAGCATTGTGTAAAATAATGTTCAAACTTCTTTGTTTTAATTTATTTTTTCACTACTGTATCCTTTTTTATACATGTATGTTTGTAACTATTTAAGCGTACATTACTAAAAAGTCAATTGCTTTATTTATTGATGTAGTTTACCATGTACCTAGGGGGAAGTAACAGTACTAGAAATGTGTCATTTTTGCTTTAACCTTTTGTTCGATCTCAGTTCTTGAACCATTTTTGTGTCTATCCAGTTGGATACCTAAAGGAAGTTCAGAATCATGCTAAGGTCATCTATAGTCACAGATTCCATTGTGTTTTCAGTTTGAATTCAACAATATAAAATACATAGGGGATTTGGCATAGATTATGGAATAAGCCAGAGTAAAGTAAAATAACCCATTTTCTATGTGTTATACAGAATAAGGATGAAGGAATTTTTCTGGAATTAATTGATGAATCAGAGGAGTGTCCTTTATTACAATCTATTATAGGCATTCATTTCAGCAATCTAATTCTAAGTGTTTCTAATTTCTCCACTGTGCAGTTAAGAATGGGATTTTTAGGCAGAATAATATTTATCCCTTCAGAGGAAAGAGTTTTCAGTTTGGCACATCAAAGCTGGGCCCAGCTAGCTTCCACTTCTCAGGGTTCTGAGGATCACAGCCTGGCCAGCATGTATGGAAACACTTGCTGAAGGACTGTTTGTTACGAAAAGTATAAAGAAGCCAGTAGAAAAGGTAGGATGCTTAAAAAAAACCTATCTTTTTGATTTTTAAATACTTTTAAAGGAAACAGCAAATTAATCCATGATATTATCTAAACACTGCCTGTCCTCCAAGCTACAATGGGCCAAAGATTTCAGTATAGGGGAAGAATGGTGGGTAAACAGGTAAGAATAAGCCCTGGTTTAGCTTGCTTAGGACAAGTGTGATTCTTTTAGTGCCAGGTGAACCTGAAAAATAGCGTGAGTATGAGAGTGTTATAATGAATGACAGAGTGAAAAGATTAGGGCAGGGAAGAAGTGAATTGTGCCATTTGTACCATTACTCAAATGACCCCACCCCCTGTGATTCTGGACAGTGTTATTCACTCACAGCCTGACCACTCTGTCAAGGTGAGAGGTTAATGCCTCAAGTAATCAGTCTGGCTTTTTCCATCACCACCTGTGGCCAGAAACAGAAAAGGCAAAATGAGATGATCCATGCAACATAAGAGAGCTTAAGGTAAGCAGAAACCAAATGATCTTTTCTGCACTTTCTTAATGGATGCTATGTTGTCAAAGCATTATGTCACCAGGTTTGATGTTTGGAGCCAGACTGGATTGGAAGGATAGGCATGGTAAATGCCCAAGCAAATTCTACAAGACGCAGAGAGCAGTAAATTACCGTCTCCTCCTCAGATTTAGTGCCCAACTATTTGGTCATAACACAGTCATAGTACAATAGTTTCCCATTATCTAGTATAAATGCAACGCAAAAAAGGGTGATAAGTGTCTCCACTTGCTAGGTGTGTTACCTTTGTGATTTAACTTTTTCTGAGCCCCAGTTTCTTCATCTAGCAAATGGTAATGATAATTACCACACATAGGGTTATTATGAACATTAAATGAGATAGTATATGTAAATCACTTAGCACAATACCTAGCATATAGGAGACATTTGACAAATCATAGTTGTAATTAGATTATTAATAGTTATGGAATATCACCAGGGGCCTACATTTGGATAACATGCTGCTTTTACACACAATACCCATTTCCAACCCCTTTAAACTTGGTTGGGGGAATCTACACCACTGAATTTCAAACCATAACTTGATGCTTTACGATGATTCCTTTTGGAGTCAAGTCTGTTTGGAAAAGTGGAAAGACTGAAAAACAAATGAGGTTCAGAAATAAGGGAGAATTCTGTGCCGGCAATTTTTTCTTATTTTAATAGGCCTAAAAAGTAGTATTGTTTGGAGGTCGAGAATTTCCAATATAATGGAAGCCTTAAGTTCTGGTTCCCTTAGAATAACCAACTCATCACTCCCTGCTCTTCAAAATGTATTGAAAATCTTGGCCATGCCAGGGTGAACAAATTTTACAATCTACGATGTTTGTGCTTAGTTCATGGTATTTCTTTATGCCGCCCTAACAAAAATGTATTGCAAACCTACTACATACCAGATACTGAGCCAGGTGATTTAATGATCTCATTAAATCATTTATTTGTCACATCAATCCTGTAAGATCACTTATTATCCCCATATTATGGACGAGAAAGCTGAGGCTCTGCAATGTTAAATACTTCGCCTAAGTAACACAATCAGCCAGTAAATAGCCAAGCTTGATTTCGAACCCATTACCTTGCAGATTTTAGTTTGTGTTATACATAATTTTGTTAAATAGGCATGACAACCAAGTCACAAAAGCACCCCAAAAGCTCACAATGGGAAGGTGTAGGTTAAGTAAATTTAAATTACCCAACACATCACCACTTAATCTAGATTAAAAAAATAAGTTTAATTAAAAAAATAAAATAAAATTACACATCATAGAATGCTTCATGTTGATAAGTGAGTACATAACTCCAGCAAATGTGGATCCTTGGAGACACAGAATTGCACTTTACTCTCAGTAGCCTAGATACACATTTGGGTGGTATTATAGCAAGCTTTGGTTTCAGTTGTGGTGGGAGGCAGAAGGCAAGGCTAAGCTTTAGTTTTCTTTGGAATGCACTTAAATGGGGTCATCAGTTAGACATGACCATTTTTACTACTTGTAAATTGATTTTGCAGCAAAGCTTGGGAATGAAGAGTATACAGAGAGAAGATATAAAGCCAGAAGGACAAGACTTCCCCTTGGTAGATAGTGCCATTTATTTGGTTAGTTTTCCTGTCTTATCAGGACCCAGTCTTCTCTTAGTAGATTATTTTCTCTCTGTGTGTATGTGTACGTATGTACATATATGTGTGTATATGCATTAAGTACCAAGCAGACATTATGCCTTTCTGCTTTTTACTGTACTACTACTGCTAGCTAACAACCAGCAAAATGTGGGAAATGAAAAATGATGAAACTAATTTTCCATAGACACTTGGAGAAAAGAGTGCTTTCCCCTGACTTAGGGGAACAGGGAACTGACTATTTCAACAATTTTCCTTTTCTGGAGGCTGACTGCTTCTAGTCGCACAGGTTTAGTTGAGTCACTGTGCATGTGGCACTTCCAGCTCTGCCTATGGAGCTTGCCTGGGCTCAGATTATCCCCTGTAACTGGCCATTAGAGCAGTAGAGCTCCTGAGATTAGTTCACAGCTCCCAGAAGTTTCTTACTGTCAACAGATTGCATGCTGTTGAACTGGACTTCATTGAGGACTGTGTTCCCCCATGCCTACTCCATTTCCAAGATGGAATTTTATTCAGGAACTCATTCCTTGAGTTTTCAACCTGTTGACTCTTCATCCATTTACATTTACCAAGGCAGAATCATAGCAGAGGTGTGAAAGACACAAATGGAAGACAGCCCAAATAATGGAAAGAACAGATTTTAGGCTTGTGGATAGAGGTTTCGATTTATAATTTAAGACAGTTCTGAAAAGCAGCTGGCTGCATGGGCTGCAATTTGTGGCATTTCCTGAGTGCAGAGAGAAGGAAGGAAAAGGAGCCATGTAAAATGAATGTATTCAATTCCTCTTAGAATGATAACTCCCACTGTTCAACTATTTAATAATCTGGGTTATGCATATCCAGAGGTGAAATGAAGACATTTTGACTTACAAATGGATATTTTCCAACACACTAAGTTAACCTTGAGAGAGAAGTGCCTGTAATTTCTGTTCGTGGTGTCATTTTAAAAGTTTTGCTTTATGATTCTGTAGATGTTTAAAGATTTGTTGCAAAAAATGTGATTAACAGAAGTTTACAAAACAACATTGTAGCTAATGCATCATTTAAATAAGTTGCTTAACATCTATTGTCACAGCAATATCAATAAAGAACAAAATAAAAGGAGAAAATAAAATAGGTTTATTTTAGATAAACTAGTTCCATCATTTTATGTAGTTCTCAGTAATGCTAGTAGTAAAATATCAAGCAAGCCATTTAAACAGCAGCAAACATGTCTGTGTTTGTTATTCCAGTTGTTTTTTGAGCAGTCATTTTACTCCAGCACTGTAATGAACTGAAAGGGGAAATAAGATAATGTTTTTTCTTCCCCACATTGCTATTCAACTACCTCTATATGCTTGATTTCTCTTTAGGATTTTCTTTCCTCCAAATATGTACAAAAAAGGTTTCAGCTCATCTATGTTGTAATAATAATGTGATATAGACAGTCTCTGTGAAAGCTGTTTGTTCATTAAAAAATGTTTCCTATCCTTTCACTTTGTATGTTGCACAGCAATACCTTTACCTTAGGACAAGAATTACCCATATACCTTCATTTTGTTGGAAGTATCATTTTGTTGGAAGCCGAACAGAAAGGAAAGCTATCAGAACATCTAGTTTGTTCTTATTACTATTAGTTATAAGACACTCGACCAGAAGATCTTTCAAGGATCTTCTGTACCTACCTATACTCAAATAAGCTCTTAGTATGTGACAGTGAGGCAGGTGTTAACTGATTAATGTGACTGATATGTTCTGAAAAGCTGGCCATAAATTAATTGTTAAAAAAATGTGTCAGAAAAGTTTATTATTGAAAGAATTATGCTGAAGCATTTTGCCAATAATCTACCCCTAGTTTATTTGTAAATCCATTCATGTATTGGGCTTGCTTGAAGCAGAGCATACTACCTACTCTGTTTTCTTTGGCATTATAAAATATTCATGAAAGCAAATTACACATTTTTATTTCAATCAAGTCGTTTTTCAACAATAGGCTAAATCTAAGGCCCAAAATGTGAACCTTTTGCCAGGAAAGTTGGTAAAAGTGACTAGGACAATGAGCGATATTGACTGAGCTAACTCCAGCAAGAGAGCTTCAACATCTCATCTTCTTTACAGGATCGATTTTAGTCTTGTGCCACTTATGGCTTTATACAAGGTCTATTTTATCACTGAAGAAAAAAAATGGGAGTAGGATAATTAAAACACAAAATAATAATTTAAAAAAAAAAAGTCCACTTGGGCTGGACTTTGTTCTTTGTTACAGGATCTTTTGGGTAATTGAGAAAAACCAGAACTCCTGCCCAACTGGGCCCCAGAGCGAGTGCTTGGCTCTGTTGAACATTGCCCTTCTGTGTTCTGTCTGCCACATGCCAGCTCTCTTAAGATAGAGTACACTCTGGCTAAAGATTCAATCTTGCCTCCAAGGCGGCCACTCTTTCTGCCCCAAATGCCAGCATAACTCTAGAGAACTGGATTGGACTATCTAAAAAGAAGGTCTTGTTTGCAGTCGTCCCCTAGGACTTGAGCAAGGCCAAAGCCAATACTTCCTGCTTCCTCTCCCCTGAGATCCATCCTGGAAAATTTGAGTTCTCCAGGGTCAACGATGCCTCTCTAAAAGGAATTCCCAAGTCTCAAAATAAGGAGCAAGAGAAGAGAAGGAAGAATGACCATGACCCACAGGCTTTTAGATATTTCCCTTCCTCTCTTATGTTTGATTTCTTCACTCCCAAGAGGGGCTGAGATGGAATGCGAAGTGTCAATACTCCCCAATACTGGTTTCTTCCAGGTAATGCAAAAACTTCCCAGCCAGACTTGGCCCTGGGTAACCCAATGTAGAGGCATGCCCTGGTCAAGGAAGAAAGTGCAGGCTCCAAGGAGCCCTGCCTCTACATCTCTGAGCCCACTTCCCTCACCTTTTCCAGTTTTGCATTACTGGTTTTCCCATTTCAACCTATACTCATGTTGACTGGCCATCCATGTTTACTGTCCACTTATACACATGGATTAGCAAATGTCATTGTTGTGTTAGAAAGCCCCTCCAAAAAACCTCTTCTCCACTTACTGAAGTGCTGCCTTCCAAACCTGTCAGCAGGACGCTGCTTACCTTCCAGTAAGTCAATATGAACAATTTCTGGATGCCGTAAGTGCAACAAAATTAAGTCCTGAAATAGCCCATTTACCCTAAGTCCAGTTTCACTCTAAAAATCTTGTTTCTCTTGGATTTTAGAGGGGCATTATAAGAATATTTGACACAATGAACAGGGGAAATCACTGCCCCTTTGGTCCATAAGGATGTCTATTGCCATTCCTAGCATGCACCTGCATTCTCAGAACTACATGCTCCCCCTATAAGCCCAAATGAGCACTTCCATTAGAGGACTAGTGGTTAGGGCTGGGGGAGCATTTTGTCCACAAATGGAGTTAAGCCCTTCTGTTTAGGCAGTCTAAAGTAATGAGTTCTAGTTGAAGGAAGGGAAAGAGGGAAGGGGGCAGGGAAGGATTGTGGGAAGGGATAATTATGACAAATGAAATGACAATATTTTTACCTCTTTCTGGGCTCAGAGCCTCATACATCCTCTTTTCATAGTGACTGATTTTAATTTTCTATCCATGTTAGGATATACCCACATCAAGACTGCAATCATGTTTTCTGGAGATATGAGTCATGTGCTTATACTCTTAGGCAGCCAAAGGCCTGGCTAATGTCCACTGAGTGTTCACTACCTGCCAGGCTTTTCTAGTTTGTTTGTTTTTTTTAACATTTAGTTTTGTATTAGCTTCTCACTATAATCTATGAAGTAGATCTCAATTCCCATGTTATAAGTAAGTAAACTGTAGCACAAGGTGATTATGTTACCTATGGTCATGCAGATTATAACCTGGGTAGTCTGATTCCAGGGCCCGCACTCTTAATAGATTTTATGAGGTATCTATCCTGCAGTGTCACAGACACAGGAGAACAAGTCAGCCCATGGATTCCCAGTGGAGAACTTCCAGTAATGATGATGGCAAATAAGCAGCAAGAGCTGTTACCATTTACTAAATGTAAACTGCACACTAGGCACTGCACTAAGCATGATCTCGTTCAGTCCTGAAGGAGGTGCTATTATTACTCAGCTTTGCAGGAGGATGCTGCGGCTCAGAAAAATATAACAACTTGTTGAAGTCCATGCAGGTAGGAAGCAGAGAGGCTGGGATTGCCATCCAGGCTGTCTGACTGCAGTCGTTATTATTACTCTGCAAGTTTGATGGCCTCTCATGAAGCCCATCACTCTCCTCATTTATACAGCCTTGATTCCTGTGTCCTAGCATATTTTTTTCTAATTCTAGTCCCCCAAAGTCTTGCCTCTCTTCTGTCATTGTAGCCCTCCTTCATGTGGCCTCTCATCCTAATAACTACAAACTCAGGAGCTTCAAATTGTCAGCACAGCTTGCCCAGCTCACTCTTCCCCTGACCCACCTCTGTAGCTACTTTAAGTATTCTTGTGTCACAGAAAATATATGAGTATGGATTTGAAGATTCAAAAGGTAAAACATATAAGAACATTCGAATGCTTCAACTCTGTAGTTCTAGAGTCATATATCCCAGAGCTGGAAGAGGCCTTAAGAAATTATCTAGCCCAGCTTCCTGTTTTTAGCTGGTATTGTTCTCCCACTTTTCAGATAAAAGAACTATGGTCGTACAATAATGTTCAAGGCCATTCCATGAAGTAGTGACCAACACAGAGCCTAATATTTGATGCACACCCTACATACTAGGGGAAGCTCATGGCTGCCCTTCTTCACGCCATGAATGTTCTCATGGGGGGCATCCTGGAAATGGAGATTTCATCGAAAAGAACAAAAAAATTTTTGAACAGCTGTAGCCCATTTGGAAAGGCCCTTTTGAGGATTATTCTCCCTCTCTGACTCCCCTTACCTTTTCTCTTTAGATTGTTTCTCTATTCAAGGAGATTTTCTCTCACATGACCCGCCGCCTGGGAGAAACTTCCAATTCCTTCCTCCTTGGAAGTTTGGGTTTGATGGGTCTGAGGCAGGCTGCTTTAGGCTGGGCAAGAGGAGTCCTTGAGAATCATGTCTGCCAGCTCAAACACCCCTCCACTCCCAATTGTTCAGGCTATCATTGAAGGAGTTGAGATCCACATCCCAGTGAGAAAGAAAATCAGATTTGAAGATCCTGATTCAGTACAGAAAGGCCATCAAAACATATTCAGTATTGCTTTTCAAAGGACAGATCATCAAAAGTTTTCTTATGTCCTCCCTCCCCAAAAATAAATATTTATCATCTTGTTTAGTAGGAAGACCAGAAGCAAGAGATTTCAGGGTTGGTTTATAGATCCAACGATCCCATCAGGCGTCTGGACTGTTTCCATCTTTCATGAATGTTTAATGAAACAGCTTCACAAAGAAAAGGAGGCTGTCAATCCAGTCCTTCTTGCTGAAAGTCAGATGCCTGAAGGGAAGGAGTTTGTTGACCACCAGCTCTACATGGCTATAAATCCATAGATGCAGGAATTTTTAAAGTGGTAAAGAGTTTTCCATGTAATAGGTTGTAACATCTTACTGGTTTTCTCATTAACTGATTGGAATAAAATCTTTGACATGGGTTAGATAGATAGATAGATAGATAGATAGATAGATAGATAGATAGATAGATAGATAGATAGAAAAAAGGATCTTCTAGTGTTCATGTCAATCTCAGATTCAGGTGGGAGGATGTTCGCCCTCGGTGTTTTCACCTACAGGAACTGCCAGGAAAATAGGGGGCCAGCTACAATGGTAATTCTTAGTCTAGGCCCTTCAAGGGCATTAACACCTCCAATTCATTCTTCAACTCACAGCCTAGGGAAGAAAACACAGAGCATCACAGAGCATGGTGGTATCTCAGAGTAAAGGCGCTTCATCTTGCTTGGGAAGGTGCTCAGGGAAAGCTTCTTGGAGGAGATAATATAGGAGCTGAATCTTGAAGGGTAAGAAGAGTGGAGAGAAATTGAAGAACATGCCAGGCAGAGCCAACACATGAAAAAATCAAGTGGTCCATAGAGAGAGCCCTGGTTACTTGTAAGGAATATCGTGAGCAGTTCAGCCTGGCAGAGCACAGGGCTCAAGGCACGGCAGTTCCTGACAGGGAAGCAGGGCCAGTTTCTTACACTTTTGTTTTATGATGATTAAAAGCAACAGTTTGTCTCTGGACAGAACTGTGCAGAAGCCTGCTGCACAGTTCTGTTCAGAGATGGGGAGAGGGCTCGTGTATGAGAGCCCAGCTTGCTGGCCAAGTCAGAAGGTTCATTGCATAACTATGAGGAGAGTCCTCTTGCCATAGCCTAACTCCTGGTGCTAGGCTCAGTAGGCACCTTAAGGTTTGGACCAGAGGAAGAGAAGTGGGGATTGGTGGGATGGATGTGTTTGAAGTGTGAGTGGAGTGCACATAAATGGAGAGGTCAAGGGTGGAAGGGGGAAGGAAAGGAGCTGGCCTCTCTCCCCACGTCTCTCTTCCCGTAGCTTGGGGCTAAAAAAAATAGAACATTCTATCTATTTCACTAAAGAAAAGAGGTCATCATCAGCTTGAGTGCAGAGATGTATATATGGGGCTTATAAACAAAACAACCTCGTTTTACTCTTTTCAAACAGAATTTTAGCTACATCAATTCTGCTGACAGCCATTTACTAGGGAAAAATTAATGGCTTTCGATTTACAAAACAGGATTATGAAAATTTGCAAAATAAGAGCTAGATTGACGAACTTTGAGGGTAACATTCTTCATTAACCTAGAACTACATGGCAAAAAAAAAATAGTTTATATCTGAAAGTGAAAACATAATATTTGTACCTAGCCTTTTAGATTAATAGTGGTGCATATGCATTGTGGTCTTTTAAAGGGTGCCAGGATAATATTCTAAATCAGTTTCTTCAGATCTTATCTTAAGGTACATGATACTCAAATGTTTCTAGATATCTCCACCCATCTGGTCCTTGATACATGAACTGATACTTGTACCAGAACTATCTGCCATTAAATGAGCCAATTTGATATCAGAGTAATATTGGCCTCATAAAATAAGTTGGGAAGTATTGCCTCCTCTCGGATTTTTTTGGAAGAGTTTGAGGAGAATACGTATTAAATCTTCTTTGAATGTTTGGTAGAACTCATTGGTGAAGCCATTTCATCCTGAACTTTTACTTTTTGGTAGGATTTTGATGATTGTTTCAATTTCCATACTGCTGATCGCTCTATTTAGACTTTCCAGATCTTGATTCAGTCTAGAAATATTGTATTTTTCTAAGTACTGGTTTGTTTCTTCCAGGTTATTAAATTTGTTATTATATACTTTTTCATATTATTCTTGCATGATCCTTTGTATTTCTGCGATGTCAGTAGTAATTACCCTCTTTCATCCATGATTTTGTTTATTTGTGTCCTTTATCCTTTTCCTTTAGTGAGTCTAGCCAGGGGTTTGTTAATTTTATTAACCTTCTCAAAGAACCAGCTCTTTGTATTTATTTTTTCTATTTTTGTTTGTTTGTTTGTTTTCAATTTCATTTATTTCTACTCTAATTTTGACAATTTCTTTTCTTCTGCTGATTTTAGGCCTCATTTGTTCTTCCTTTTCTAGTTGTTTTTAAGACGAAGTGTTAGGTTGTTTATTTGAGCTCTTTCTTGTTTTTGGAGATAGGCCTGTAATGATATGGACTTTCCTCTTATGACCGCTTTCGCTATGTCTCAAAAGTTCTGATATGTTGTATTATCATTATCATTCATTTCTATGTATCTCTTGATCTCTCTTTTTATTTCTTCCCTGACCCAGTTATTCTTCCATAGCATGTTCTTTAATCTCCATGTATTTGTGGTTCTTCCTGATTTCTTTTTGTAGTTAATCTCTAGTTTCAAAGCATTATGATCTGAGAATATGGTTGGTATGATTTCAACCTTCTTATATTTTTTCAAGCTATTTCTGTATCCCAGTATGTGGTCGATTCTTGAGAATGTTCCATGTGCACAAGAGAAGAACGTATAAGCAGTTGTTTTGGTATAGAAGGCTTTGTAAATGTCAATTATGTCCAGTTGGTCTAATGTGTCATTTAAGGATGTTATTTCCTTAGTGATTTTCTGTTTGGATGATCTGTCCATATTCGACAGTGGGGCATTTAAGTCCCCTACTAAAGTAGTGTGTTGGTTTGTTTCTCCCTTTAGTTCTGTTAGTAATTGCTTTACATATTTCGGGGCTCCTTGATTGTGAGCATAGATATTAATAATTGTTATGTTTTCTTGGTGCATGATTCCCTTTATTATTATGAAGTGTCCCTCAGTATATTTCTTTACCTTTTTGAAGTCTATTTCATCTGATATTAGTAACACTGCTCCTGCTTTTCTCTGAATGCCATTTACTTGAAATATCATTTTCCACCCTTTCACTTTGAGTCTATATTTGTCTTTGGAACTGAGATGTGTCTCCTGGAGGCAGACTATGGTTGGGTTTTGTTTTATGATCCGTTCTGCAACTCTGTGCCTTTTAATAGGTGAGTTCAGTCCATTTACATTTAGGGCGACTATTGAAATATGAGGTCTTCTTATAGCCATTTTATCTTTTGCTTTCTGGTAGCTCTGTGTTTCCATTGCTTCCTTGTCCTTGTGTTTCTGTTTTCTTTATTTTGGTTGGCTTTTGTGGGTTTTACCTCTGGTTCTTCTTGTTTTATGTTACATACTTCAGTTATGAATCTTTGGAGTGTGGTTACCATTACAAATATGAAAAGGATATATCTATATCTATATCTATATATATATACACACACATACAGTCATCCATTTTCTTCTGTATGCCTTATCTCCTTTCCCCTTTGTGAATTTTGATCTTTGAATCCTCCCCTTTTCAGTCATTGTTATCTCAATTTGTCCCTATGTATGCTGAACGTTCATTACTATCTTGCTCTATCAATTCTCTTATTATTATTTAAGCTTATGATGCCCTGTTCTTAGTAAGAATTGCACTCCTCTGCTTCTCTTTGTCTGATAGTCACCTTACTTCTAATTATGTATTTTTTTGTTTGTTTTGTTATTTTGTTTTAGATGAGCTGATACCTTTCAGTATGTCCTGTAGTGCAGGCATGGTAGTGTAGAATTCCCTCAATTTTTGTATGTCTGGAAAGGTCTTATTTTCTCTTTCATATCTAAAGGAGAGCTTAGCTGGATACATTATTCTAGGCTGGTGACTCCTTTTACTTAATAGTTTAAATATTTGGTTCCATTCCTTTCTGGCTTGTATGATTTGTGCTGAGAAGTCCAAGGATAATCTAATGGGTTTTCTTTTATAAGTTACCATATTCTTTTCCCTGGCTGTCCTGAGAATTCTGTCTTTGTCGTTGATTTTTGATAATTTTAATACAATGTGTCTTGGTGAAGACCTTTTTGGGTTGAGATAATTGGGTGTTCTGTTGACTTCTTGAATTCCAAGCTCCAGTTCGTTCCTTAGATTTGGGAAATTCTCATTAACTATTTGTCTGAAAATGCTTTCTAATCCCTGCTCCTTTTTCTCACCTTCGATAGTGCCCATTATTCTTATGTTTCCTCTCCTGATGGTATCAGCTAGTTATTGTATTTCTCTTTCATTATTTTTCATTCTTTGGTTTCTCTCTTCTTCCTTCTGATTTCTTTCTAGATTTCTGCCTTCGATATCACTGATCCTTTCTTCCATTTGTTCAACTCTATTGACTCTATTTCCCAAGCAAGCTGAAATAGCAAGCTATTTCATTTTGTATCTCTTGTAATGTGTTCTTCGTCTCCAGAAGTTCTATTTGGTTCTTTTTCAGGGTTTCAATCTCCTTGCTCTGCTCTTCTAATTGTTTTTTCAGTTCCTGAAATTGTTGAGTTGAGTTGTTTTGGATCTCACTGAGTTTTTTCAGAAGTACCATTCTGAAATCTCTGTCATTTAAATTGCATATTTCTTTGTCTGTAAGTTTATTTTTTGGAGATTTTTCTCTTTATTTCTGAGATGCCTTGTCACCTTGGTTGTTCATGGTGTTTAATGGACTATTTCTCCACGTGGGCATTAATGGAAATGTATTCTGCCATTTTTCCAGAATGATTTGTTATGTAAATATCTCTCTTTAGCCTGTTGCAATGAAGGCACTTTTCTTTTGGTTTCCAGTAGGTGGCATCTAAGCTTCTTGGATCCCTGCTTTATATAAAGCCTAAATGTCTTTTTAATTTTCTTGTAGATGTTGAATCACACTTGCTACTTTCAGTTTCAATCCCTGTCAGTGTTAGCAACAGTTTCAATAGCGCTTGATCAGATTCCCCTGGGGCTCCATGGTGTTTGGTCTTGGAGGGTATGGGGGGAGGGGCCCACTGGGTTGGGAGTTGATGGCTGTGGCTCAGCCTTGGTTTTGTAACCAGGGCCAGTAAAAATCACTTGTTGTTTCTCTGTAGTCCTGTCTCGCTTTTCTGCTTCTGCCCTGATGACTGGGCTCTGCTGCTGGCTGCTAGAAGTTCTGGCACTTCCAGGCAGGGTGATCAGGGAAGTTGTTGCACCTTCCCCTTCCCTCCCTCCTGCAAGGAGTTCAGGCGGCTGGGATTGGCAGCTTCTTTATTTCTCCCAGTCCACCATGCGACACCCTGGGTTCTGACCTGTGGTAGCTCTTATGTGCAGATTCCTTGCTCAAAAGTGCTGGTGTGCAGTTTGGGTGTTTTTTGTTGAGTTTTAGATGTTCAGCTTATTGTTGTTTCAAGGGGAGTGATCTGAGGACATCTCTCACTCTGCCATATTTCCCAGAATTCCTAGATGAACCAATCTGAAGTCCAATATTTCATCTGGAAGAATATCAGATCAGGAAGTTTAAAAACTCTGGATGTTTTATTTCAGGTAAGTGCAGCCACAAAGCAATCTGGGGCTTCAGTAGAAGACTGGCAGAGAAGAGAAAATAGCTGGTATTATATAAGATCATGGTAGGGGAAAGAGCGAGCCATCCCAAACCAGTACTGCCCAAAGCAGAGTGGCAAACTTGGGGAAGTAAACATTTGTCCTTGTTGTGGGCTGAGTTGTGTCCCCTGCAAAACTCTTAAATTATGTCCCTTACAAAATGCATAACCACTCCCCATCCCAGGAAAATGAGACCTTTAGTGTGGGCCCCAATCCCATATGGTCCTTAGGAGAAGAGAAAGGGCCACATGAGGACACAGTAATAGGGTAGCCATCTGCAAGGCAAGGAGAGAGGCATCAAGAGAAATCAGACTTGCCACATCTTGGTCTTGGACTTCCAGCCCCTAGAACTGTGAGAAAATTAATTTCTGCTGTTTGAGCCACCCAGTCTGTGGTATTTTGCTATGGCAGCCCTAGCAAATAAAGTTATTTTTTACTTCCCAGACTCTAAACCCCTTTCCAATATTTGGGAAAATTTCCATCGATGAGTGTTGATGGGAGGCAGAGATTCTCTAGCAGCAGCAGTGGTTGTATCAAGACGGAGTTCTTGGTTCAATGTTGAGAATGTTAAAGGATAAACTGTCATGTTTAATGCCCATTGGTAGCAACTGCAAAGTGTTCTGAGCAGGCTAGTTATGCAATGTGGTGGTCATTGCTCTAGCTTGCATAGGCCTGGACTAGGCTGTCTAGCTCTCTCAGGGACTATGTGAACTACCAGAAACCTTTAAATAAAAACATTTTCTTTCTAAATTAGTTAAGAGCGTAGGAATGGTTTCTGTGGCTTATAATTAAGACCACTGATTGCTTTGATTTAAGTCTATATGTGTATCCTGAGAGCAACTCAACTGCAAATGTTACTAGGTATCAGGGACATTTAAAGTTGGATGTGTGATGTCCTCAGAGTTCTCAGTAGTCAGGCAATTTTGAGCAGTGCCCTAGCCATCAGGCTAGAAGAACACCTGACTTGAGGTGTTTTTTTTCTCTTTCCTTCCCTACTTCCTTTTTGTCCCCTTTTTGTTACATTTAATTAATTAATTAATTAACGTATTTGTTTATTTATTGTTCTCCCTTTTTGTTCCTCATCCTTGGCCAATGCTTTAGACCACTAGACTCCACAGACTTTGTAAAGCCCTAAGTGGGGGCCTTGGGAGTAAGGTAGCTGTGAGCCCTACTCAGTCTGGGCTCTCTTGCAAGTGAGACACTGCCTTAGAATGTGTCCCCCACCATCCCATCCCAGTCTTTTTTGCACTCAGCAATGAAGACTGATAATAATAATACCACATTTTTTTCTATGTAAATTTTGATTCTCTATCACTCAGAAACCAAGAGTCAGTCAGATACACCTATATAATATCTATAGAAGAACAATATCTACATATTTATTAAGGGCAGCAAATAATTACTAGTGGGAGGTGGGGAGATGGGGCCAAGAAGTAAGGGGACTGTGTGTGGCCAGGGGGCTGTCTTGAAACTGAGTTAACATAGCAAGCACACTACTTCTATTTAGATGTTATATAACAGAGGAGCTGAAAATAAGAAAATTCTCTAAATATGCTTTTTTTCACCCTTTACCTAGTAAAAATTATAAGTTGCCCTTATCAAAGAAGACTTTTATTATTTTTATTTGAGGGTAACTTTGAGAAACAGATGGATATAAGGGACTCTATACGCTACCCCAAAGTATTTCTTGGTGCCACCATTCCTGGGAAGGAGACATCTAGGGTTCCAGTCTTTTATCAGAAGACAGTTGTTCAGCTCCAAGTTTAGGTTTTGCTCTTAGGGACGTATACTATTCCTCAGCCACCTGCCTGGGGCTTGACTTCCAGTTACCCAGGCACCCAGCTCTGCTTACTGGTCTCCCAAACACAGGATTCAGGGCTTTTGTAGCCTCATCATTTGGGCCTAGAACATAGTTCTTAGCTGATCATTTTTTAATGTGACCTCAGTTCTCCAATCTTCCCCACTCCATTCCAGCCTATGGAGTACAGGCATGACAATGAAGTTAGTCCTTTGGCAACCATATGCACAAGTAAGGGGTAATTCCCTTCTTTTTGGAAATTCAATAGGGTTATTTGATTGAAAATGTCAAAAACCATAAAAAACAAAAAATCCAGGAGGCAAATTGAATTTGTCTGAGGTAGAAGGCTGTCAAGCATTCCCCAGTGCAAGAAAGCACATTATACTTAAAATATACCAATCCCTCATTGAATAGCTGACTTAACCTTGTTTTAACTTTTTATTAGGTAAAAAAATAAAATAAAGGTCAGTAGAGCAAAGGTTTCTATAGCAACCTGGCAGCCGCACCTCTTGTAACATATGAAATCATTAATTTGTGAGGTGCAACTAGGTCAGAGAAGAGCCCTATGGGAATTGGCAAACCAACAGTTATGTAACTGGAATAAGTGAAGTTTACAGCCCACTTATCAAGGAAATGAGTAGGTATTTACAATGCCTGATTCTACCTCCTACTGCCCTATTGTTAGGAAGGCCTTCAACTGGTGGTAAGGAATGGGGAGTTGGGAGTATATATGTTGTGCATATGTGTTCAGAATGAGGGGTGCCCTAAAGAGTGTAAAGACAAAACCTGCAAAAACACAAAACCTAACCTGAAGTCTGGAAAGCCTGGTGTTGCTCAAACTGGGCGATTCCTGCTGGTCTGCTACCCTGGCAAGAGTGGACAGAAATCTTTTTTGGGGGGATGGGGCAGATGAATACAAGTCAGTTGTATTTGAGAGTAAAGCGATATGGGGGCAAGAAAACATAGGAAGACAAGAGAGGGCATGCTGGCAAATACAAAAAAAAAAAAAAGTTAGGCCTGGGAACCTGAGGGTTTACTAAGGTTATAAAGGGCTAAACTACCCCATTTATACATCTCTTGCAGTCCTCATTCTTCCTCATCCCACAATCTATGACAACAACCATCAATTCCCATGTATGCCTCCAAGCATCATGTAGAAAACTGATGATTAACACAGAGACTGTTGGAGATAATACCCACCATTAGTTTATTTTATATCAGCACCACCTCTGCAAACCAAATGTAAATAGATTAATCAACTCACTTTTGTTTAATGTGAGGAATTGCAGAGCATTATATAAGGCAGCTATTTTATTTTGCACCTGTTGATGAGAATGAGGTTTGACTTAAAGAAATTTGTTTCCAGTCCGGGTCATACAATGAAAGAAAGACAGAGAGAATTACATTCTATTTTCTTAGCATCCTGAGGGAGGAAAGCCTGTCACCTGATTAACATCAGCCCCATCAGAGGGGCCAGAGCCCCCATCCTCTCCAACAACACAAATGCTGGGAGACCAGTCTAGGATGCTGCCCAATTCCTGGACCCTGGAAATTGCTTCTTTGTCAACATCCCTTTTGTCTCAGAACCTACTTCCCTCCCCTCCCTGTCTCCTAAACAACTCACTCAGGTACTTTATTTATTGTCTTTGAGCATATTTGTGTGAGGAAGGTAGGAGTGGAAGACTAAATAATGTTTAACTTTGAGGAAGTGGTAGTGAGAGAAGTCAGTTTGGGATAACAACCAGAGCTACAGAACTCATGCTTTGGCTCTAATACAAGTACAGGGTCATTTCCAACTCGCTGAGTGACCTTCAGTCTTCCATGAGTCACAGCTATAGCTGAGTCATAGGCAGGAGAGAGACTGCTTATAGGCTTTCTTCCTTATCCCCTCCCCATATTCTTCCTAGTTACTTGAGGAAAGGGCTGTGATTATTATTATGATGATGAATATCATAATGACTTGGAGTCACATAAATTTATCATTTACTTCCTGTTGATTACTTCCTCTGTCTTGGGCTTAATTTCCGTATCTACGATGTGGGGAGAAAATAGTACCTCGTAGAATATCATAGAATTATTATGAAGTATAAATGAGATAAACCATGTAAAGAATTTTTCAGAGTCCCTATCACATAGTAAGTACTCAACGAGTGTGAATCATTATTAAGTCATTCCCCAAAATTATTTTGGGAATCCATCCATCACGATCTTGGTTAGTGAGAATCATTTTCTCAGAATCTCATTACCTTGGAGGAGGAGGCAGAAAAGCAGGGATGGCAGAGAAACAACAGTTGATTTTTACCACCTGCAGTTGCAAAACCAAGACTGAGACACAGACCTCGTCCCCAGCCGAGAGGGCACCTACCCCATAATCTCTGAGATAGAACACCGTGGACCACAGGGGAATCTGAGGAAACGCTACCAAAACTTTCGCTAACACTGACAGAAACTGAGACTGAAGCTAGCAAACGTGATTACATATCTATCAGAGGGCGAAGAAAAGGCATTATTAAGACTTTACATAAAGCAGGGATACAAGAGGCTTACAGGCCACCTGCTGGAAACCAAAAGAAAACGCCTTCTTTACAATAGGCTAGAGAGATCATTACATAATAAATCTTTCTGGAAAAAAAGCAGAACACGCTTCCATTAATGCGCAGGTGGAGAAATAGTCCATTAAACACCATGTTAAACGAAGATGACAAGGCATCTCAGAAAGAAAGAGAAAAATCTTCAGATAATAAGCTTACAGACAGAGAAATATGCAAATTAAATGACAGAAAATTCAAGTTAGTACTTCAGAAAAAAATCAATAAGATACGAAACATATCATATCAACATTTCAGGAATTAAAAAAACAACCAGAAGAGCAGAATGAGTTCTTTAGCAAGGAGACTAAAACTCTGAAAAAGAACTGAATAGACTTTATGGAGATTTAAAAACACACCACAAGAGTTGAAAAAATGAAACAACAAGCTTGGGAAACAGAGTTGAGCAAATGGAGGAAAGGATCAGTGATATCAAACACAGAAACCAAGAAATAAATCAGAAGGAAGAAGAGAGAAACTGAAGAATGAAAAATAATGAAAGAGAAATACAAGAATTTGCTGAAACCATCAAGAGAGGAAACATAAGAATAATGGGCGTTATCGAAGGTGAGGAAAAGGAGCAGAGACTAGAAAGCACTTTCAGACAAATAGTTGATAAGAATTTCCCAAACCTAAGGAATGAGCTGGAGCTTGTAATTCAAGAAGTCAAAAGAACACCCAATTACCACAACCCCAAAAGGTCTTCACCAAGACACATCGTATTAAAATTATCAAAAATCAACGACAAAGACAGAATTCTCAGGACAGCCAGGGAGAAGAAAATGGTAACTTATAAAGGAAAACCCATTAGATTACCCTTGGATTTCTCAGAGCAGACCTTACAAGCCAGAAAGGAGTAGAATGAAATATTTAAACTATTAACTAAAAGGAACTACCAGCCTAAAATAACATATCCAGCTAAGCTCTCTTTGAGATATGAAAGAGAAAATAAGACCTTTCCAGACATACCAAAATTGAGGAAATTCTTCACTACGAAGCCTGCACTACAGGAAATAATGAAAGAGGTCAGCTCACCTAAAACAAAATGACAAACACAAACACACACACACACACACACACACACACACACACACAATTGGGAGTAAGGTGACTATCAAGCAAAGAGAAGCAGAGGAGTGCAACCCTTACTGAGAACAGGGCATTATAAGCTTAATGAATAAGAAAAGAATTGCTATAGCGAGATAGTAATGAACGTTCAACATACATAAGGACAAACTGAGACAACAAGGACTGAAAAGGGGAGGATTCAAAAATCCCAATTCACAATGGGAATGGAGATAAGGCACGTGCAGAAGAAAATGGACCACTGTATATATATATATATATATATATATATATATATATATATATATATATATATATATATATATCCTTAACATATTTGTAATGTATTCGTGATGGTAACCACACACCAAAGATTCATAACTGAAGTATATAACATAAAACAAGAAGAGCCAAAGGCAAAACCCACAAAAGCCAACCAGAATAAAGAAAACAGAAACACAAGGACAAGGAAGCAGTGGAAACACAGAGCTACCAGAAAGCAAAAGATAAAATAGATATAAGAAGATCTCATATTTCAATAATTACCCTAAATATAAATGAACTGAACTCACCAATAAAAAGGCATAGAGTTGCACAATGGATCAAAAAACAAAACCCAACCATAGTCTGCCTCCAGGACACACATCTCAACTCCAAAGACAAATATAGACTAAAAGTCTTCTTTTGAAATAGACTTCAAAATTAAAAAAAGATAAAGAAAGATACAGAGGGAAACTTTGTAATGATAAAGGTAATATTGCACCAAGAAGACATAACACTTATTACTATCTATGCTCCCAATCAGGGATCCCCGATATATGTAAAGCAATTACTAACAGAACTAAAGGGAGAAACAGACCAAAACACTATCATAGTAAGGAACCTAAATACTGCACTGTCGGATATAGACAGATCATCCAAACAGAAAATCGATAAGGAAATAACATCCTTAAATGACACATTAGACCAACTGAACAAATTGACATTTACAGAGCCTTCCATCTCAAAACAGCTGCTTATCCATTCTTCTCTAGTGCACATGGAACATTCTCAAGAATCGACCACATACTGGGACACAGAGATAGCCTCAACAAATATAAGAGGGTTGAAATCATACCAACCATATTCTCTGATAATAATGCTTTGAACTAGAGATCACCTGCAGAAAGAAATCAAGAAGAACCACAAATACATGGAGATTAAACAACATGCTACTGAAGAATAACTAGGTCAGAGAAGAAATAAAAAAAAAGAAATCAAGAATTACATAGAAACGAATGATAATGATAGGACAACATATCAAAACTTTTGGGACACGACTAGAACGATCATAAGAGGAAAGTTCATATCATTATAGGCCTATCCCAAAACCGAGAACGAGCCCAAATAAACAAACACTTCATCTTAAAAAAACGAGAAAAGGAAGAACAAATGAAGCCTAATTTCAGCAAAAGGAATGAAATCATCAAAATTAGAGCAGAAATAAATGAAATTGAAAACAAAACAAACAAACGCAATAGAAAAAAATAAATACAAGGAGCTGGTTCTTTGAGAAGGTTAATAAAATTGACAAGCCCCTGGCTAGACTCACTAAAGAAAAAAGAGAAAGGACATATATAAACAAATCAGGGATGAAAGAGGGGAAATTTCTATAGAAACTGGAGAAATACAAAGGATCATACAAGAATACTATGAAAATTATATAACACCAAATTTAATAACCTAGAAGAAATGGACCAGTATTTAAAAATATACAACCTTCCTAGACTGAATCAAGAAGAACTTGAAAATCTAAATAGATTGATCAGCAATATGGTTATTGAAACAATCATAAAAAACCCAGGACCAGCTGGGTTCACCAGTGAATTCTCCCAAACATTCCAAGTAGATTTATCACCTATTCTCCTCAAACTCTTCAAAATACTGAAGAAAAGGCCATATTACCCAACTCAATTTCTGCGGCCAATATTACCCTGATCCCAAATCTGGTAGAGAAAACACAAAAAAAGAAAACTACAGACCAATACCTCTCATGAACACAGATGGAAAAATCCTAAGTAAGATACTAGCGAGTGCAATCAGACAAGAGAAAGGTATAAAAGGCATCCAAATAGAAAATGAAGAAGTCAAACTGTCACTACTTGAGGATGACATGATTCTCTATGTAGACAACCCTAAAGACTCCATAAAAACACTGCTAGAAACAATAAGCAAATACAGTAAAGTTTCTGGATACAAGATCAATGTTCAAAAATCCATAGTGTTCCTATACTCTAATAATGAAGTGTCAGAAGAAGTGGAAAAAAAATAATTCTTTTAGCAATTTCAACAAAAAGAATAAAATACCTAGGAATAAATTTAATGAAACATGTGAAGGATCTATATAATGAAAACTACAAGACCCTATTAAAAGAAATCGAAGAAGAGACAAAGAAATGGAAAGATATTCTGTGTTCTTGGATTGGAAGAATCGACATAGTTAAAATGACCATATTACCTGAAGTATTATACAGATTTAATGCAATCTTATTGACATTTTTTAAAGAAATAGAACAAAAAATCATCGGATTTGTATGGAAGCACAAAAAGACCTCGAATTGCCAAATCCATCCTGAGAAAAAAGAACAAGGCTGGAGGCATCACTCTGCCTGACTTCGAATTATACTGCAAAGCAAATAATTTTCGACAAAAAAGCCAAAAGCATACAGTGGAGAAAGGAAAGCCTTTTCAATAAATGGTGCTGGGAAAACTGGAAAGCCACCTGCAAAAGAATGAAACTAGACCGTTGGCTATCACCACACATCAAAATTAACTCAAAATGGATTAAGAACTTGAATATAAGACCTGAAACAATAAAATGCATAGAAGAAAACATAGGAACTAAACTCAAGGACCTTGGACTTGAGGATTTTATTAATTTGACCTCAAAGGCAAGGGAAGTAAAAGCTAAAATAAATCAATGGGACTACATCAAACTAAACAGCTTCTGCTCAGCTAAAGGAACCGTCAACGAGGTAAAGAGACAACAATCCAAATGGAAAAATATATTTGCAAGCAACCCCTCTGATAAGGGCCTAATATCCAAGATATACAAAGAACTCATACAACTCAATAACAACAACAACAAACACAAACGATCCAATCAAAAATTGGTCAGAGGACCTGAAGAGACACTTCTCCCTAGAGGTCATACAAATGGCCAACAAATATATGAAAAGATACTCAACATTGCTAGATATTAGGAAAATGAAAATCAAAACCACAATGTAATACCATCTCACACCTATTAGAATAGCTATAATCAACAAGACAAGTAATAACAAATGTTGTAGATGATGTGGAATAATAGGAGCCCTCGTACACTGCTGGTTGGATTGCAAATTGGTACAGCCACTATGGAAAACAGTATGGAGGTTTCTCAAAAAACTAAGAATTGATCTACCATATGATCCAATAATCCCTCTACTAGATATTTACCCCAAAGATTTGAAAATCCATATCCAAAAAGATATTTGCACACCCATATTCATACCAGCATTATTCACAGTAGCCAGGACATGGAAGCAACTGAAGTGTCCTGCGATAGATGATTGATTGGCTAAAGAAGTCGCGGCTCATATATACAATGGAATATTACTCAGTCATAAAAAGAGATGAAATACTGACATTTGCGACAACATGGATGAACCTCTAGATAATCGTGCTAAGTGAAATAAGCCAGACAGAAAAAGTTGAAAATTACATGTTATCACTTATATGTGGGATATACACCTAAAAGCAACAAATGAACAGGATGAATGAACAGAGACTTATTTACATGGACGATGAACTAGTTATTACCAGAGTGTAACGGGGAGGGGAGAGGTAGACTGGTGGGGTGAAATTTAAAGAATTTCTTCAATTTAATTAATTAATCAATTAATTAAATTTTTTAAAAAAAATTTAAAGTGAACATTTCTATCACTTTTCAGGGCACATCCTGAGTTGATTCCAATGGTCATAAAGGAACATTGCACAATCTCTCAAAATTAATTATCCCAATCACTTTTCAATAAAGACAAATTAAAGCATGAACCCTCCCCACTCTCGAAAAGAAAAACCCTTTGATCTAAATTGCATTTTACCCTCCCTTCTTCTCTACAGAGCCTTCCTAGGCTCACCTGGCCCATGATGAACTCATGCTGTGAAATTCCTCCTGCATTTATAGGACAAGTTTAAGTGGCATTCGAAGAACCATGTAATTTAGCACATTCCGCTGTGTCCATGTTCTTGTTCTGTTTGTCAATGATTTTCTGTCTCCCCAGTCAGGTTGTACACTCCTTGAGAATAAAATTAGTATCAGATACTTTAGTTTTACCACATCTTCTACCCCCTAAGTGTGTTAGCATAGTTTGAAGTCAAATGAATATTCAAAATCAGCAATTGAGAATGAGCTGGGGGAAGTCATAAACCTAGTCTATGTTCCTATAAAGCAGTATAAAAAATAGCTGCAATTGATGCATGAGCATCAATTGCAATTTTTGCCTGATGCTAAGACCATAAGCAAATTATGTTGGCCTCTGTATTTAACCAGACTGAAGTTCAGACCCATTTTCCATGGGCCCTTGGCCAGAGATTACAGAAAAATACCAGCCTTGGATTAATGTCTCATTGGGAAGTGGAAAGACACTGTCCATGTGTTGGTGTAGGAACATCAGCAGATAGAAACTGAGTTATCTCTGTAACTGAAGTGTGATCAGAAGAAAAGGAAAACACTATGTACCATGAATTGTGGAATTGCAGTTTGTTGCTGAAAGAAGTCTTTTTGTCTGTCCCTATGGCATCCTGTGATTGCTTCTGTCCTTTCTTTTGTACGAGGTGGGGCTGTTTTTGTGTTAGACATTTCTGAAATTATTTCTGGGAATTCTTAAAATGAAGCTAAGTGACAGATCTGCATCTGTAGTCCTCAATCTTTGTAGTGATAATGTCAATGTTCTCTAGCCAAAAACTACCAGGAACACACATGTAGTGATCAGGCTGGATATATCACTTGTACCAGTGAGGGAAAACAGATACCATAGAGAAATGTGAGGTGTCTCAAGAAAAAAGGCATAAAAAAGACTTATTATAGAATCTGAGCTTTGGTTGGGTGACTTGGGAGTGGGTCAAAGAAAGCTGCGGTTCACTCTAGGTTGGATGCTGTCAGAAAGCAGCAAAATTATGTGATTATTACAATAAATTTTATCTGGGCTGGGAGGCAGAAGCTGTAATTGATAAAGAAGCATCATATTAGCCAGGAGAGAGTTAATAAGTCATTTCTGTGGTTCGAACAATGTTTATATTTTGTCTGGGTTCAAATTTTATGGAGTGGTCCTGTTTTTTCTTTGATCCGTCATAGTCGCAGAGTTGATTTGTCTCATTTTGATGTCCTGTGAAATTTTTTATGCTCAACAGAACATCAAGCCCAGTTTGATGTTGCTACTAGTGCCAGGCCAGCTCTTAGCAACACCCAGGCCTAGCTGATAGTACCAGACTAGCTTCTGGATGTTAGGAGTTGATTTTCTCTTTCTCAGTTTAGTGTTTTACCAGAAGGTCATGTGCAAGGGGCTTCCTTAAGTGCATTTCAAATTGGCTTGACTCCCTCTCCACCCCACAGGCATTTTTATCTCTAAGCCCACATTCTCTTGCCCTACTGCATTGCTCTGTCTCTATCTCCCAACCCTTGGCATATTTCTAGGACCTACCCCAAGCCCTATCTCTTCCATGAAGCCATTTCTGACCACTCCACCCCAAAGGACTTTCATACTGCTCTGATCTTGGTACCTTTATTGTTTGCTCTACTTCATTGGCACTCTCAGGTTACATCAAGACTGTCTTTCTCACTACCATATCTTAGGGCCTAACATTACATGCAATCTATGTATGTAGTGATAAGTGGTACTGTTAATTGCCTTTTGTTGTATGAGTCTTATCTCTCCAATGGAACTCTACTCTACTTGAGTGCAGGAATTGTGTGCTGCGACCTCATATATTATTTATGTCCCAGCTCTGTTCTAAATTTTTACGTGTATTAACACATTTAATACTCACAACAAGCATATGAAATAAGTATTATTATTATTTCCATTTTAAGATGAAAACAAAACAACTTTTTCTAGCCCTTTCTACTACCTCTTCTGCCCCTTCCCCCATCCAGTTCACTCGGAAGCTGGTTAATGATGGATAGCTTAAAAAACAAGGGAGCGGTGCATGTGGATTCCCCTCCCCACAAATACTGCTCAAGTATAACTCACTTTACATAGCACATGTTCTTGAAAGTAGACATTAATAAAACTGTTTGCTTAAACAAAGCAGCTATCATTACTACGTGGAACAGAGTAGCATATCTGTAAAGCTCTACGAAGATACCATACATCAAGTTAAAGTAATGCAATTTGGCATACAGTATCTCCTTAGACTCTTACAATAATGCTATACTTATCTTCCTTTTATAGGTAAGAAAACCAAGGCACAGAGTAATTCCCAGAAAAAAAAAAGACAGGATAAAGAGGTAAAACAGAAGAGGAAGAAGAGTGGAGCTACAGATTTAATGCCATCCCTATTAAAATTCCAATGACATTTTTCACAGAAATAGAACAAACAATCCTAAAAATCATATGGAACCATAAAAGATCCTGAGTAGCCAAAGCAATCCTGGGAAAGAACAAAGCTGGAGGCATCACACTTACTTCCCAATTTCAAACTATATTACAAAGCAACAGTAATCAAAACAGTATGGTACCAGCATAAAACAGATACATAAATCGATGGAAAGGAATAGAGAGCCCCCAAATAAACCCACTCGTATATGGTCAACTAATATTTGACAAGGGAACCACGATTATTCAATGAAGAAAGGAAAGTCTCTCCAATAAAAGATTTTGAGAAAACTAGATATTTACATTCAAAAGAATAAATTTAGGCCCCTATCATACAACATTAACAAAAATTAACTCAAATAGATAAATTAATGCAAATTAACTCAAATAGATCAAAATAGATCTAGCACACAAAATTGACTCAAATAGATCAAAAATAGATAAAAGACTTAAATGTAAGACCTGAAACTATAAAACTCCTAGAATAAAACATATGGGGAAAGTTCCTTGGCATTGGTCTTAGTGACGATTTTCTTTTACATACGACACTAAAGCACAAGCAACAAAAACAAAAATCAACAAACGGGATTACATCAAACTTTTTAATGCTTCTGCACAGCAAAAGAAACCATTTTTTTAAAAAAATGAAAAGTTAACCTCTGGAATAAGAGAAAATATTTGAAAACTATATATCTGATAAGGAGCTAATATCAAAAATATATAAGAAACTCATACAACTTGATAGTAGACAATAACATGGTCACTGGAGCTCTGATCTCCCTGGCAACATCTTTCTTTGGTGAGCCTAGCCGGGAGAAATCATCGTTGGCACCATAGAGACATTCATCGTGGGGAATAATGGGGAGTACTTCATCTATACCTGAAGACTCACCTCTTGGCTGCATTTTAAAGAATTGAAAGGCCTTTAAGCTAGATGGCATACAGTGAAAGAAGCTGGTCTTCATCTGTTATATGACCTGGCCCCAACACAAACTCAAGGATCATGAGGTTAGGCCAGAAAATTAGACCTTAAAATATAACACAATCTTACAGTTAGACCTCTTTTGTAGATGAAATGGAAAATTGACAGAGGTCCCCTATACCTCAGCACAGACCTCCTCCATGACCCAGTCCTCTCGGCACCTCCTTTGCAGAAGGGAGAGGGAGACTCGAGGCCATCAACTCCTCAGTCATCCTCCACTACCTCCTCTAGTTCTCCTACATCAGACCCTCCTTATGCCTCATATACCACCCTTTACCAGAAGAAGCGGCTGGACCCAGCCCCACAAGACATAACCGAGTGGGGCCTCTTACCACCACGAGTCCGCTAAAGTCTGTCCACTCAGGAAAGTAGCGAACGGGGAAGCAGGAACCCTCAGAATTCATGTCCCAGTTTCTATGACTGTTCTCGCTCATTGTAAAATCAAACTGGGGCGTTTCTCCGAGGACCCAAATAGATTTACTGATGGATTTCAGGCCCTAGTGATGTCCTTTGATTTGACATGGAAGGACATCCAAGCAGTCATATTTACTTGCTGCACCCCAGAGGAAAAACATGAATTTGGCGCGAGGCCCAGGGACATGCAGAGAAGATGGCTGCTGCTCAACCAGATAGGCACCCAGTGGGAGCCACTGGAGTCCCAAGCCAAGACCCTGACTGGAATTATCGGACAGGGCAGGGAGGCTTAATAAAAGGAGACCATATGATACTTTGCTTAATCGTAGGGATGAAAAGGTGTATAGTCAAGCTTGTCAGCTATGATAAGAGCAAAGAGGTGACCCAAAACTGGGGAGAAAATCTGGCCTTATTCCAGGGTCCACCAGTTGAGGCTTTCTGGAGATTTACTGAGGGGCGGTCTCTGCTCAGCCATCACTTTACTAGCCAGTCTGCTCCTGACATCAGGAGAAAACACCAAAAGCTTCAGTATGGCCCTCAGATTCCGATGGCTCAATTATTAGACATGGTCTTTAGAGTCTCTAACAATAGAGATAAGGCTGAGGAGGATAGAAAGACCAGGCACGTGAGACCAGACAGGCTAAGAGGCAGGCTTAAATGATAGCAGTTGCTGTCAGCGCTGCCTTGCAACCTCAGGGCCATTCTATAGGAAACAAGGGACGCTCAAAAGGGGCAACCCCTACAACCCCAAAGGGGCTTGTTTTAACTGCGGGACACCGGGACACTGGAGCAACCAGTATCCCTACCCCAGAAAAGAGGTCCCCGAGCTCTGTCCTCAGTGCAAACAATCAGACCACTGGAAGAGGGAGTGTCCCCACTTCCAAAGGGAGTTGGAGCTCCCAGATCCATGACGGCCTTGTTTGAGGAGGACTGAAGGAGCCCAGGGTTCCTGGTGACCCCTCACAAGAGACATCTTGTGACTACGGAAAAAAACTCAGATGACCCTTGATGTAGCAGGTAAACAGATCAATTTTTTAATTGATGAGGAGCTACCTACTCTGTCCTGACAGCTACAAACAAAATGGAAAGTGCTTTACCAGGTCTTGTAAAGTACCACCACCGCTGTTAAAATCCACGGCATAAAAAGCTGGATACATCCATCTAGGATTAAATTTTTCTCCTCTGTGTCATCACAGGAACCTCTCTGACCAGCTCTATTCAGGAATACTCCTGTGAAACCATACTAAACCTGAAGCTGTTCTTCAAGAAAAAAAGAGAGACACATCCCTACACCAAAAGATGAGTACCCTTGACTTCTTAATTTGTTAGTTACTGCTTTTGGCATGGGTCTTCCCTTGGCCCTTTCTTTCCTCTTCACCTGTATCTCCCACCCCAGGCACTCCTCTCAGTATTTGCCTATATTTCAGTCAACTCTGAATTCCAGCCTATCTTCATAATATCTACCATACTTAACTGCTTCTTCCTGGTTAGTCTTAACTTCCTTTCTGGACTGTGTTCCCAACCAAGTAACTATCAATATGACCTTTTTTTTTTTTAATTAAATTTCTTTCTGTCACCACATATCAATATTATCTTAAACTTCTTAATTCTAATCTATTCTCAGCCCCTATAAGGATGATGGGAATCTAAAGCTTTTGTTAACTTTTCAAACTTCATGGCCAAGAGAAACCATTTCTCTAATTGCTGGATCTGTCAACTGCACCGCAAGCATACCCCGCTTTGGTCTGTTTTACCCTACTTCCCATGATATGTTATTATTGAAATTTACCTGTTCCACTGTGTCACGTCCCTACAATACTCAAATAGAGTGTTTACTATTTCAAACAGACTGGACCTATGTAAATGGCACTGCTATTTTACAAAAAGACATTACTAACATGCCCTCCTGCTTGTTCCAGAACCCAGCATCTAAAGATTTAAGTTCCTCTTACCAAAGCTGTACTACTGATCTAAGACCACCAGGGACAGGCCATGATCTCTGGGTGGCAACTTATTTCTTCGGTATCCCTATACAATACAATAACTGGGGCTCAGAATGCCTATCAGGCACTCACTGCAACTATACGCAGTGGGACTGCCTTAAACAACATTCGCACACAAGATCCAACATCTGTTTTGGAGGATGGACACCAGAAACTCCTACCCTCATGTTGATTATAATACATCTATTGATGCTACCAATTCTAAAATGATTCATTCCTTTGTTAGGGCCTCTAACTTTAGTCCTACTTCTAATCTTTGGCTCATACCTCTTTAGCCTTCTCGTTAAATTTGTCTCCACCAGATTACAACAGTTCCACATAAAGGTAATGATGCTACAGAGATCTAAACTGATTCCTTCAATGGAGACCATCCTGGAGGGAAATCTGAACCTTCTGGATAAGGCAGGCAGAGATTTTTGGTCCCACGTTAGGTAGTGACTACTCCCTGTCACAGCAGGGAGTAGCTATAGAAGCCTGACCTCCAGTCTTTCAACACCCTATATGATTATGGTTCTGAAAATCTCTCCGGGGAGATTTCTGAGGTAGGATAGATAGATAGCCCAGGGATACCCCAACCCCTCCAGGATATGGCTCCAGAATTTTTTCCTTTCTTTGGACCTCTGTTTTAGCCCTGGTAAGGGGAGGGAAGCCCAAACTGGTCTTTTCCAGTTTAGACACCATCTTTGGCTAAGTCATGACCTTTGGCTAATTATAATGTTATTATAAGCTCATCCACACTGCAAATACCGCAGCTCCCATCATGCACCTGACACCATGACAGTTGTTCCAGAACCCAGCATCTAAAGATTTAAGTTCCTCCGGAAACATCATATAAGGAAGAAAGAGCGGGAAACTGAGCTCCCTGCCTACTGGGAGAAGATGACCAGGCTACGGCAGTGCCACGTTTCCAGGCTCTGCTTCCAAGAAGAACAAAAGCCCATAATCTAGACATCCTTGAGTAACTCTCGCTCTCTCCGTCAGTTTGCTTGCATTCCCCTCTTGAGTGTGTACTTTTGCTTTAATAAAGCTTGCACTTTCCTGCTTAAAAGAATGAAATAATAAAAAAAAAATAAAATGATTTAAAAAATAAAAATGAGCAGAAGACCTGAATAGACATTTTTCCAAGGAAGACATGTTAATGGCCAGCAGGTACATGAAAAGATGCTGAATATCACTAATTATCAGGGAAATGCAAATCAAAACCATAATGAGGTCAGAATGGCTATCATAAATAAATAAATACAAAATAAGTGTAGGAGAGGATATGGAGAAAAGAGAAACTTCATGCAATGTTGGTGGGATTGCGAATTGGTGCAGCCACTATGGAAAACAGTATGGAGGTTCCTATAAAAAATAAAAATAGAACTACCATATGATCTAGCAATCTTACTTCTGGTGTATATCCAAAAGATGTGAAGTCACTATCTTGAAGAGGTTTCTGTGCCCCCATGTTCATTGCAGTATTATTCTTTCGCAATATATACATGTATCAAATCATCACTGTTGTACAGCTTAAATTTACATGCTGTTATATGCAATTGTATCTCAATAAAACTGAAAAAAAATTGTCAAATGGAGGGCTGGAGGTAAGAAATGATGGCAGAGCTTTGTGGAAGTAGGTTAGGAAAGGTAAGGAAAGCTTTAGGTAGGTGTCTTTTTGTTGTGAATCTGGAAGGACAAGGAAAAGAAACCAGGAATAAAATTTTCCTGGAGACACTGCCTAGCCAGCTTCTCCTGGAATGACAAAATCTGAGGTCAGAGTTGTCAAAACAACAATAAAATCATAAAAATTTATGATTCGTCTTCTCTCTGCCTGTGGCAAAGCTGGATGTCTACTCCAAAATATAGCCATACTGCTCCATCCAGTGGCAGATTCTAGATAGTGCACTGAGTGTCTGCCAGAGCCCCTCAGGTGGTATCAGAACCTTGAAGTGGTGGGGAGGGGTAGCTATATTATTATTATGTTTTAATCCCCAGAGAATTCCTATGTGCTGCTGTATTTGAAAATAGCTGGCTTATCTTGCACTTTCCCTGTGAAATGGAGACTTTTTCTGATGCCAATCAGAATGGCAGGAAGCACCTGGGCAAGATGCTAAGCTAGATCCTCTTTTTGCTTTTTGCATTCTCTCCTCGGGAGTTTCCTTCTTTCTCATTAACTGCCACTTCTCAGTTGGTGATTGTGTATCAGGTGCTGGAGATAGAACATTGCACAAGACAAATAAGGTTTCTGCTTTCATGGAGCTTACAATGAGGAAGACAGACAAGCAAATCTATACTTACAGATGGTGATAAGCTTTATGAAGGAAATAGGCATGGTGCTATGATAGAAAATGACTGATGTCAGAGAAGGCCTCTTTGAGGAGGTGACTCTGAAGCTGAGATTTAAAGAATGAGAAGTCAGCTCTGGGAAGAGTTGAAGCAGGGCCTCTACCAGAATGCCTTTGTTCTGAAAGAAAAATTAATTCTCCTCTCTACATACATAGCCCTGTTGACTTGTGTTAAGTGCTTACTGTGGCACTTTGGGGTCAAGAGATAAAGCTCCTTTTCCAGAAAATTACAGCTCTACACCAGGGTACACAGCTCAGACAGCAGAGTATGGGCTAGATTTCAGCTCCCCTTATAGTGAATAGCCTTGTGTAGAAAACAATCTGCACAATCTTACATAGGAGTAGGAGGATAAGGACCCTGCTTCAACTCATCCCATGGCTGACCTCAAACACATAGAATTGCATTTGCTGAAAAGAACTTCACATGTTTCAGAAACTCAGCAACCAGTGGCAGGCAGAGGCCAGATCATACAGGGTCTTACAGGATGGAATGGGGTTTATATCTTATTTAATCCTTGAGAAGCCCAGTGAAGGTTTTTAAGTGAAATGAGTGAAATAATCTGAGTTATAGTTTAAGAAAATCACTCTGGTTGCTGTGCAGAGGATCTACTGGAGGGGTTTCCTCTAATATTAGCAACACTAATTCCATCTGCATCCTTAACTCCTTTTTGCCGTGTAACCTAACATATTCACAGGATTCCAAGGATGAAGATGTGGACTTCTTTGGGGGGGGGGGCATTATTCTGCCTACCACAGAGGCAAATGGAGAAATGGTGGTCAGATGAAGGGTAAAAATGTAGTGGGATCAATGGATTAGAGATTGTGGGATCAATCTGATGGGACTGAAAAACTGTAGCACTAGAGTAGAAATTTTCAAAATGGTGCAGTTTCTGGTGATGAAAAAGGCTAGTGTAGGATCATGTCATAGAGGTAGTACCTGATGTAAGGTTGTAGAAAGATCAGATAAAGAAGTCATGGAAGTGAAAGTCTAGAGTTTGAGATAGGCTAGTAGATGCTAAAGTCACCAAGAATAATGAACGAGCTACAGCTGAGGGCAACTGAGCCTGGAGGGAAAAACATAAACCTCACAAGTGGGGCGAGCCTGTGAGTGCAAAGGAGTCTTTGGCGGTGCCAACTCACCCAGGACCAGGGCCATTTCCTGCTCAATAGGAAGGATGGAGCCCTGACATTCCATCCCACTTCCAGGGGCTGGGCTCCAGGTCACAAGGACTGTGCAGTGTCCCCCCTTGAGATGTGGGAGGCAAAGTCAAGTCTCAAGAGACCAAGGCAACTGACAGTTCCCTGCCCTTCACATCACTTCCATGAACAGCAAGAGGTACTCAGCTTAAGTGAGGATCATGTGCATTTGACCCCAGGGCTTTTGGCTCCTGTAGGGAGATGGCACCCCATGTGGGTACTTCTCTTCAGGGTGCTCCCACAGCCCAGCTTGGCTGTGACATGGTGGACTAGAAGGCCAACAACAGACCAAGTCACTCCTTGTGTGTATGGAGGAGGTGGGGCAGGGTTTCACCTGGGGAGTGCAATCTCTCATTGTCCTTGGCATCCCAGCACCACAAGCATCACAACCAGCCATAACAACAGGAGGCCATCTCATGGGAGGCTTTACAGAGGATTGCAAAAGAGAAAGGAAGAAGAGATGGGAAGGCTGTTTGTAGACAGTCAGCCCTAGGCAAGCAGTAGAGAAACACCATTGACAGTAATGGTGATTCCAAATCCCTGTGATTCCATCACCAACACCTACCTGTACAAAGACACCATGTGTGCCACAAACTTGAAGAAGGTCTGTACGTTCCCTCACAAAGGCCTGTGCTTTTGTAAGGGAGTTAAACAATGTCCACACATATCACTGTAATTCAGGAAAGCCTGTGGGGTGAGGGTGGGGGAGGGGGAGCAGATACAGAAAAAGAGGCTTCCTGGAGGCAGTGAGTTGGGGGCCAGGCTGTAAAAGAGATCTTTGCGGTGTGTCCCTTGCTATGCTGACATTAAATGGTAATCTCTTCAGGTTGTTGTGGCCTTGGGTTCTTCCCTCTGTCCCACCCTAATGACAAGTCTACAAAGGGAAAGGACTTGGCCACTCTTGTTGACTAACAGTGGGAGTAGGGTAGGGAAAGAGTGTACCTTATGGAGAGTACCTTTCCATAAGGAAATCTGAAATCCTGTGTTGTGCCAACTTCCTGGCTTGGAGAACAACCGAAGTCATGAGTGAATGATTGGATATGGAGGACAGGCACAATCTGCACACCAGATATATGGAGTGAGGCCTCATGTATGGATCTGTAACCCCAGTCAGGCTCAGGCAGATGACTGAGGCTCTGGAGATTGTCCTGTGGCCTTCTGGGCCACATACTTGCAATGAACAGAACCGCAAGGTCAGAGCTGGGAGGAGACTCTCCTTCAGTTTTGCTTCAGGTATTTCCTGAAGGCACACCCACTTTTTCCTTTCTCCTTTGTTTGTTGGCCAATTAGTCCTACAACCCAGAGACTTAGGTTGTTAATTTTCTGCCTCTGCAAAAGGACAATCTCCTCTGGGTTCCTCTTCACTCTCATCATTTCATAGCCATAGTTTTTCATCAACAACAGCTTTCTCCATGGCAAACCCAGTACCCAGTCCCACTTCCTTACACAAAGAAGAAGCTCCAGGTGCATACCTCTTTACTAGAAACTTCAAGATTCACAGCAGTCATGCTGTGCTTCAGCACTACTGATAAGTGGAGATGGTAACTAGAGAGGAAATAACTGATTATAAAGAGCGTCTTGGGAAATATATCAGAACACCGACATGGCGTGGCAACCAGAAGGGCCTAGCATCCAGAAGTCTTAGCCAACCCCTCCAGAGGGCCACAGGAGTGATGGTAGAGGAGACACTAGGATGGGGACCATGGGCAGTTTGGTCATATTTGGGTTTAATGTGTCAAACAAGAACAGATACAAATGAGAGTTCCAATGGGACACAGCCCTGGTATATCAGAAGGTATCCAATAAATTTGACAGATGTGTAAATGCATGATTTAATGAATAAAGTAGGAGGTGAAGAGGATGGGAGGGTAGCATGCTAGGTCACAGGGAAAGGAATGGTGGCACAATAATTAGTAGTAATTATTGCCTCAATCAGCTTTCTAGGCCATTTGCCATTCTGCCCATGCTGGAGCCATTTCATTCCTTGGACAGATATACACACACATCTCTTCCACTATGTGAGCTCTTTCCTTTACTTGCAGTGACAACTCTCTTTCTCTTTCCCTGCCATCCTTCATCGCTAGGTAAACTCCTTGTGATCCTTCAGGATCTGGGTGGAATATCTCTTGCTGAGAACCTTTCCAAGCACCAACCCACTTCCCTCCTCCCCATCTCAGTTAATCGTAATCTCTTCATGCTCCCATAGCACTTTGTGTTCGTCCTTGTTTTAGCACTTGACACCTGTGTCATCATTATCCAAATGTCTGCCTAACCCTTTATACCATGACCTAGGGCAAGTCATGAGTCTTAGGCATCTGTGAGTTGGGAGTCACTAGCGCAACTCCAGATATGTACTAGGTAGGTGCTCAATACATGCTTGAATGAATGATCAAAGGACCAGGATCTGCAGTGTATGTCGTCTATCTTCATGAGTCAATAGATATTATTAAAATTGCTAGATTGTTGTTTAGTTGAGGAGTCATTGCTGAGCTGTTGTTTTTTACACTGTGTTTCTGGGGCTCTCTTCATAAACAGGTTTTATGAAGGGCAGAGTGCACTGGACTGGATTTTTCCTAGCAAGTCCATATAACTATTGCCAGGCTTCTTGTCTCCCATCATAAGAGGCTGAGAAATTTTCTGATAAATTGGAAGTAGTGAAGGAATGTGCTCACTCATGAATAAAATACTTATGTTTGCTAACTAGACTTATTGACAGTAAAACAGTACAAGGAGAAATTATAGAAACTACTATATAAAAGCCCATATACCCCTCATGCTTTTCTACCAATTATGGACATTTATTACCAAGTATTTTAACAATGGATTATCTGAGTTCCTTGAACATCTTTGATTTAGCTGCTGTATGTCTACTGCATATTGAATGCCACAGAGAATTGACTCTGATGGTATTAAGCGATGTAGTGGTTTATTGTTAAACTAGGGGGAAGAGTAAGGGACTTACTTGGAGGTAGCTTGGACTTTAAATGAAAGATCACTTTTCATTGCATGGATGAAGGCAGTGTTTTAGCATCATATTCTGAATCAGTACTACTGTCCCTTATGTGTGAATTAGCCACTAGTGACTCAGCTCTGAAGTGGTTAGTTACAGTAATCTCTGTCATTTCATAGCCATAGTTTTACATTGGCATCTTCCTAATGAACTCATTTTTGGGATGCCAAGTGGAAGACCTATGGGCCTTCTTTAAGAGATTTGAAAGATGTAGTCATATAGGCAATTATAATTTTTATTTACTTTGGGAGAGCTTTTAGTCCTAAGACCTGCCTGAGGTTGTCCTGGTAATACTTGTACTGTCTAACAAAACATCAAAAATTTCATCCTTGTTGCCCCAGGAATTTGACTGAAAAGGAGTGAGCAGACCAGGAATGAGAGATTGGTGACTGATAAGTTTTAAGTGATTGATGAATTAGTATCTATGAACAGTCTGCATAGTATCTATGAATACTCTGGGGAGAATATTTTTGAAGGAGTTGAAAAAACGCTTAGTATAACCTGAAGTGGAAACTGCTAAGATGTGTTACAACTGATGGTGGTAAAAATATATGTGGAGCATAAAAGGGTCAGTGAACCAATATATAAAACTTGTGAAGGTATTTAACTATTACAGTTATTCATTATATTATTTATCAGCAGTTACATTGCAGACAATATCTGAATCTCTCACGTGTTATTAAACCTATGGGGAACTTCATTCACTCTCATGAACTTAACTATCACAGTCATGTGAACTTTTGTGAGAAACAGAAGCTGGATATCCTCACTTGCCCTACCACAGAGCAATTCTATGGCTTCACAATGGTAAAGTGGTGTGTGTGTGTGTGTGTGTGTGTGTGTGTGTGTGTGATTTTTTGAGCTCGAGGTGGAGATTGAATTATTTTGATTGAGAAAATCTCCCTCAACTGTTATCATTCAACATTGAATGGTTTTAGAAATTAGCTTTTGTTGTAGGTTCGATAACATTTCTTAATGAATTCAACCTAAAGTTACAAGGCAATCAGTGTTTATATACAAAACTTATGTTGTGGTAAAAATCGTTCCAATGACAACTAACATCATTCAAATTAATGTCAGGCTGCTTTATACACTTCCCAGGCTGTCAAAATAAGCGAGATCTCTATTCCCCCACAAATTTGCAGTGAATATGTATCCAAGCTCAGACAATAGTTCCAGCAGCTTTTTTCAGACCTCTATGAAATATAAAGGAAATTTCCATATTTCAAACCCACCTCACTGTGCAATTGAGGAAATTCCACATAAAGTTCAATTGGAAGTGATTAATCTGTAATGTAATGACATACTAAAAGGCAAGTATCAAGAGAAAAATCTAATATAATTCTATAGATGCCTTTCAAGAGATGAATATGCTCAATTGAAATCATATGCTCATGGATTGATGTCAGTATTTGTAACTACCTATCTCGTGGATTGATATCAATATTTGTCAATATCTGTGTGAAAGACATTTGCAAGATAAAGTATGTAAAACCTCATTACAGATCAACAAATGAACATATACAATCAATTCCGATGATGGAGAACACTAACTTTGAACCCTCATTAAGGAAAATGTTGTTCTCCCCAAAGAATTCCATTATTCCTATTAATAGACCTATATTATTTTTAAAAAAATGTATACAATTCTTATATTTTCAGTTTCGACAATAAAATTTTTGTGGAAATTTGTTTTCTCTCTTGTAATATAAATATCCACATAATGTTCTGAAATTCAACCCAGGATACCTCCATATTGGACCAATTGCAAAAGTAAAAGGACAGAACTCGTGTGGACCTGAAGGTAGCTCAGGACCCTAAGGCCTCAAAGAAAAACTAGGCCGTTGTGAGCAATCCTAGATTCTAAGGGCCTTGGCCATTCATTGGATGCACGGCATGTCAATCTTTGCTTCTCAGCAAATGAGCTTGGAGCCCTTTGTTGACTCTTTTGGCCCCGCCCCCCATCGCAAGCCTAGAGGAATCTTTCCCGCCTTGTCCTCAGTCGGCTGAGGCCCGGCCTTGATTTACGGCTCCTGACTTCAGCACCTTGCCGTTCCTGTCGTGGGGCCTCCTCAGGCACCACCAGAGACTGCTGTCCCCTCGACGGCCGGCTCCTCTGCTGCCCCATCTACCTCTCGTCAGGCCCTACTTCCTACCGCCTCCCCTCATCCACCTCTATCGGTGGCCACTATCTTGGCTGTCGTCACCACAGCCCGACCGTTGCCTGGTTGAGGTACTGCCTGGTGCCATGTCTGCCACAGGGGATGGAAACCCGGCCACAGGGGATGGAAACCCGACCCCAGGGGGCCAGGAGAGCCCCGTGGGCGTGGCACGAGCGCAGGTCTGGGTGGAGGAAGCTGACCTTATGGTGATGGGAGACTCCGGGCCCCACGGAGGCGACGCGGCAGGGGCAGCAGGAGTCGCGGAAGCCGCGGGGGCCGCGGGGGTCCTGGGGCAGGAAGCGGGGGAGCAGGTACCCGGCCTGGCCGGGGCCCTGGAGGGAGGGAACGATGAAGAGGACTCAGACATTGAGCCGGCCGAGGAGGGGGAAGAGGTCGCGGCTGAGGCCCAGGGCCTGGTGGTAGATGCCTACCAGTTCCCCATGGTGGGTTTCCGCTTCATGTTCCTGGACCTGGTGCACTCGCTGCTGTACCGCATCTACTACAACGACCACATCCTCGTGCGGCCCAGCAGAGGCCGCGTGGTGGTGCGGCGCCAGCGTGCCGTGCCCGAAGTCGCGGCCCGGTTCCCCGCGCTCCCGGTGTCTCAGAGCCAGGGACACGGGGCCGCGGCCCAGGAGCCCGAGGACCAGCCCGAGGCTGAGGCTGAAATGGAATCTGCCAGCTGGGAGACCGCGGAGGAGACCGAGGAGGAGCCCGAGCAGGCGGCCACCGCCCTAGAGCCCGCGCAGGAAGCTGCAGCACGGGAGGGTGAGTAGTCAGCGGAGCAGGCCCGGGGAGGCCCCCTGCGGGCAGGCAGCCTCTCAGCCAGGCGGCAGTGGGGCATAGCTGGCGCACTGGCCGGCATGCTCACTCGGATGAGTCGGGGCCCTCAATAAACTACAGGCTGAATGAGCCCAAGGAGAAGCCCAATTCCATAATGGCCTTTCCCATCTTGGGAAAAAATACGCTGCCCTCTAAGGGATCTAAGCTCCTCAGTGCTGTTCATGGCCCATAGACAAATGTCCAAATGTGGGGGGGAGGGGCAGGAGACTGTTCAAGAAGGAGGGGGGAAGACATAGAAGGGGAGCCTTAAGGAAAAGAACAAGCAAATGGCATGCCTCGTGTTTGGTTCACAACTTTTAAATATGTCGAGATTCTTCGAAAGTTGATGGGCCCCTAAATATTATGAACGGATACAGGAGCACTAGGTAAAAATGAAATATTCAAGGGATTCAGGAACTAATGAACTTGTGAAAGTATTTTCATAAGAAAGTTCTGACCAAAACATCCAGACCCTGATGATTCTGATCCCTCTTTCTCTGAAGGGCCGGAACTAATCAGAGCACAGGGTGGTAGGTGTACTGGAAGAAAGAGAAATAATGTCACTGTGAAAAATTATCAAGCAGCAGAAATGTGAGGACCATAGAAGTATTGTTTCGACCACTAGGAAGGTGCTCAACTGTTCTTAGTTTTTTCTATCCTCCTGCTTCTCCTTAGGGTGGAGTATTGGATGTCCCCATTCGTTATGAAGTGGGTTTTTATTTTTTTCTGTGAATGTCTGGTCTCAAAGTCTGTATTATTCTTCACTAAAGAAACAACTAAATCTCAGTATGAAGACTCGGAGGAAGATGCCCAGGATGCTGAAAATAAGGAAGAAGAAGAGAAGTTTAACAAAAAACAAGAAGGACCCGAAAAGGATGTGGACCCAGCAGAGAGCGGGCCCTGAAAATCCAGGTATCTGTGTATAGCTCAGAATATCACCCAACCATTCCTGGCATTTACCTGTTACTGACAGGTTTATTATTTTTTTAATTCTCTCAGTAAATTAAGAAAAAGTTTGTTTAAAATTAGTTTAAAAATTCAATTCTACCTACTTAGAATGTTAATAGAATACATTAGTAATATAAAAAGCATTAAGTACTGAAATATACTTTATGGCTACTCATTTGTTCTTATGAGGTCTTCTGTCCTTTACCTGTAAGACTAACAAATGGTAAATGTAACAATACTTAAGACCAATATTCATTTAGAACAGTTACCAGAAGCAGCAGCTAAAGTACTGGGCTCTCTTCTAGTTGGGCCTTCATTGCTTGGCCACAGAAATGCAGTCTCCTGTACTAACTAGGAGACAAGGCATTTTAGAATGTGACTACTTACAAATAGCAAAAAGTTAGGAATTTCAAGTAGGACCACATTTAATGATTAATAGCTAAATATGTGTTTGGTTGTAGATTTTTGTATTTTATGTGACTGTCGAAAGAAACTTAGTCGTACATAGTATGACTATTGTTTATCGCTGAGTTGGTAATTAAGTCTCAATATATATCTTTGAATGTATTTAAATGATTAACATTTTTCCCTTTTTTTTGCATTTTCACAGCTGTATATTTCATCATAACAGCTGCTTTTCTCATTGGGAGAAATGGAAACTGAGGGTCTAGCAGGGTAAAGGAATATCATTTATGGAATGAGCACAGACTTTTAAAATGGAGAAATTTATTTAAATTTCAGAATAGCCTCGCAAGGGGAAAAAAGCATTTATGGTATTACACAAGAGGAAGACTAGGTTGATATGATCACATGATTAAAGCCATTGGTTACAGGAGTTCCCTATATCCAAGGGTGCAAGTTATTTTTAGCAGACATTTGGTCTTGTCCAAAACGTCCATGGAGACATGTATTTGGTGCATACCAAAAGGTCCTTAATATTTAAATCCTGCTCTTTTGCAAGATTTGAACCCTGACCCATCTACCTAATCCCATGTGCCATTACCAGCTAAGCTACTGAGGCAAGAAAGGTTATTGGCACTACAGCCACAATACAACTCTTGGACCAATAAAACGTGATTGCCATTTTTTACGTATTAATCCTGTAAACTAAAAGTGTAAACATTATGGGCTATTTGAACATAGGATGTTTTCTAAGCATGAACATTTTAGATGAGCAAATATCAAGGACCTTTTGACATGGACCAAGTGGCTCTGTGGACATTTTGGACAGGACCAAATATCAAGGACCTTTTGGCGTGGATCAGATGTCACAATGGATGTTTTGGATGGGACCAAATGTCATGCAAGGCAGGTTGCAAGAGGGAAACATGCTCTTCTTCTCTACTTGTTGAGATATAGCCCACAAATGCAGCAGATAAACATAGGGCTGACTATTTTCTTAGATTTAGAAAGTCACTGGTGCTGGTTAATGCTGTATAATTGCTAATTTTCTCTCATTTCATTCCGCAGTTGAGAGGCATTGAAAGAAGATAGAGAAAGAAGAGTCTGTCGTTCACTCTTTAAGTTTTTCATTTTTTAGAAGCTTATGCGAATTTTGTTAAACACTAATATCATTTCAAAGTTCATCATCCAAAAAGTACTATCCAATGACATCTATTTTTTTGTACATTTTACAGATATATTTGATAGCATTTGTTCTAGTTTTTTTTTTTAAAAAAAAAAAGTGTTTTAAATTAATAAACTGAAATGCAGGCAGATTTTATTTAGATAAATAATCCTGACTCAAATCTCTCTCTTACCTCTTTGTCCTGGCCTACTTTACCTTCAACGACAGGTATCACTTTCCACCATTTTGTAAGCCTGTTTTAAATTATATATTGCAGCCCCGAATAAATTAAAATGTCAAGTTTATAACAATTTTTGTAAAGAGAGAGATGGAGGTCAAGCCTTTAGAGCTGCTCTGTCCACTTTGTTTAGTCACTAGTCATTTATGGCTACTGAAGACTTGAAATATGGCTACTCTGATTTGAGATGTGCTATTAAGTATAAAAAAATGTTACATGTCTCACTAATAATTTCTATACTAATTACCTGTTTAAATGATAATATATTGAGTTAAAATATACTATTAAAATGAATTTTTCCTGTTTCTTTTTAAATGCGCCTACTAGAAAACTTAAAATTACACATGTGACTTGCATTATATGTCTACTAGACAGCACAGCCCTAGAGCACAGTTTCGAAGGGATTCTCATGGATGGCCCAGCTTGCCTGGAGGCCAGATGGTACTGCTGAACCTGGGCTCAGACATTGATTTGAAACATTGATTCTCAAATTTTGATCCCCAAAACAGCGTCATCAGTATCACCCAAGAATTCTTAGGCTCCACCCAAGACCTACTCAAACTCCAAGGGTAGGCCCAACAATCTGTTTTAACAAGCCCTCCAGGGGATTCTGATGCAGCTAAGGTTTGAGAAGCACTGGTTTAAAGCCACATGGGGATGAAGCTGAGACTCACCTATGGTAGGACCAGCCTTAATTCACTGGCTTGGGACTGTTGCAAGTAAACTGAACAGTATGGCAAGGGCTGGACTGAGGAGGAGACTAGAACTCACAAGGGCTGAGACACAGAGGGACTAAGATTGGATGATGGCAGTGGGAAAATGCAGAACAGAAAAACTGGTTCCAGAAGGATACAAACATAATGACACATGAAGTCTAGAAACATGCAAAATGGTCACCATATATTGATTGTGGATACAAATATCTGTAATAAAGGGCATGCATATGAGAGATGCATACAAATGTAGCATGTGTAACAGCATGCATGGGAAAGATAAACATCTCACTTAGGATGATGGCTACCTCTTGGGGAAAGAAAGGGAGTGGGGATTCTATTGGGAAGGGCTCCACAGTGGGCTTCAGCTATATTTGTAATGTTACATTTCTTAAGCTGGGTGGCGAGTACATTGATGTTGATAGTATTATTCTCTATACCTAATAAAAATGAGAAAAATAAAAAGAAGGAAGGGAGAGAATGGGCTTAATCTTTAGACTCTGTTTAAGAGAGAGAAAATGTGAAGTCCTATTTGACCAGAAGATCAGAAAAGGGGCAGAACCCAGGAGCTTGATACTAGCCAGCCTCACTTCTACATTTATTTAAGGCTTTCTAAGTGTTCTCTTGGTAGCACTGCTACCTTCTCTTACATTCTATGGTAGCACATCTCATATTCTAACTTACATCAGCATTCTTTGAGGTGAAATTCATTTAAAATTAACCATTTAAAAGTGAACAATTCACTGACATTCACCATTTTGTGCAACCACCACCTCATTAGTTCCAAAATATTTTCATCACCCCAAAACCCTATACCCATTAAGCAGTTACTCCCCATCTCCCCCATCCCCCCAGCCCCTGGCAATTACCAATCTACTTCCCATCTCTATGAATTTATCTATTCTTGACAGTCCATATAAATGAAATCATACAAGAACTTTTGTGTCTGGCTTCTTCCACATAACATAGTTTTTGAGGTTCATCCACATTGTAGCATGTATCAGTATTTCATTCCTTTTTATGGCTGAATAATATTCTATTGTATGTATATACCACATTTTGTTTATCCATTCTTCCATTAATGGGCATTGTTTCCACCTTTTGGCTATTGTGAATGGTGCTGCTATGAACGTTCATGTCCAAGTATTTGTGCATTATTTATATAGATATGTATCGACCTCCCCCACCCCTGACCACCTGGACTGTGAACTTCTGAATGGTTGGGATCATAAAAGGTTTTATCTTTATTTCCCAAAGTCCTAGGCACTGAGTTTTTCACTTAGTAAGTGTTCCACTAATGCTTAAAATGAAGCAAACTTAACACTTCCACAATCTTTTTTTTTTTTTGTCACCAGTGTTGACATTCTAAAATGTATTATGTATTTCTTATGGCTAGATCCATGTGGTGAGACAAGAGGTACAGACCCTTTGTCATCATTGCTTAAAATGAAAAGTCAAATCACACTATACTGAAAACTGTGTAGTTTTCAGTATAGTGTGATTTGAGCATCTTCAAAATGGTTCTGATTTGTTAGGTTTACGTTGTATAAGTTGATACTATAATATTGCTTTTAGGCCCAGGCAAGAAAGATCTTGGTCCTGAGCTCCATGCTTTAGAGCCTCCATTTTAGTCCTCTTCCAACCATGTCCCTCCCTACAGGGCTAGGAGCCCAGCCCACAGAAAAAGAGGTATGCCTCTGCTAGCCCATGCTCTAGGTACCTGACACCCCTGAACAATCCCAAGCCTGCTGCCAGGTCCTACTTGCTCCTCTTGGAGCTGCCCTTGGAAAGGCAGACTGCACTGTTGCAGTATATGCTCCCAGGCATAGGGGGGATAGTAGTGTATGCTTAGAGCAGGGGATGGGGTCTAGTCTACAGGTAGGGGAATGGGGAGGGGAAAGGGGCAGCTCTTCCCAAACCAGTAAAGCAGGACTTAGAGGATTGTGAGAATTCTAAATCCCAACCTGGGCTTTCAGGTGGTCCATGGAGGGAGATAGAACTTATTTTATTTAATGGTTTATTAGTCAATTTAAATATTTCAAATATTTTTATCCATATGTTATGTAGATCCCTAACTGAACTCTTTTTCTGAAGACTACAAATATTACAACTGTTACCGGAGGGCCAGGTTAAATATCTGATCTATCACCCCTCCCTCTTACTCACTCCATGTTATACTTTGTTACCTGAGCACAGTGGGGCCCTTTCCTTTTGATAATGGCTTGTTCCAATAGCCCATATTGCTGTAGGACTTGGATCTACTCCCTGGGCCAGGCTGGAGTACAACCACCAGCTTGCCCCCTTTACTCACCCCCATCAGCATTTTCTCTCCCACCAGTCTCTTTGCTCCCCATGTGTCTACACAGATGAAAACTTCCTCTTCAGTACCACTCTCCCCCATAAAAATACCTACCTGAAGCCATCAGCTTGGTCAGGCATATCTGTGTAGACGTCCTTTATACCTCACATATCCTCTTAATATAATTTTGCTTCTCTGACAACCCTCAGGTCTGAACCGTCAATATTTTATTTTATTTCTCTCCCATGTGACAGACAGAGACAGACTACAGAACAGGCTTTATTGAATTTATTTGCTTTGCAATATAGCAAAAATCAAGAATGCTAAAAGAAGGCAAGTGACAATGTGCTTCTAGGCATTAAAAAGAAAAAAAAAACTTATCCTCTACTCAAAAACAGAGTTTTATTGTTAACTATGGAAAAGAAATTGTTAATAGAGAGTTCATAGAGTGGAAATAACCTAATAGTGGTCCACCCTGAGAAAAGGGGAAGGGAAGTATAACAACTAATCTACAGGATTACCTGCATAAAGGGCATCTACCTTAATGAAATATTCACTACAGGAATACAAAGGAAATCAAACCCAATCAATGAAAAACCTAGAATTATCAAAAAGGCAAAGATACAGTATCAGGAAAAATAGATATTTTATAGAGAAAATGCAAAACCCAGCATATGGTTGTGCAATATCACTTTATACCATCAGCAAAACCAAGCACCTCACTGCCTCTCTGGGTTTTTCTAAAATTTTTTTTGCATGAGGCAACAGCCTACTCAGAACTTAAAGGCACAGTTATATCTAGGCCTGCATTTCTATTTAAGCAAAGTAGCTCTGAGGTGACAGGGCAGATACAGTGAAAGATATAATGAAAAAACACTTCTGGGTGTCCTAAGAAAATGAGCTAGGAATGGAGGGGAAGGGTTTAAGGTGAGTAGTTTGCTGGAGAGGTGGGAGGCTATCAAACTTAGTGACTTTTGAGGTATATGCCTCTAGGAATGAGGGCAGGGAGAGGCTGATTTAATCGCTTAAGGCTTCCAGTTAGCAGAAAATTAATTTTTCTAAGGCAGTCTTGCTTTGGGCTAAAATCTTGTGAAACAGAGCTTGCTGAGGGAAAGGGACATGAAACTTTTTGGGGAGGTCTCCACCTTAAGGCAGGAGCCAGTAGCCCCAGACTTCCTTTATAAAAGTCTTCTTGACTGCAAGTATCTTTTGGCGTCTGTAGAATTTTGAATTTCAACAGGGTCTTAAATGCTTATGAAACAGGATATGTATGATATTCAGTACATTTCTGAGTAACTGGAGGGGATAACAGTGGTGCTGGGTGATGAACTAACCATCCAGAATAGTAGGATAATCCCCAAGAAATGTTCCGCCTCGTAAGTAGGTGCTCACTGCTTTCAGAATTGTAACAGGTTGACATGGGGCATGTGCAAAGAGCTCTGTATAAATTGCAGGCTTTGGGAGTTCCCCAGTATATAAAGAAGGGGTTTCAAAAGGCACTGGACTGACTCGGGGACTAGCTATGCAAAATTTTTCTTGGGGACACAGAATTTTCACTTCTTCTACAGGCCTTTACAAGGCATGGAGGAGCAAACAAAGAATTAAAGCCTTTAACTAGGCTCATAAAACCTAAAAGCCGATCCTTGGGCCAAATCATTTAGATGTCTCCACTAGAATTTATTTGATCAAGGGAGATGACCTTATCTTAGTTGCTCCAAAAAATGTTTTGATCTCTCCCTTTTAAAATGCATTATCCAGAGTTAAAGATTTCTCACTTTGACAACAGTGCAAACATTTTACAGTTTTTGTAGAGGAAATGCTGGCCTTTCAGATGCTGCCAGTGACTGTACTGAATGTTAGGCATCATGGCATTTGTTTCATTCAAATAGTTATTAGCTTTAATTCCCATCTTAAGGCTCCTTTGCTTAATAAAAATGGTTACAGTAAATAAATCAGTACATAGCATTAATACAGCTCTTGGTAATAATCATTTGAAATGCTGATGCTCCATCCAGGAGCAATTTATTACATGATATCTGCTATATGGCTCCATGCTTTGGCTTTCTTCTTGGCCAAGGAGAACCAGACTGGCTCAAATGGCTCTTGGAGTACGGTTGGGAGAGTTGAAGATTTTCTGATTTCCTTTCTTGTAGAAGGCACTTGAAATATCTTCCGATCTTCAAACCCTACCAAAATCACAGCAAATAACACAAGCCATAAGAAACCCAGAGGTACTGAGTTATGTTTATGGGATGCAATAAACTGTTTCCTTCTTTCATGTTTACTCTGGTTTCTAAAATTCAGTAGTCAGTTCGGGCAATGCCATAGTGTTTGTATGGCAAAGGGGTAAAATCAATGTGGTTATGGCCACAGGGACCTGGACATGGGAAGGCCTAAGAGAAAATGTCTACAGCTATAATTGCCAATCTTTGGGTTGCTATTATTAGATTATCTTACACTTTTGAATTGAGACTAAAGAGGAAAAATATTGTATGGTATCTGTTCAGGTTTTTAAATTCCAAATAAGGTAGTATTAGTTTTATTTTGCTAATCATGATGTTGTATGACATAAATGAAAAAACAGTTCAACCCAGTAAAAGTCTATGCTAAAAAAAAATTGTACCAACTACTCTAGCCAAGCATACTACCTCCCTGTGCTCCAATTCTACTCCTTCCCTCATCCTGCTTTATGGTTGATTTGACTTAGTGGCTTAGATTCAACCACTGGTTCTCAACACTGGCTACACATTAGAATTATCTAGAGCGCTTTCTTATTCCTGTGCTGATTTCTTTTATTTACTTATTTTTTAAATCAATTTTATTGGGGTAACATTAGTTAACAATTATATAATTTTCAGGTGTAAATTATCATTTGACATCTGTATATTCTATTGTGTGTTCACCTCCCAAAGTCCAGTTTCCTTCAGCTATCATATATTTGATCGCCTTTACCTACTTCACCCTCTTCCTATCCCACTATATTTGACACCCCTTAACCATCTACCTAACCCCTCCTCACCCACCTCCTACCCTCTGGTAACCACTAGTCTATTGTCCCTGTTCATGAGTCTCTGTTTAATTGTTCTTTTCATTTGTTGCTTTTAGGTTTATATCACATATAACTGAGATCATGTGATTTTCAGCTTTTTATGTCTGGTTTATTTCGCTTAGCATGATTATCTCGAGGTCCATCCATGTTGTCGCAAATGGCAGTATTTCATCTCTTCTTATGGATGAGTAATATTCCATTGTATATATGTACCACAACTTCTTTAGCCAATCAGCTATCATAGGACACTTCGGTTGCTTCCATAAACCAGCCACTGTGAATAATGCTGCTATGAACATCGATGCGCAAATATCTTTCGGATATGTGTTTTCAAGGCTATGGGGTAAATACCCAGTAGAAGGATTGCTGGATCATGTGGTAGATCAATTCTTATTTTTCTGAGGAACCTCCATACTGTTTTCCATAGTGGCTGTACCAATTTGCAGTCCCACCAGCAGTGTACGACGGTTCCTTTTCCTCTGCATCCTCTCCAACATTTATTATTACTTGTCCTGTTGATAACTGCTATTCTAACACGTGTGAGATGGGATCTCATTGTGGTTTTGATTTGCATTTCCCTAATAGCTAGAGATGTTGAGCATCTTTTCAAATATGTGTTGGTCATTTGTATGTCCTCTAGGGAGAAGTGTCTGTAGAAGTCCTCTGCCCGTTTTTTGATTGGATCATTTGGTTTTTTTTGTTGTTGTTATTGAGTTGTATGAGTTCTTTGTAAATATCGGATATTAGGCCCTTATCGGAGATGCTGCTTGTAAATATATTTTCCCATTTGCGTATTGTTTCTAGCAGTGTTCCTGTGGAGTCTTTAGGGTTTTCTAAAGAGAGAATCATGGCATCCACAAATAGTGACAGTTCGACTTCTTCATTTCCTATTTTGATGCCTTTTATATCTTTCTCTTGTCTGATTGACTCGCTAGGACCTCCAGTATTATACTGAATAACAGTGGCGATCGTGGACAGGCTTGCCTTGTTCCTGATCTTAGAGGGATGGTTTTTAGTTTTTCACCATTAAGTATAATGTTGGTTGAGAGTTTGTCATATTTGGGCTTTATTATGTTAAGGTATTTTCTTTCTATATTGATTCTGTTAAGTGTTTTGCTCATAAATGGATGCTGTTTCTTTTCGAAGGCTTTTCTGCATTTATTGATATGATCATATGATTCTTCTTTTTTAATTTGTTTATGTGGTGTATCACATTAATTGATTCGCATATGTTGAACCATCCCTGTGCCCCTGAGATGAAGCCAACCTGATCGTGGTGTATATTCTTTTTAATATGTTGTTGTATTCAGTTTGCTAGTATCTTTTTTTTTTTTTTTAGCATTTTTGCATTTGTTTTCATAAGAGGTATTGGTCTGTAGTTGTCTTTTTTATGTTATCTTTACTGGTTTTGGGATCAGGGTAACATTGGCCTCAGAAAATTAATTGGGACATATTGCCTCTTCTTGGATTTTTTGGAAGAGTTTGAGGCGAATACGTATTAAATCGTCTTTGAATGTTTGGTAGAATTCACTGGTGAAGCCATCTAGTCTGGACTTTTACTTTTTGGTAGGTTTTTGATGATTGTTTTAATTTCCATACTGCTGATCGGTTTGCTTAGATTTTTCAGTTCTTCTTGATTCAGTCTAGGAAGGTTGTATTTTTCTAAGTACTGGTCTATTTCTTCTAGGTTATTAAATTTAATGTTATATACTTTTTCATAGTATTCTTTTATGATTCTTTGTATGTCTGCAGTGTCTGTCATAATTTCCCCTCCTTCATCCCTGATTTTGTTTATTTGTGTCCTTTCTCCTTTTTCTTTAGTGAGTCTAGCCAAGAGATTGTCAATTTTATTAATATTCTCAAAGAACCAGCTCTTTGGTGCATTTATTTTTTCTATTGTTTTTTTGTTTGTTTGTTTGTTTGCTTGTTGGTTTCAATTTCATTCATTTCTGCTTTTTTTATTTCTTTCCCTCTTCTGACGTTGGGCTTCATTTGTTCTTCCTTTTCTCGTTTTTTAAGATGAAGCATTAGGTTGTTTATTTGGGCTCGTTTCTATTTTTGGAGATAGGCCTGTGATGATATGAACTTTCTTCTTATGACCGCTTTTGCCGTGTCCCAAAAGTTTTGATATGTTGTACTATCATTATCATTCGTTTCTATGTGTCTCTTGATCTCTCTTTTTATTTCTTCTCTGACCCAGTTATTCTTCAGTAGTATGTTGTTTAATCTCCATGTATGTGTGGTTCTTCCTGCTTTCTTTTTGCAGCTGATCTCTAATTTCAAAGCATTATGATCAGAGAATATAGTTGGTATGACTTCAATCCTCTTATATTTCTTGAGGCTTTTTTCCCACTATGTGGTTGATTCTTGAGAATGTTCCATGTGCACTAGAGAAGAATGTATAAGCAGCTGTTTTGGGATGGAAGGCTCTGTAAGTGTCAATTATGTCCAGTTGGTCTAATGTGTCATTTAAGGATGTTATTTCCTTATTTATTTTCTGTTTGGATGATCTGTCTATATCCGACAGTGGGGTATAGTGCTACCACAGTGCGTTGGTCTGTTTCTTCCTTTAGTTCTGCTAGTAATCGCTTTACATTTTTCAGGGCTCCCTGACTGGGAGCATAGATAGTAATAAGTGTTATGTCTTTTTGGTGCACGATTCCCTTTATCATTATGAAGTGTCCCTCAGTATCTTTCTATACCTTTTTTTATTTTGAAGCCTATTCATCTGATAGTACTGCTACACCTGCTTTTCTCTGAAGGCCATTTGTTTGAAATATCATTTTCTACCCTTTCACTTTGAGTCTATATTTGTCTTTGCAACTGAGATGTGTCTCCTGGAGGCAGCCTATGGTTGGGTTTTGTTTTTTGATCCATTCTGCAACTCTGTGACTTTTAATAGGTGAGTTCAGTCCATTTACATTTAGGGTGATTACTGAAATATGAGGTCTTCTTATAGCCATTTTATCTTTTGCTTTTTGATAGCTAGGTTTGCTTCCTTGTCCTTGTGTTTTTGTTTTCTTTATTTTGGTTGGCTTTTGTGAGTTTTCCCTCTGGTCCTTCTTGTTTTATGTTATATACTTCAGTTCTGAATCTTTGGTGTGTGGTTACCATTATGAATATGTAAAGGATAATTATATATGTATACAGTCATCCATTTTCTTCTGCACATGCCTTATCTTTGTTCTCCTTTGAGAATTTGGATCTTTGATTTCTCCTGTGTTCAGTCATTGTTATCTCAGTTTGTCCCTATGTATACTGAACGTTTATTACCATCTTGCTATAGCAATTCTCTTCTTATTATTTAAGCTTATAATGCCCTATTCTTAGTAACGGTTGCACTCCTCTGCTTCTATTTGCCTGATAGTCACTTTACTCCTTATTATGCTTTTTTTTTTTTGGTCATTTTGTTTTAGGTGAGCTGACCTCTTTTACTATTTTTGTAGTGCAAGCCTCATAGTGGAGAATTCCCTCATTTTTGTATGTCTGGAAAGATCTTTATTTCTCCTTCATATCTAAAGAAGAGCTTAGCTGAATATGTTATTTTAGGCTGGTAGTTTCTTTCACTTAATAGTTTAAATATTTGATTCCATTCCTTTCTGGTTTGTAAGGTCTGTGCTGAGAAGTCCGAAGATAATCTAATGGGTTTTCCTTTATAAGTTACCATTTTCTTCTCCCTGGCTGCCCTGAGAATTCTGTTTTTGTCATTGATTTTGGATAATTTTAATACAATGTGTCTTGGTGAAGGACCTTTTGGGTTGAGATAATTGGGTGCTCTGTTGACTTCTTGAATTCCAAGCTCCAGCTCATTCCTTTGATTTGGGAAATTCTCATCAACTATTTGTCTAAAATGCTTTCTAGTCCCTGCTCCCTTTCCTCACCTTCGGTAATGCCCATTATTCTTATGTTTCCTTTCCCGATGGTATCAGCTAGTTCTTGTAGTTTTCTTTCATTATTTTTCATACTTCGGTTTCTCTCTTCTTCCCTGACATTTGTTTCTAGATTTCTGTCTTTGATATCACTGATCCCTTCCTCTATTTGATCGACTCTATTTCCCAAGCTTGCTATTTCATTTTTCAACTCCTATAGTGTGTTTTTATTTTTTTATCTCAAGAAGATCTATTTTTTTTCTTTTTGAGTGTTTCATTCTCCTTCCTCTGCTCATTTAGTTGTTTTTCAATTCCTGAAATTATTGATATGACTCATTTAGGAACTCACTGAGTTTTTTCATAAGTACCATCCTGAATTCTCTATCATTTAAGTCACATATTTCTATGTCTGTAAGTTTATTTTCTGGAGATTTTTCTTTCTTTCTGAGATGGCTTGTTGCCTTGATTGTTCATGGTATTCACCTGGGCATTAATGGAACTGTATTGTTGTTGTTTTTTCCAGAAATAATATTTATTATATAAAGGTATCTCTTTAGCCTGCTGCAAAGAAGGCACTTTTCTTTTGGTTTCCAGTAGGTGGCGTCTAAGCCTCTTGGATCCCTGCTTCATATAAAGCCTTAATAATGCCTTTATATAATGCCTTTATTTTCTTGTAGATATTTAATCATGCTCGTTACCTTCAGTTTCAGACCCTGTCAGTGTAAGCAACAGTCTCAGCAGGGTTTGCTCAGATTTCCCTGGGGTTCCACAGTGATTGGTCCAGAGGGTATGGGAGGAGGGGTTGTGGGGTTGGGAGTTGGGGTTGCGGCTCAGCCTCGGTGTTGCAACCACGGTCGGTAAAAATCAACTACTGTTTCTCTGTTGTCCACTTCCCTGCTTTCTGCCCTGATGACTGGGCCCTGCTGCTGGCTGCATGGAACTCACAAACTCTGCCTGGCAGGGCTGTTTAGAGAACTCGCCGCATCTTCTCCCTTCTCCCTCTTCCTGCAGGGAGCTCTGAAGGCTGCAAGAGGCAATTTCTTTATTGCTCCCAGTCCATCAGCTGATACCCAGGGTTCTGACCTGTGGTAGCTCTTATGCACAGATCCCACGCTCAGGCGTGCTAGTGTGCAGTTTGGGTGTTTTTTTTATTGAGTTTTAGATATTCAGCTTATTGTTGTTTCAAGGGGAGAGATCTGGGGATGTCTCTCACTCCACCATGTTTTCTTTCAATCCCCTTAGAGCTCTTTTTAGAAAATACCAATGTCCATGACATTTCCTGAACTGACTGAATTAGGACCTCTAGCAATGGAGCCAGATTTATCTGTAATTTTTAAATGCTTACCACATGATTCTAATGCACAATGAGTTGAGAGCCACTTGATAGGATATAGTGCTGATGAAACTATTTATAGCTATGAACAGGTTAGGTGCTGCTATTTCATGGCCAGACAGTGGGTTCCTAAATACCTAGTCTAATTTCTTCATGAAGGGAACTAAGGGACAGGACAAAGATGATTCACTATAAACCTATCCTCCCTTCTCCTGCTCCTGCTGAAAAAAAAAAAAGATAGATAGATAGATAGATAGATAGATAGATAGATAGATAGATAGATAGTTAGTTCTGGCATATAATTTTGCTGATGAGACCACATTCCATCCTTTCCCAGTACAGTGTTTTTTCAGCTTTCAACATCCCCCTGCCTCTTATACCCCTGCTCAGAATGTGGAGGGGCTGAACAAGATTTTAAAATAGTTTTTTTTAAAAAGTTAATACCATTGAGCCTTTATAGTGAATTACTTTTAACAGTTTCATTGGGAATATAGAAGGTGAGAAAATACTACTTTGCTATGAACTGGAAAGTAGCTTGATTCTTTCCTCTTGGATACCACAGGAATGTTTTAGTGAGTGATCATAACTTTGTGCCACACATCTTCCTTGATGTAGTAAAAGACTGGAAGCCACTCTGAAAGTTACACACTGGACTTATAGTAGTCATAATGATTAGATTTTTCTAAAACAATCGAATATTCGTATCTAATGGTAGAGCCCTGAGAGAATTATTAAGCTGATTTGGGCAAAAGGGGAGAGACATATTGTCTGAACTTGAAATTACCAAAGTTTCACAGCTATTTCAGTGGGAAGATGTTGCGGGGGACTCTTTTTACCTGCTTTGGTAGACTTAGGTAGGTCCATCTGTGCCATCTTCTCCTGTCTATTGACATTGGAAGTGAAAATCTTTCTGTGTTGGTTTTCAGCTCCCTTTAATACAAAAATGAAAATAGGAATCTTGTAAGTCATAACATGAAAATAGCAAATTACTCATTTGGAAGATCACAACGTATAATAAGCCCTGTCCTGGGTATTATGAGTTCAACAGTAATCAAATGGAAAGAGAGATAGAGAAAGATAAAGAAAGAAATAGCACTAAGAGCACCTCGGTTCACAATTTAGGTTCACAAAACCTAAGCTGGTTCAAGTTTAATACCTTTCACATGTGGAAGAAAAGGTTGTCTAATCATACAAATAGTGTAAACAACTTAACAGAATTATTTAACTTGTGTACAACGTTTTCCCTAGCACTTAACAGCAAGCTAACTGAACGTGGTGGTTACAAACAAATCTTATCAACTAATTGAAGTTAGTTCGACAGGATTTCTAATTAGCAAAACTTGCTGACATCTGACTGGCACTCCTTGCATTAGAAAACAATGTACTATAGGTCTTTTCAAAATTGTACAATTTAAGCTTTTCAAATTAACCTCTTCACAACTGATCTAAATTAATGAGTTTATACACTCTACTGTATTTTCTCCTAACAAAAGCTTTAATAAAGCAAGGTGTACTTTGCCCCTGTATGATATTGCTCCTATAAAAATATTAATGATGAAAATGAAAAAGACCTTTAAAGCAAAATGTTAAAAAGATTCTCACGCAATCCCTAGACAAACTCAGTTAAGCCCTTAAAAGTATAGGAACTCTTGATATGTAAATTTGATGTTTTCTTGAGTCAGTTTTCTGCAGTTTTGATGAGGGGTTCTCATTCCATCATTTCCAAAGATACTGCAAGTGGGACATTAGAGACAAGACATCATCCCATCATCCTTGATTCACATGTGGTACCATTAGCCTAGTCCATCACATAATTTTTCTTTTAAAATTAAAAAATCTAAAATAAGGTGCCACACCAAACCAAATCAATATGTAGAAACCCAAATATCGATTACCTTTTTAAATCATTATGTACTGATAGGAAAAGGTGTCTAGAAATTAAATGTTAAATGAAAAATAGTATGTATAGTTAGATTCCATTTATATTTTCTTAAATACATATACATACTTATAAGAGTAAAATATCTGTAAAAATAGTTAACTCTCACCCCAGTGGTTACCTTTGTTTTTTTGTTTTTTTGTTTTTTTGTTTTTTGACTTACTCCTTATTTCTCAACCAATTTCATGGAATCCTGCTCTAGAATATTTAGAATAGGATCTGATTTACAGAATCTTCTCATAATTATTACTTTTCACAAATCCTTTAAGAGCACAAAGCAGGGTGCACTTGAGTACAAATCAAGTTTTTTTCCTCTGAAGAGTCCCCCTGCCATTATTAATGCAACCGAAGAAGTAGGGAGCTGCATGCTTGGCAAGGTTCCCAGTGCAAGCTTAAATGGTTGGCTCCAGCAACCTTTTGGAGTGCTTTTTGGGCTGACTCAGGTCCTACCTCATATGTAGGCTTCTTAGTCTCAGCCTTAGCTTCAGCTCTATTATCGGGTTTTAGTTCTTTCATAGGAATGTGGGTCGGAAAATTCCTCTGCCTCTGCTTTACCATGGTTATCCAAGCTGGCTCTGAGGTTGCATAATCTGATTGTTGAATAGGAGCCTCTCCTGAGAAAAGAATAAAAGGAGTTAGAACAGAAGCAAGGCAGGCAGGGTCTTGAGCTTGGCTGGGGCCTACCCACAGTAATGCCCCAGAGGGATCTTTGTTAACTGCCAAATGAAAATAAACAAATATCACATAGAGAAGGGCCCACTTTTTGTGCCCTCCCTATAACCTGGCAAGGTAGGAGAGATCCTTGGGTAGATAAGAAGTTGTACTTCAAAAGTTTGCACTATCCTCTTACTGGTCCTTTTTCTTCTCTATCCATCTCTCTTCCTATCTCATGGTAGGACGATTGTTGCCAGGTGGGCTGGCAATGTTCCTAAGAGGCCAGAGGCCCAGGCCATTAATGTTATTCTTCTAACTCCAAGGAAAATCTTATAGTATTTGTTACTTCATAGTCCTTCATGCAAGTGTGTGGTTACATGGGTGTGGTTATAGGCATATATAAGAGTATGTGATGGTGAGTCTGAAGGTGCAAAGGCTTTGAGAGAGATTAGTGCTCAAAAGATCACCTGGCTCTGGATTCTTAGACATTTCAGGTGAGTGAAGAAGCAATGGAAGTACAAACATTTATAGTAAATTAAGATTTCAAGCTAAGAGTTTGAATATAGTGCTCTATTAATGAGTTGGCTTTAAAAATCCACATGGTATTGGGGGGAGCATAATACATGTAAAAGTATCTTGAGAAAAGCATAAATTCTATCTAAATATAAAATGTACAGAGGGTGGGAAGAGGGAATGAGGAGATGGTCATGCATGTGTCCATTACAGAATGTGGATAGATGTTCAGATGAGACTCCCTTGGAAAACAGAAGACTCAAAATTAACCCTCTCTAAATCCATTAATCTAGAACAAGGAACTATCTTTCCCCTAAATCCACAAGCGAGCCCTATCAGAGAAACAACTCAGCAGGCAGGGCTAGAACAGACTGCTTCCCATTCGAGACTTTGATTTCCAGTTCTTCCCTCCACTTGGTACCTACTTGCCATCTGGAAAGTTAAAGTCTCACCTGGGATCTTGTAAGCAGGTTGCTTCTTGGCCATGCTGCCAGACCTGGTCTTGTCCTGTTGCTTCTCTGCAAAGTCAGATATTGTGGTGACGTTCTCTCTGATGCCCAGGAGCCCCTGGGAAGCACTTCTGATTTGTGGTTCTCTACCCACATAAGATGAAACTGGGCTTAAGGAGAATGAAGGAAGCTTGGTAAAATGGTCTTGTTTCTCACTCTCCTGCTTCTGTGAGGAAGGGATCCTTCTCAGTCGGACTCCAAAACGGTTTTCAACATCAGCCCCACTGGGGAATAAATTTGAATAGCTGTTATCGCGATCACTATTATCAAGAACCTCCTTCTTATTTTCCCCAGAAGTGGATGTTGGCCAGGCAGGAGAGATGGTGAACTTCACAGGTTTGGTAGCAGGAGTCGGGATATTCTTAATGAAGTTTTCAGAGTCCTGGCCATGTTTGCTGGTTTTATTTGGAGAAGCTGGACCTCTTAGTAGTGACCAGCTGCTAGCATTGCTCTCAAAAACATTTCCCTTGGCAGGAGCATTCATGGAACGTGAATAAACTTGTTGCTGATATTCAGGGTCTGGAAAGGCCTGAAAAGGGTGTCTGGGAGGCAGGTGATCATCCTTAGCACTGATCTGCCCTACAGGTACACTTGCTGAATCTGTTGAGAAAATATGTGGCTGGAATTCAGCCTCATCCTCAGCCTGGGACCACCATTCTTTAGGAGAGCTCTTAGAAACTGATAAGACTTTTTGCTGGTTCTCAAGCTTCCCCAATTTCTGGGAAAGGTATCTGGGAGGCAGCTGCTCTTGAGAACTAATCCACTTCACAGGAGGACTCTCTGAATGTGAGAAAACTTCTTGTGGGTCTTCAGGCCTACCCAGGGACTGTAAAGGGCATTTTGTAGGCAGCGGCTTCAAAGAAATGCCTCCCTCAATATCAGCTCTCTCCCAATCTGAGAAAACTTGGTGCTCAACTTTAGGACTCAACAAAGATTTGGAAGGTTGATTTGAAGACAGAGGATCCACATAAATCCGTTCCTCAGTAGCAGGGGTCTCTGAAAAAAATTGCTGTGCCATAAACTTCACGAATGACCTGGAAGGACGCCTGGGAAGCGGCAATTTCTTAGATGTGCCTCCTTCAGCAGCATTATTCTCTAGATATGAGGATATTTCCTGAACTTTAGACCTCCTTAATAAGTGAGTGGGATATTTGGAAGACCTCTCATATGTGCCCCCTTCGACAGCAGCACTCTCAAAACTTGACATTTGCTGGACTTTATGTCTCACAACGGACCAGTTTCTGGGAGGCGGCAGGTCTGCAGACGTGTCCCCCTCAATGGCAACATTCTTTGGACCTGCAGAAATTGATTGTTTAACTACTGGTTTCATCTGGGGCTGAGAAGGCTTTCTGGGAGGCATTGGCTCCATAGGACCGCTCCATTCTGCTGGAACACTCATTGAACCTGAGAAGACTTCCTGCTTCACAACTTGTCTCACTGGGGACTTAGAAGGCATTCTGGGAGGCATCCGCTCCATAGGACTGCTCTCAGCCACAGCTCTCTCTGAACTTGCAGAGGCTTGCTGCTCAGATTTAGGACTCACCAAAGGCTTGAAGACACGTCTGGGAGGCATCCACTCCATAGGACTGCTCCTCTCAACCACAGCTCTCTTTGAACTTGCAGAGGCTTGCCATTCAGATTTATGGCTCACCCAGGGCTGGGAGGCATTTCTGGGAGGCATCCACTCCATAGGACTGCCCTTCTCAGCCACAGCTCTCCCTGAACTTGCAGAGGCTTGCTGCTCAGATTTAGGACTCACCAAAGGCTGGAAGACATGTCTGGGAGGCATCCACTCCATAGGACTGCTCCTTTCAGCTACAGCTCTCTCTGAACTTGAAGAGGCTTGCTTCTCAGATTTAAGATTCACCAAAGGCTGGAAGACATGTCTGGGAGGCATCCACTCCATAGGACTGCCCTTCTCAGCCACAGCTCTCCCTGAACTTGCAGAGGCTTGTTGCCCAGAGGCTTGTTGCACAGCTCTCCCTGAACTTGCAGGGCTCATCAAGGGCTGAAAGGCATGTCTGGGAGGCATCGGCTTCATAGGGCCACTCCATTCTGCTGGAGCACTCACTGAGCTTGAGAAGATGTCTTGCTTCACAACTGATCTCTTCGGGCGCCGAGAAGGCCTTCTGGGTGGCAGTGGCTCCATAGGAATGCCCCACTCTACAGCAGTGCTCTCTGGATCTGAAGAGGCATGTTGTTCAAATCTGAGGCTCTCCCAGGGATGGAAGGTATGTCTAGAAGGCACTGGCTCCATAGGACTACTCCATTCTGTGGAAGCACTTGCTGACTTGCTGGTATCGGACCGTGGCTGGAATTTAAGCCTTGCCAAGGGCTGGCAAAGATATTTTGGAGGCAGCATCTGCACAAAAATGCCCTCATTACCAGCAACGTTCTCTGAGAAGCTATGCTGGGCTTGAACATTTGTCAAGGATTGAGGAAAACATTGAGGGAGCAGTGGCTCCACCGAAAAGGCTGTCTCAGCACCCTCTGAACCTGAGAACACATTTTGTTTAACTTTTGGGTTCATCAAGGGCTGGGCAAAACCTTCAGAAAGTAGAGGCACCATGGAATTTCTCTCCTTAACAGCTGTGTTCTCTGGAAATGAGGAAACTTTTTGCTTGAGTGTAGGGCTCAAACATGGCTGGAAAGGGTGTCTCATAGGTGGTGGTTCCATAGAAATGCTCCTCTTAGCTGCAGAGCTCTCTGGACCTGCAGAGATTTCTTGCTCAGCTATTGGTTTCATGAGGAGCTGAGAATGATGTATTGGAGGCTGTAGCTCCATAGAAGTGACCCCTTCAACAGCAGTAATTTCTGGACCTGAGGAGATTGGTTGCTCAACTTTATGCCTCATCAGGCGTTTAGCATTCATTCTGGGAGGCAATGGCTCCATAGAAATGCCCCACTCAAGAGCAGCACTCTCCCAACCTGCAGAATCTTGCTGCTTTGATTTAGGGCTCAACCAGGGCTGGAAAGTATGCCTGGGAGGCATCAGCTCCCATTCTGCAGAAGCACTCATTGAATCTGAGGAGACTTGTTGCTGAACAAATGGCCTCACAAAGGACTGAGAAAGGTGTTGGGGAGGAATCTGCTCCACAGAAACACCCCACGCCCCTGGTGTGTTCTCTGAAACTGAGGAGACTTCTTGTTGGTCTTCGGGCTTCTCCAAGGCCAGGGAAGAGTGTCTAGAAGACAGATCTTCTTCAGAGCTGCTCCAATCATCATCACTATTGTACTTTTCAACATAACTATTTGATTCTGTCAACACTTCATCTTCAGGCTCTCCCAAAGACTGGGAAGCAGATCTGGGAGCCAGCTGCTCATGAGAGCTGCTCAATTCTTCTTGGTCATCTTCAAGATTCTCCAAGGACTGGAAAGAGTGTCTGGGAGCCAGCTGCTGCTCAGAACCACTGCCCTCCTCTGAAGCACTCTCTGAATCTGAGAAAACTTCTTCAGCTTTGGTCTCCCTCGAGGACTGGGAAAGGCTTCTGAGAGACAGCCTCTCTGCAGAAATGCTTTCCTCTGAAAAGACACTTGCTATATCTGAAATGCTTGCTGTAAAGGTCTGGAGAACATTTCCAGGAGGGCTTTCTTTGCAGATGGTTGGGATATCTCTAGGTGACTCCATTTTAAATGGGACACTTCCCTGTGACTCAAAGCTAGAAGCGTCTTCCTCTTCTAACTCAATATGAGAAGGATCCGTAAGCAGCTGAGCCTCCACTGCCACTGAGAACATGATATCTTCTTGGGTTGTAAGAGGGCTTTCCACCACTGGTAAAAGACTAGCTCTGGCTTTTGTCTTCTCAGCTCCAGAAGCCCCATCTTCATGACATGGTGAAAGACCACTAACTATAGACTCTTTTGTGTCTTCAGGTATGGGATATGATGATGATGCTTCTCTGACTTCAAAATCTAAACTGGCCTTTCTTCTTTCCATGACATTTTTATCTGAAAGCAACTTCTGAGGAGTAGCAGTTGCTGCTTGTGGAGCTATGGGCTCCTCCATGGCTTGTTCTTCCAAGGACAGGTGCCAGAAAGGGCTATCCCTGGCAGTGTTATCAGCAGGTGTGGAATCAGCTGTATCACCGAAGCCAAACACTGGACTGGATTGTTTAGAGCTCCTTTCTCTGGGTTCACTCTCATTATTTTCTGAAGCACTTGATCCTTTTCTTCCATGTTGTCTTCCACATGCTGCTGACCATAAGTAGCCCTGACTTTCAGCAGCATCTGTGTTTGAAGACTGATCTGTTGTCTTATCATAAATCTCAATTTCGTTGTTCTGTTCCTGACTTGAGAGACCTGTACCAAAGAGAAATATGTGTGCTTCTAAATTCATAAAATAAGAACAGTCTGCATTGAGTGACATCAGAAACATAGCAGAGAGAAAGACATCCCCAAATCTCTCCCCTTGAAATAACAAAAGCTGAATATCTAAAGCTGAACATCTAAAACTCAACTAAAAACAGGCAAAGTGCACACCAACACATATGAGTGGGAGATCTGCGCATAAGAGCTAAGCCAGGTCAGAACACCAGTTGTTGGGAGGTGGACTGGGAGAAACAAAGAAGCTGCCTCTGGCAGCCGCCAGAGCTCCCTGCAGGAGGAGTGGAGATGGAGAAGGTGCAGCGATTTCCCTGAACAGCTCTGCCTGGGATAGCTGTGAGCGCCACTGCGGCTTGTGGCAGTGCCCAGGTATCAGGGCAGAAAGCAGAGAAGTGGGGACGGCAGACAAGCAGGGATGGCAGAGAATAACAGTTGATTATTACCAGACAGATTGCAAAACACGAGGCTGAGTTGCAGCCCCCATTCCTCAAAACAGAGGGTCCCTCCACTCATATCCTCAGAGAACAAAATCTTCACAGCCCCAGGGGAATCTGAGGAAACACTACCAATACTGTTGCTAACACTGACAGGGACAGAGACTGAGGGTAACAAGTGTGACAGAACATCTATAATAAAAAAAAGGCATTATTAAGACTTTATATAATGCCAACTGCTGGAAACCAAGAGAAAAACACCTTTTTATAAAACAGGCTGAAGAGAGATGTGCATATAATAAATCTTGTTTCTGGAAAAAAGCAGAATACACTTCTATTAATGCCCAGGTGAAGAAATAGTCAATTAAACACTATGAACAAGCAAAATGACAAAGCATCTCAGAAAAAAAGAGAAAAATCTCCAGAGTATAAGCTTATAGACAGAGAAATATGTGACTTAAATGACGGAGAATTCAGAATGGTACTTCTGAAAAAACTCAGTGAGATACCAAATGATTCATATCAACAATTTCAGGAATTGAAAAAAAAAAAAAAAACAACTACATGAGCAGAGCAAGGAGATTGAAACACTCAAAAAGAATAGAATAAATCTTCTGGAGATAAAAAAAACACACTGCAAGAGTTGAAAAACGAAATAGCAAGGTTGGGAAATAGAGTCGACCAAATGGAGGAAAGGATCAGTGATGTCGAAGACAGAAATCTAGAAAGACATCAGAAGGAAGAAGAGAGAAACCAAAGAATGAAAAATAATGAAACAGAAATTCAAGAACTAGCTGATACCATCAGGAGAGGAAATATAAGAATAAAGGACATTATTGAAGATGAGTAAATGGAACAGAGGGTAGAAAGCATTTTAGACAAATAGTTGATGAGAATTCCCAAATCAAAGGAATGAGCTGGAGCTTGGAATTCAAGAAGACAACAGAACACCCAATTATCTCAACCCAAAAAGGCATTCACCAAGACACATCGTATTAAAGTGATCAAAAATTAACGACAAAAACAGAATACTCAGGGCAGCCACTGAGAAGAAAACGGTAACTTATAAAGGAAAATCCATTAGATTATCAGTGGACTTTGCAGTACAAACTTTACAAGCTGAAAGGAGTGGAATCAAATATTCAAACTATTAAGTGAAAGGAACTACCAGCATAGAATAATGTATCCAGCTAAGCTCTCCTTTAGATATGAAGGAGAAATAAAGATCTTTTCAGACAAACAAAAATTAAGGGAATTCTCCACTACGAGGTCTGCACTACAGGAAATACTGAAAAGGGTCAGCTCACCTAAAACAAAATGACCAAAAAAAAATACATAATTAGGAGTGAGGTGACTAGCAGGCAGACAGAAACAGAGGAGTGCAACCCTTACTAAGAAGAGGGCATTATAAGCTTAAACAATAAGAAGAGAATTGCTATAGCAAGATAGTAATGAATGTTCAGCATACATAGGGACAAATTGAGATAACAATGACTGAAAATGGAAGAATTCAAAGTTCCAAATTGGCAAAGGGGAATGGAGATAAGACACGAGCAGAAGAAAATGGACGACTGTATATATATAACTATCCTTTACATATTCAAAATGGCAACCACACGCCAAAGATTCAGAACTGAAGTAGATAACATAAAACAAGAAGAACCAGAGGGAAAACCCACAAAAGCCAGCCAAAATAAAGAAAACAGAAACACAAGGACAAGGAAGCAATGGAAACACCGAGCTACCAGAAAGCAAAAGAAAAAATGACTTTAAGAAGACCTCACATTTCAATAATCACCCTAAATGTAAATGGACTGAACTCACCAATAAAAAAGGCACGGAGTTGCAGAATGAATCAAAAAACAAAACTCAACCATATGCTGCCTCTGGGAGACACATTTCAGCTCTAAAGACAAATATAGACTCAAAGTAAAATGGTGTAAAATAATATTTCAAATAAATAGCATTTACAGAAAAGCAGGAGCAGCAGCACTAATATCAGATGAAATTGACTTCAAATTAAAAAAAAAGGAAAAAAAAGATACTGAGGGACACTTCATAATGATAAAGAGAATCATGCACCAAGAACACAAAACACTCATTAATATCTATACTCCAAATCAGGAGCCCCAAAATATAGAAAGCAATTACTAACAGAACTAAAGGGAAAAACAGACCAAAACACTATCAGAGTAGGGGATCTAAATACTCAACTGTTGGATGTGGACAATCATCCGAACAAAATTCAATAAGGAAATAACATCCTTAAATGACACATTAGACCGACTGGACATAATTAACATTTACAGAGCCTTCCATCCCTAAACAGCTGCTTATACATTCTTCTCTAGTGCACATGGAACATTCTCAAGAATTGACCACATCCTAGGACACAGAGATAGCCTCAACAAATATAAAAGGATTGAAATAATGCCAATCATATTCTCTGATCATAACACTTTGAAACTGGAGATCAACAGTAAAAAGAAAGTATGTTGTTTAATATCCAAATATGTGGATATTAAACAACATACTATTGAAGAATAACTGGGTCTGAAAAGAAATAAAAAAGAAATATCAAGAAATACATAGAAACGAATGATAATGATAGGACAACATATCAAAACTTTTGGGACACGACAAGAACGATCTTAAGAGGAAAGTTAATATCATTACAGGCCTATCACCAAAAATGAGAATGAGCCCAAATAGTAACCTAACACTTCATCTTAGAAAACTAGAAAAAGAAGAACAAATGAAGCCAAAATTCAGCAGAAGGAAAGAAATAATCAAAATTGGAGCAGAAATAAATGAAATTCAAAACAAAACAAAACAAAAAAACAATAGAAAAAATAAATACAACAAAGACATAGTTCCTTGAGAATGTTAAAAAAAATTGACAAATCCCTAGCTAAACACATTAAACAAAAAGAGAAAGGACACAAATAAAATCAGGGATGACAGAGGGGAAATTATGTCAGACACTGCACACATACAAAGGATCATACAAGAATACTATAAAAAAGTATATAACACTAAATTTAATAACCTAGACAAAATGAACCAGTACTTACAAAAATACAACATTCCTAGACTGAATCAAGAAGAACTGGAAAATCTAAATAGACTGATCAGCCGTATGGAAATTAAAACAATCATTGTAATCATACAAAAAAGTAAAAGTTCAGGACCAGATGGCTTCACCAGTGAATTCCACCAAACATTCAAAGAAGATTTAATACCTATTGTCCTCAAACTCTTCCAAAAAATCGAAGAGGAGGCAATACTTCCCAACTCATTTTATGAGACCAATATTACCCTGATCTCAAAACCTGGTAAAGATAACACAAAGAAAGAAAACTACAGACAAATACCTCTCATGAACACAAATGCAAAAATCCTAAATAAGATACCAGCAACTGAATACAGCAACATATTAAAAAGATTATACACCACGATCAAGTGGGCTTCATCCCAAAGGCACAGGGATGGTTCGACATATGCAAATCGACTAATGAGATACACCACATAAACAATTTTTTTAAAAAAAGTATCATATGATCATATCTATAAATACAGAAAAAGCCTTCGACAAGATACAGCATCCATTTATGAGCAAAACAGTTAACAAAATTGGTAGAGAAGGAAAGTACCTTAACATGATAAAGGCCATATATAACAAACCCTCAGTCAACATTATATTTAATGGTGAAAAACAAAAAACTGTCCCTCTACGATCAGGAACAAGGCAAGGCTGTCCACTATTGCCACTGTTATTCAATACAACATTGGAGGTCCTAGCGAGTGCAATCAGGCAAAAGAAAGACATAAAAGGCATCGAAATAGGAAACGAAAAAGTCACACTGTCACTATTTGCAGATGACATGATTCTCTCTTTAGAAAACCCTAAGGATTCCACAAGAACACGACTAGAAACAATAAGCAAATCCAATAAAGTCTCTGGATACAAAATCAATGTTCAAAAATCCATAGCTTTCCTATACTCTAATAATGGCGTGTCAGGAAAAGAAGTGGAAAAAAAAATATTTCCTTTTGCAATTGCAACAAAAAGAATAAAATACCTAGGAATAAATTTAACAAAACAAGTGATGGACCTATATAATGAAAACTATAAGACCCTATTAAAAGAAATAGAAGAACATACAAAGAAATGGAAAGATATTCCATGTTCTTGGATTGGAAAAATCAACGTAGTTAAAATGACCATATTTCCTAAAGCATTATACAGATTTAATGCAATTTCCATCAAAATCCCATCAGCATTTTTTAAAGATATAGAAAAAAAATCATCAGATTTGTATGGAAACACAAAAGACCCCAAACTGCCAAAGCCATCCTGAGAAAAAAGAACAAGGCTGGAGGCATCATTCTGCCCGACTTCAAATTATACTATAAAGCGACAGTAATCAAAACGGCATGGTATTGGCAACAAAGCAGACACACAGAGCAGTGGAACAGAATCGAGAGTCCAGAAGTAAACCCATATTTATACGGGCAAATAATTTTAGACAAAAAAGCCAAAATCCTACAGTGGAGAAAGGAAAGTCTCTTCAATAAATGATGCTGGGAATACTGGAAAGCCACCTGCAAAAGGATGAAACTAGACTGTTGTCTATCACCACACACCAAAATTAACTCAAAATGGATTAAGGATTTGAATATAAGACCTGAAACAATGAAATGCATTGAAGAAAACATAAGAACTAAACTCAAGGACCTTGGACTTAAAGAGGATTTTATGAATTTGACCTCAAAGGCAAGGGAAGAAAAAGCTAAAATAAATGAATGAGACTACATCAAACAAAAAAACTTCTGCTCAGCAAAAGAAATCATCAACAAGGTAAAGAGAGAACCATCTGAATGGGAAAATATATTTGCAAGCAACACCTTCGATAAGGGCCTAATATCCAAAATATACAAAGAACTCATACAACTCAATAACAACAACAACAACAACAACAACAACAACAACAAATGATCAAATCAAAAAATGGGCAGAAGACCTCAACAGACACTTCTCCCTAGAGGACATACAAATGGCCAACAAATATATGAAAAGATGCTCAACATTGCTAGCTATTAAGGAAATGCAAATGAAAACCACAGTGAGATACCATCTCACACCTGTTAGAATAGCTACAATCAACAGGACAAGTAATAACAAGTAATGTTAGAGAGAATGCGGAGAAAAAGGAACCCTCATACACTGCTGGTGGGACTGCAAATTGGTACAGCCACTATGGAAAACAGTATGGTGTTTCCTCAAAAAACTAAGAATTGATCTACCATATGATCCAGCAATCCCTCTACTGGGTATTTTCCCCAAAGACTTGAAAACCCATATCTGAAAAGATATTTGCATACCTTTGTTCATAGCAGCATTATTCATGGTGGCCAGGACTTGGAAGCAACTGAAGTGTCCTACGATAGATGATTGGTTAAAGAAGCTGTGATACATATATACAATGGGATATTACTCAGCCATAAGAAGAGATTAAATACTGCCATTTGCAACTACATGGATGGACCTCGATATAATTATGCTAAGCGAAATAAGCTAGACAGAAAAAGTTGACAATCACATATCACTTATATGTGGGATATAAACCTAAAAGCAACAAATGAGTGGGACAAACAGAGACTCAGGGACATAGACTATAGACTAGTGGTTACCAGAGGACTATAGACTAGTGGTTACTAGTGGGGTGGGGGAGGAGGGGGGAGGTAGATGGTGTAAAGGGAGTCAAATATAGTGGGATGGAGGAGCGCGGAGTGGGTAAAGGGGATCAAATATATGGTAGCTGAAGGAAACTGGACTTTGGGTGGTAAACACACAATAGAATATACAGATGTCAAATGATAATGTACACTTGACAATTATATAATTGTATTAACCAGTGGTACCTCATTAAACTTAATTTTAAAAAAAGATAGGAAAAGTAAAATGGATTATTCATTTAATTTTTTTCTTTTTTCTTTCCTTCTTTCTTTCTTTTTTCAGAACAGTTTTGTGGTTTTGTTAGTTTTCATGGGAAAATGTATTTAGAGATACCCTGTCTTTGAACTCACATGCGAAATCCTTTGTGGCAAAACTATGGAAAAATTGTCTGACTTAATTTGTGGAAATGGAATTTTGTTTTGTCAAGCACTGTGTGAAATTAGGTTGCCATCAGCTAGAGCCAACATCCACATATACACACAGAGAGAGATTTCCACTCCAGTGGTAGTTGTTTGGGGATTTTATGGGTGTTGGCTGCCAAAGACATCTGTCTGTGGTTGCTCCCAGCTCTCTTTGCCCATGGTTATGGGAACTGGTCTCACTGTTAATGCAAGACCTTTTCTCTCTACTGGAAAGGAAAAGCAACTTTACAAAACTAGTTTGGGGCCAATTCTGTTATTATTGTCTGGTTCTGTTGCTGAGGGGGAGTGCTAAAGGGGAAATCATTGGCTGCCCTCAGGTATCTGGGCTCATTGAGGAACTGAGCATGCATATTAGGCTTAAAGAGGATTAAAGAAATTTATAAAGAAACAAAATAACTCTGGTTGGAAATTCATTGAGATAAAATAGGGATCTAGGTATGACCCTTTATCTAAATCCCATGCAAGTGAGGGTTGTATTAATTAGGCAGTTTAGGTGGATAAACCTGGACCACATTAGCATGCATCTTAAATTGAAAGCTCTCTGAAGACCAAGGACAGCAGGTCTGAGTAATTTTTACTATATAGCTCCCGTCACATAGCCCTGCACTATTAAGCTTGTAGTACATTTCTGGGTGAGGTTGAAGATGTGCCGACCTGCACTGTCTTTTTGGGTATTCTTTTCATCAGCGTCTTTTGGTTTGTTTATACTCTTCTGTCCAGAAATCTGTGTAAGGTTTGGCTCCTCCTGCTTTGGTTTCACCTAAAAGAGGAAAAGAAAGAGCTTGAATCAGACGGAAGTGCTCATCACCCACCCCTGAATGATTGCCAAAGGGGGAAAAAAAGGAAAAAAAAATCCTTGATATCCAAATATCACTGCTGGGAGCATACAATACTATTAACAATGAAAATTATTTCCAATGGCATCTATCAGCTGGTGATCATTCAACCTATTGGAAGTGGTCCACCTACATTTCAAGTTTCTGATCTCTGAGTGATATGCTGCAGGGAACTCTCCAAAACACCCTGGAAAACACTGAACCACAATGCAAGGCCATAAATCTGAAAATAGGGGGTTGAGCCTGACAACAATCATATTCTTGGCAACACTGGAATTTTGAAACTTGCTTCATCAGACCTGGGAGACAAATTCAAATCCTGTTTGGCTTTTTTTCAGGGAATTTAGTGAAAACATGAATTATGTCTTTCTATCGCAAAAGAAGAAAGAGGATTGGGGTTTTGTTGAGAAAGAAGAGAGAAAAAGATAAAGCATTCAGTCCTTATATTTAAGGGGTTGAAGTTGTTTTATTATAAACAAGGTTTCCAGATAATTACGGTGAAGCTTTGAAAATGTCAGAGTAGCACTGCATTGAACAGTGTCCAGAATTCGCATAATGTAAGCCTTTATGAGTGTGTCTAAAGACAAACATACAACTTTATGAGCCCATTTGAAGTGCCTGTGCAAACAGACTCAACTCAAAATTATTTACTTTTGAGTGAATGAGGTCAAGTAGACCTGGATTCAAATATCTGCTCCATCATTTACTCTCTGTGTGGCCTTGGGCAAGTTATTCTCTAAATCTCTGTATCCACATCTGTAAATAAAGGGTAAGGGGAAACCTCCTGTAGAAATTCCAAAGCAGAAGAAAGTGGCAGCAACCTCTGTGTTATATATTATGCTGGACTCTCTTATATTCATCCATGTGTCAGAGAGAGTCACAAGTGAGAAGTTGTCCCCACCTTCTTAGAGTGTGCTACTCAGGCCTTTCTTCAATTAGGTTATGCAGAGAGACGAAAGAAGTGTCACACTAAGTTTCCCTTAGCCAACATTCCCTATTTCCCAGGTTTGTGGTGAAGTGTCCAGTGGATCATGCATATATTGGGTTTAGTGCATAAATTGGTCACTAGAGGGCCCCCTGGACCCACCACCCTGCCAATTGTTTTTTCAACTTGTACTTTGTTCTCTTTCTAAAGCTAAATTGAGATGTCTAAGGAGAGGGGAGCAGAAGGGTGGGGTGAAAAGAGTACTGGATTGGAAGTCAGAAGACTGGGTTCTGGTCCTAGCTCTGCCACCACCAGTTGACATTGGACAACTATTTGTGCTTTAATGTCCATCCCTGTAAAATGCTTTAACTGGGAAAGTTTTTAGTGTCTATCAGCTCTGATTTTATAACCATTTATAAATCATAGTCACTGAGGAATTGGGTATTTGACCAAAGTGAATCTTCCAGCTGATACATCCTTATAAACATCAATATCTTTTAATTCTTAACTTTTAGTAAAAATCTTTTCCAAAGGCATTAGTTCCCTATTTTCCTAAATAGAGATCAGGGAACATAGTTTAAGGGTTTTGCTTTGTTTTTTTTCTGTTTTTTTTTGTTTGTTTGTTTGTTTTGGTTTTTTTTTTGATGACTTGGACAAATAATGAACATGATCTATTATATTAGACTATAACACAGTGTGGCCCTGAGGGACTTATAACAGTGCGCAAGATTCTTGATCCCTATACCAAATATATGTCACTTTTCATTGCTGTCAGATCCCTGAATCTGATCTGGGACCATGATTTTAACAGAATTGGCTCACCTAAGTATAGCTCTGCCTGCGAGAAAGTAATGTGACAGGAGATTGTGACACCGGTGTGACACTGAGCGAGCTTTGGAGTTTTCAGCGGATCTTTGGAAACATGACAGAGTGAGAGACGTCCCCAGATCTCTCCCCTTGAAACAACAATAGGCTGAACATCTAAAACACAACCAAAAAACACCTAAACGGCACACCAGCACGACTGAGTGTGGGATCTGTGCGTAAGAGCTAGCACAGGTCAGAACCCTGGGTGTCATGTGGTGAACTGAGAGAAATAAAGAAGCTGCCTTTCGCACCCACCAGACCTACCTGTAGGAAGAAGAGAGGGGGAAAAGGAGTGGCAAGTTCTTGCCACGTGTTCCCTGAACAGCTCTGCCTGTGACAGTTGTGAGTTCTCGTGGCTGGCTGGCTGCAGAGATCAATATCAGGGCAGAAAGCAGAGAAGCAGCCAGCAGAGAAACAACAGTTCATTTTTACCAGCCGGATTGCAAAACCGAGGCTGAGCCACAGCCCCCAACCCCCAACCCACAGGGCCGATCCCCCCATACCCTCAGTGATGGAACACCGCGGAGCCCAGGGGAATCTGAGCAAACAAGACCAAAACTATTGCTAACACTTACAGTAACGGAAACTGAGGGTAGTGAGCGTGATTAAATATCTATCGGAAAATAAAAAGCCATTTTTAAAGCTCTGTATAAAGCAAGGATCCAAGAGGCTTAGAAGGCACCTACTGGAAATCAAAAGAAAAGCGCCTTCTTTGCAACAGACAAAAGAGAGAACTTTATATAATAAATCTTTCTGGAAAAACAGCAGAATAAATTTCCATTAATGCCCAGGTGGAGAAATAGGCCATTAAACACCATGAACAACCAAAGTGGCAAGGCATCTCAGAAAGAAAGAGAAAAATCTCTAGAAAATAAGCTTACAGACATAGATATATGCGACTTAAATGACAGAGAATTCAGGATGGCACTTCTGAAAAAACTCAATGAGATCCCAAACGATTCATATCAACAATTTAAGGAATTGAAAAAACAACTACATGAGCAGAGCAAGGAGATTGAAAAACTCAAAAAGAATAGAATAGATCTTCTGGAGATAAAAAAACACACTGCAAGAGTTGAAAAATGAAATAGCAAGCTTGGGAAACAGAGTCGACCAAATGGAGGAAAGGATCAGTGAAATCGAAGACAGAAATCTGGAAATAAATCAGAAGGAAGAAAAGAGAAACCGGAGAATGAAAAAATAATGAAAGAGAAATTCAAGAACTAGCTGACACCATCAGGAAAAAACTGAAGAATGAAAAATAATGAAAGAGAAATTCACGGTCAAGTGGGCTTCACCCCAAAGACACAGGGATGGTTCAACATATGCAAATCAATTAATATGATACACCACATAAACAAATTAAAAGAGATGAATCATATAATCATATCAATAGATGCAGAAAAAGCCTTTGACAAGATATAGCATCCATTTATTAGCAAAACACTTAACAAAATCGGTATAGAAGGAAAGTACCTTAATATGATAAAGGCCATATATGACAAACCCTTAGCCAACATTATACTTAATGGTGAAAAACTAAAAATCTTCCCTCTAAGATCAAGAACAAGGCGTGGCTGTCCACTATCGCCACTGTTATTCAGTATAGCACTGGAGGTCCTAGTGAGTGCAATCAGATGAGAGAAAGATATAAAAGGCATCCAAATAGGAAATGAAGAAGTCAAACTGTCACTATTTGCGGATGACATGTTCTCTCCTTAGAAAACCCTAAAGACTCCACAAGAATACTACTAGAAACAAGCAAATCCAATAAAGTCTCTGGATACAAAATCAGTGTTCAAAAATTCATAGCTTTCCTATACTCTAATAACAAAGTATCAGAAAGGAAAGTGGAAAAAATATTTCATTTTGCAATTGCAACAAAAAGAATAAAATACCTAGGAATAAATTTAACAAAACAAGTGATGGACCTATATAATGAAAAATATAAGACCCTATTAAAAGAAATAGAAGAACATACAAAGAAATGGAAAGATATTCCATGTTCAAGGATTGGAAGAATCAACATAGTTAAAATGACCATCTTACCTAAAGCATTATATAGATTTAATGCAATCCCCATCAAAATCTCATTGGTATTTTTTTTAAATAAATAGAACAAAAAAATCATCAGATGTATGGAAGCATAAAAGACCCCAAATTGCTAAAGTCATCCTGAGAAAAATGAACGAGCCTGGAGGCATCACACTGCCCGACTTCAAATTATACTACAAAGCCACAGTAATCAAAACGCCATGATACTGGAAGAAAAACAGACACACGGACCGACCAGTAGAACACAACCAAGAGTCCAGAAGTAAAACCATGTTTATATGAGCAAATA